>NW_024429195.1:652500-1207500 GCF_017639785.1 Mesocricetus auratus | reverse complement strand
CCATATGGGGTCCCAGCAATGAGGGGGGAAGCAGACACAAGCCCCCATTCCTAACCAAGAGGCCATCTCCAACTTATGACTGTTCACAAATGAAACATTAATTTTCTCCAGTGCAACCTCACTGGGCAAACATACTACAGTTCAGGACAGGCCCCAAATCCAGCAGTAGATGGCCAAGCTTAATGGTGGTTTTGGAGGGTTTTAGGATCAAAACCATGCTTTGTCTGGATATTTATTTTCTCTTGCCTTACAGGTCTTTTGCCGAGTAAGTTAATGGCTTCTGGGTTTGTGTTTTTAATGGAATTCTTTTGTGTCTATGTGTGTGCGCCTCTGTGCCATGTGTTTCTTGTGCTTTTCCTTTGGCTCTTTCCTTTTCCTGTTCATTTGTTTGCTTTTATTTTATTACTATTTTCTTAGATGTCCGTTTTCTAATGAGAGGCCAAGAAAAGGTGGGTGTGGAAGTGGGGGAGGATCTGGAAGGTGGTGGGGGAGGGGAACAAATAAGAATGTATTGTACCAAAAAAAATCCATTTTCAATAAGAAGTAATTTTTCCAACCAAGGGAAAACTATTTTACGTGATAGACAGTATTTAATATGCTACAGAAGCATAATACTAATAAAAATGGGAAATTAAAGTTAAAAATGGGTTTGTGAGTAGTGGAGTTGCCCCTTCAAGCGACACATTTGGGAAAGGCTAGGGTTGTGGGGTTGTAGGTCAACGTGAACCTATGAAAAGGCAACGTGGTAAAACTGTGGTCTATGTGGCTCATAATTTTCTGTCACAGAACTGTGCTCATATTCTAAGGGAGAAGTTGCCACGAACTAGACCAGCATGGGATGCTACATGCCCATCAAAGTTTGTTCAAGTCAGACAGCTGGCTGCCTTTGGCCCCAAAAGAGATATTTGTTTGTGTTTAATACAGGGCATGCTGTGATAGTTTAAGCAAGGCAGAAGCATGTACAGTCTTTCAAATTCTTAGAACTGCAACGTAGATGTAGCAAGCATCAGGGCAGTGTGTAGGTTTGGATTACTTTAATATTATTACTTTAGCACCCTGACTGTTTGGACAACACTTAGGAAAGTCATCCCACGTGTCGTTACTGGGTTCTAGAACTTTCCTTGTGGCCTAATCCACCAGGGCGCCTTTTTGTTCCAGGAGCACAAAGGAATTGTGGTGAACAGCGATGAGACAAAAGATGATTGTATCATGGTGCACCGCTGGGATACCCCCGATAATCTCCAACTTCTCAGATGCTCCACGTATACGAAGTGGCGTCACATTATCATACTTGCATGTAATTGATTAAGGCATGTAACTCTATGCCTTCAATGATTTCTAGATGATGTGTAATGCATAGAGTGCTGCAAACACATCACTGAAATCTTTTTGTGCTTGAACCATTTGTCGAATCAGTGAATGCGGAACACACACACACACGGAGGGATATACGTATCTGTTTACAGACATATGGATATGCGTGTGTCATGGAGGACGTGGTAACTTTGACAGAAGCAGCAGAGGCACAGGCATTCATGCCTATCATAAGAGGTCAGTTGACATTTCTGGGAGGGAGGAATTGCTAAACTTAAGTATGGAAAGCCTGCAGGATTTAGCCAGCCAAGAGGGATAATGGGGGACGGATGGCATCACGAGGAAGGCCAGGTTTAGTCAGACAAGGCAGCATGAGAACAGCCTCAAGAGCCTACTTCCTCCAGCGAGACTCTTAACCTCCTAAATGTCCCACAGCCTCCCCAAACCAGACCACCAGCTGAGGATGACATATTTTCACACCTGAGCCTGTGGGAAGCATTTCGCATTCAAATCACAACAGCAAATGCAGTACGCAGAAGAGAAGATCATGTAAGGGAAGCTTGCAGAGGGGTGGGCTCCTTGATGGACTAGGGATACTAATGAAGGCTCTGTTTGGATTTCCACAGAAGGCAGGAGCAGCCTTGGCAGAAGGGAAAAGCTGGAGATACAAAAGAAGAACAGTGAAGGCCATCCTGTGAAGACAAACACACCTATGTGTTTTAAAGCAAGATTTGCAACAGGACTTCCTGAGAGTAAAAAGAGGTGCCTTGAGACAGACAGGAGGAGGTGTGGCTCAGACAGAGTACATTGGAAGGAGGTCCTGGCAGCTCAGGTGACCATTCAAGAGCACAAACATACGGCTGCATTGCCTGAGATCCTGTCAACTAATGCTTGTCAGGCCAGATATCGAGAAACAGTCAGAAAATGTCACTGACCTTGAGGCTGGAGCTGGCTGGGTAGGAAGTGTAAGGCACCAGAGAGGAGGGGGACTGTGGTGTACTTGGCTCAGGCCAAGGGGTCACCCAAGGGAAGCCGGCCACCAGAAGATAGATGCACAGAGTCTTGGAAGCCCAAGACCAACGATAAGGATTAGCAAAAGGAGTTTATTTCACGGCATTCACTGGGTTGGATTGATTTGCGTAGATAGTTGCTCGGCCATTTTATTAAAAAACAAAACAAAACAAAAACCTTACTCCTGACACGTGTATGGGAGACTTTCCAAGTACTAGTCACCTGTAGTGGAAGACCCCACCAGGTGGCTATTTTAGGGAAGCAGCATTTGAAGCCCAGCTTGGAACGAGATGTGGGTTCAGTCCTACGTCCCCATGTCTCCTACTGGCTTCCACCTCAAGGGCCAGGCAGGACTGGGTGAGGCCCACAACCCAGAGGTACAAGTCACCCGACTTCCTCTCACAAGAGCCTCTCTCCCCATCTGGAGATTCTTAGGGCATTTTTGACATTCTTAACCTTTGAATAATTGGCGGCACATTTAAGGGACTCAGGAGGCAAATGTTAAAAGCATCTTTCAGAAATCTCAGAAAACGTCCCCCAAGTCTCCCTGGTTTTTCTTTTGTTTGCCCATTGGCCCTGTGCCACTGCTGGAGTGGACATGCTTACTGCCTGAGAACTCTCTCGCGTTCCCCTGGAGTGTGGACCCTGAGACCCTTCTGAGACCCTTGTATGATTTTTCTCGTATCTGCCTTTACGTGCCACTCACAGTGAGTTGGCCCCCTACCCACAAAGCAGCCTCTCCCTCAGACACTTGAGTGTCACAGGACGCGGTTAAACAGCCTGGTTCCTGGAACAGCCCTACAGAAGTGCTCAGCATCTCCAGCCCGACAACGTTCATGTGCATTCTTGTGTGGTTGGTGAATGCCCATATATGAATGCCATTTTTTAAAAACAGGAAGCCGAGTGTCCGTCATCGATTTTTAAGTGCATACTCTGGTAAGAGAAATGGGCGTCTTAGGAGACACTGCCTTAGCCATATTTTTTTCCATGCATAGCTTTCCGTGCATCATTTGCTCCTCAACAATACTTCTGATCTATACCAAGGAACATCTAATAAGACAGCGTGATTATTTTGCAGGCAGGATGATTGAAACTTAGAGCGGAAAGGAGCGCCCCAAATTCACATGGTTCATCAGAGCCGAGATCTGCACCCAGGCTGGCCGAGCTCAGAAACACCCCTGTGCTCTGCAGTGTCTCATTTGTAAGTCATCGTCAGTGGGTCAAATTTTTCTGGAACCTGAGACTGTCAGCTTGACCGGTCCAAGCTCTCCTTCCCGTCTGGCTGTGCTCATCCCCTTATTTCATGTTAAACGTGTCACCCTCCGTCCACGCGGTCCTTCACAATGTGGTCAACGGGATTTATTCATTGTTTCGGGCCTCTTCCAGCCTTGGCCACCTTCAGACATCAACGTTCCTGAGCACAATGCACTTTCCGCTCGGCCACCCTTAGCGCCCCACAAGGGGGCACTGCATGACCATAAAGCTGTGGAGATTCTTGCCTGTAGGCTAAACTACAACCAGCGGCACCCTAATGCTTTCATTCTGTTCTAAGAAATGACCTTATTCAAGCTACATGCCTCATTGTTATTTCACGGAGAGGAAACAAAAGTAAAAAAGGAAACCATATAATGTTCGTGGACTGCGTTACCATAATTCATTCACTGGGTTTCTGCTAGGCTGTATGGAATCCATTAAGCAGGATATTGAAGCTTATGAATGGAAACCTAGTAATTCCTCTTTAATAACATGAGTACCTTTATTTCTTAAACTTTATTAGGCACTTACTCAAAACATTACTGAAAAACGCTCGTTAATAATATGAATGATGATTTTGATTCCGTTTGCATTATTACTGTGTCTAAAGGCCCAAACACAACGTCTGAATTACTCACAGAGACGGGGAAAATGGCTGGCATTTGAAAGTAAATCTTTGTGCCTGAGCTTAATTCCATCTTGACACTTCTCACCAAACCTTGGAAGGAGGGTAGTGGCGCCTACCACAGTGGTCTTTTTGTGCAGCAGAAGCTAACACATGAGCATTCAAGAGCAAGTCACATCTGAGGGTCAGGAGTGGTTAGGTTTGGCTTCCTATGGGCATAAAATGGAGATGAAGCACACACACACACACACACACACACACACACACACACACACAAATGCAAGCATAAATCCACATCTACCCTGTCTTCCCACCTGACCGACTTTCAGAAGGCTAGTTCCTCCTGAGTCCCAGGCCATCTCTCTGTTTGGGCCACTTTCTTTCCATGACTTTGAAGGTCTCTGTAGTGAAGAGTCTTGTGATCTCCTCAGACCTCTCCTCTGAGACACACACAGCCCCTGACTCATGTAAATTCCTCCCTGAAACCTCTACGGTCGTGACTCTTAGCCATATCAAACCAACTATACCCACAATGAGCAAACTGGCTATCAGCTCTGAGAAAGTGCCAGCATCCCTCACTGTTCACCTTACCCTGGGAGTGGTCCTTGTGGGTACCTAGTTCTTAGGACCAGGCGCCTTAGAATCATCTCAACAAGCATCTTTGCATCTTCTAGTGCTTCCGATTCATGTTTAAATTTACTGCAGGGTCTCTCTGCCTCTGGCTTGACTCCTCCTGGAACAGCCTGTCACCGGCCCCGTTGCTGTTTTTTGTTTCATTCCTTAAACAATTCAGCCCCTCACAGAAACCCACTTAATCTCAAAATGTAGATTTGCTCGTAATTCTTCCTACTTAAAACCCTTCCGTAGCTCACTGCACACAGCGTCAAACCCAAACCAAAACCATAATCATGGCTCATAACGCCCTGTAAATTCTGTTTTTGTTTTTTATTTATTTCTTTTTTTTTTTTTTTTTTTTTGCCTGTCTGGTCAGTATCACTCCACTCAACCATTCATTGTCATAGTAAGCTGGCCTAGTGGGGTGCATAGTGGGTCCAATTTTTACACAGTATGGCTTGATCTGTTTCTTCAGGTTGTCTCTAATCACCTTGCTAGAGGTTCAGTAACTATACCCTAATTACCCCCTTCCTAACATTTTCTCATATTACTATTATTTTATTAACTATCATCTCCACTTATTATCTCTTCAACATCTAACCCTTAAGCCTAGCTCAGTAAAATTCATTGTCCATAACAGAGGTGTAAAAAACAAAAACAAAAACAAAAACAAAAAAACAAAACCAAAACCAAAAAACCCCACCACCAAGTGAATAATAGAATCTGCTTGCAAATCTCAAGTCTTTCAAAATAAAAACGGATGGAACTTCAGGTGGTTCTCTACTTCCTTATGCCTGATGTGCAACACTTATATGGTTATTATCCACAGTACCCCGTGTTTCCTCTGGACACCAGAACCCACCGAAATGCTTGCTGTCCTTCATTCCTCTGTCGGTGGCTCACAAAAGACCCCAAGAGACAAGATCTCCTTCCAGGCATCAGCTCACCACCCGGACCGTGACAACCTGTGAAGTCCATTGCACAGACTAACTGTGTGTAGCTGGGGTCCTTTGCCCGGACACATCAGTATGTGGATTCCTGTTATCACTCCTTCAGCTTCCCTACTTTCTAAGTCAGGACATTTTCCTGAAGGAAGAGGGGTGAGTATTGATAGGAGCTGCCTCTTACCTTTGGGGGTTGCTTCCCCAGAGAGCCTGTCCATATCAAGTTCAGTGCTCTCCTGTTGGCCTCAACAGTTAAAACTTAGAAGACAAATGAAATGCTCTCCTACTTTATGCTTTCAAACTACTTTCTGAATCTGTGGAGCTCGACTGGCTGAACTGGCAGGGAAAGAGATTCACAAGGAGGTAGGAGAAGCAGAGTGAGGTGGTGTAGCACATGCCTTTAAGGCCAGCACACAGAAGGCAGAGGCTGACAGATCTTTGTGAGTTTATGGCCAACCTGCTCTTTACAGCAAGCCAAGGCTACATATGGACATCTTGTCTGAAAAAATATATATAGAGAAAAATGAGATGATAATAACAACACATAATAACACAATGCTTAACATATTTGTGATGGAAACTTGGAAAGCAAGTGTGCACTAATGTTCATACTTGTAATCTCAGGAGGCTGAGGTAAAAGGATTGAGTTCAGTGCAAGCTGGGACTACACAGTGAATCCTTGCTTCAAAAAAATTTAACAACAAAGAAGTGACTGACTGAATGAATGAATACATGCTTAATGTTTCAGAAACCTACAGTTAGACAGACAAACATACCAGATCACAAGCTAGAAGCAATGAATGCCATATTGTACCCTCCTAGTTAATCTGCAGAAGTTCATTTAATTACCCCATTCTGAGACTTTGAAATGGAGACAACTATGGCTAGATTTTCATACGTGATAATAATAACTTAGCAGAGTTCTCTGAATTCCTTATAGCAAAATGCAAAAGTGAGAGGATTAATATCCTTTATATAAGTCTATTTATTATAATGCCGTTACTTTAAGTAAAATATTTGCCAAGATTCCTCAAAAATTTTGCCAAGATTCCTCCACTAAATTATCTTGTAGACTTTCTTACAGCATAATGGACAAATAGGAACTTAAGGTTCACTGAGAACTTAGATTCTTCCAAAATAAGGCCAGAAATTCTGCATCAAACGATCCCTTTTCATCAATATATAAATAAAAACCTTGATACTTAAAGAGAAAAAAATTATCTCCGTCTCTTTCCTAATTTCCTAAATTACGTTTTTTTGCATTAGCCCTCTAAGTATGGATTTCATCATGGCATCTCCACACAAGCATGTTATTTGGCACTAATTATAAAAATATAAAACATACTTGTGCTCCATGAAGCAGCACCTAAACCCTTATACCGCAGTTCATCCCGTCAAAATGTATTAAACAATATCCACCTGAGGGACATTTTGAGGTCATTATTAACTGAAAGAGTTCTATAAATGACTTGCCTGTCACAAGAGCCAGTAAATGCTAGCTGTTATATTTTATAAGGCAACCAAACTTCTTTTCTACTTATCTACTGCTGCACAATGAAACATTTTTTAACAATGGCAAACACTATATCATGAATTCTATGGACCAGAGATGCAGGAAGGGTACTGTGGCATTCTTGACTTCTACTTCATGACTTCTGAAGCTTCAGTCACTTTGGAGTGACCCAACAGCTGAGGCTGGGTCCACTGAAGACTGTCTACTCAGATGTTTGCTAACCAGGGCTGAGAGTCAATGAGATCTTGTGTGGGTCCCAGGGTTGGGACATCTATTTGGGGTGTCCACTCTCAGCACGGTGGGTAGGTTGGTTCTAAGAGTGAGCCACCCAATAGAGGCAGGGACAGCATTACTTCTGGTATGTCTCAGATTCAAAGTTTCATGACATAGAGACTTGGTCTCAAATGGAGGGATATCCAGAATCACTTCTTTAGAAAGCATGTGTCTTATTGTAGCCATATGGGGAAATGCTCTGAGCCAAAGTTTCCATACTGACAATATAGTAGGACACATGCACATTAACCTAGCTATGTGATATTCTTCAATCATCTTGTATTTTTTGCAGTTTAAGTGTAATTTAACAGCCTTCAACATACCTTGAATGGTAAAATGTTGGAAGACACATTCCTTCCTTTTACGGAGTTGGATAGCTGGCCTACAGAAGCCACAGAATTCACATGCCACTAACCAGAAAGTACAGAAGGGGCTTGACTTGGGAATGGGGAATGCCATCTCTGACATGAGCATCAATCACTCTGCTCTATATCATTGCTCTGCTCCTATTCACCAGGCATAACTGAACTGCTTGCCCCAGGAAAGTGCAAGAATGCATATAGGAAAGTAAAAATGCTGTTACATAAATGATAAAATTAAAAAATATGGGGTAAAAAAATTAAAGATCAGGCATATGGGAAGGCAGAAATGCATCAGCTCACTTGTTTTAGTTCCTTGATTCCTGGATTATTATCTGGTTCATACCACACTTACTCCAGACTTGCTACTGCAAAGCTGTTGTAATTAGGACAGAGTAGCATTAACAGAAACAGGAGACGAGTAAAACAGGGAAACAGTCAAAAGATCATAAAAAAATAGTCTGATCACATCTGGAAAGTATGTTTAATAACTAACATTTCAGAACATTGGGAATACAACACCATTTGGCAAATGGTTCTGGGATATATGATTAGTCAAATACCCAAAGTGTGCAAAATTGTAACTTTATCTCACATAATAAATGAAGTCCGTGTATACGTAGATTAAACCATGTAAAGACCAAAAGTCAACTTTAGTACTTTAAGTTTGTTTATTGTGTGCTTGTGGGTATTTTGCTTGAATGTATGTCTGCGCCAACCACATGACTGGTGGTCACTGAGGCCAGAAGAGGGCATCAGATCTCTTGGATTGGAGTTACAGATGGTTGAGGAGCTGGGATTGAACCCAAGGTCCTCTGGAAGTTCACTCAGTGCTTTTAGCAAGCAGATTCATTTCTTCATCCCCTATAGAGACTCTTTCTGAGTTGGGGATAGAAAAGTAATTCTTAAGGCAAAAAAAACTTTGAATGCATTAATCAAACTTAATTATTACTATAATTTTTTTGTGGTTTTTCGAGACAGGGTTTCTCTGCGGCTTTGGAGGCTGTCCTGGAGCTAGCTCTTGTAGACCAGGCTGGTCTCGAACTCACAGAGATCTGCCTGCCTCTGTCTCCCAAGTGCTGGGATTAAAGGTGTGCGCAACCAACGCCCAGCTTATAATTTTAAACTTCTGTTAACCCAAACTGCAGCTGGAGCAAGAATATCTTCAACATAAAAGATTGCCTTGTAGGCTATATAAGAATCAGAAAGAAACCAAAGGGAATCCAGCTTAGAAAATGGATATAAGAAATTCGGAGAAAAGGAAGTGTGGAGGATGTTGTCTGGCACTAGAGCCAGTAAGATCAAAAGTCATAATTTTGAGCCGATTAAAGATAAAAGTCTAAAGTATATCCAAGTACCAAGTGTTGTGGAGGAACACAGACTGCTATCCCAGAGTGGGGGGCATCCTGTCCCCTGAAGTTGGTATACCCAGTGAAGCTGACAGGCACATACGGCATTTCCATTTCTTTGTAAGAGCTCTACATAAATGCATACACCCTAACCCTAACCCTAACCCTAAGAATGTTTCAGTGCCATTCCTGCAAACTCTTCCTCTTAACCACTCCCAAAGGAGAAATGCAACCAGGATGCTTGGTAGCTACCGTGTAAAATAGGCTCACAGCAAAAGAGAAAACAGGCATGGAAACTTAAACCAGAGCTAGCGTGGCAGACTGATTGAGAATGGCCCCCATAGGCTCACATATTTAAATGTTTGGTCCCCAGGTGATGAAACTGTTTGGGGAAGATTAGGAGGTGTGGCCTATCTGGAGGAGACATGTCACTGGGGCAGGCTTTGAGGTTTCAAAAACCCATACCATTCCCAGTAGCTTTCTCTGCCTTGTGGTTGTTGTCCTGACTTGTAAGCTCTGGTCTACTGTACCAGCTCCGTGCATGCCTGCCTGCTGCCGTGCTCCCTACCATGATGGTCATGAACCCTAACCTGAAACTACAAGCTCCAAATAATTGTTTTCTTCTACAAATTGCATTTATCGTGGTATCCGTCTTTTCTAGTTAGGGTTTCTATTGCCACGAAGAGACACCATGATCACCACAACTCTCACAAATGAAAACATTTAACTGGGGCTGGCTTACAGTTCCAGAGGTTTAGTCCATTATCGTCATGGCAAGAAGTATGGTGGCATGCAGGCAGACAAGGTGCTGGAGAAGGAGCTGAGAGTCCTGCATCTTGATCAACAGACCTCAAAGCCTTCCTTTGACAAGAACACACCTAGTACATGTGACGAGGCCACACCTCCTAATAGTGTCACTCCCTAAGTGCCAAGCATTTAAGCAGGAGTCTATGGGGGCCATTCCTATTCAAACCACCACAATGTCTTAGCACAGTAGTAAAGCAACTAAGACACCTACAGTGTTCACCACAGGTTCAGTGGGTAAAAGCAGTTGTCCCACAAGCTTGATGACCTGAGTTCAAAACCTGAAGGCCATAACGGAAGAAGAGAGTTCTCCTCTAACCTTTCTGTTCTCTTCTTAGAGATAAGAATGAGCTTATAATGTTCAAAACCCAGCAGCCAACTTTAGACTAGAAGGTGAGTTTGGAAATGGAGGCCATAACCATAGACGACCAGGTTTAATCACGAGGGCTCTGATGGCCCACCTTCATGTTGATTTATGGGAGGCCACTTGTGTTTTTGTTAGAGCCTCAGTCATTTCATTGCCTCCTGCCTCATCTGTTTGTTTCTGTTTACATTTGATGCCAGAGCACATGATATACAAATATAAATAAAATCTGAAAATATACTGACTAGCCTGCCTGCATCAAAGACTGTCATGTAGTGGTGAGCAGCTTTGGAATAGTGAATGCTGGTAAAATGAGGTACTGGGGAGGAGATGGGAAACGTATGCACAACATGTATTGAATTCCATTTTTTTCTTTATGCCTTTTTGTATGATTTAAACACTGGCTCAGTGCAGGAAAGACTCTGAAACGCAAGAGGTCTCTGGGGACTCTCGAAGCATAAATCACTTGGGGTTATCCTACAGACAGAGGTATACAGTCCATATACCTCTCACACCTCCTTGCCCCAAGCCAGATAAACATAAATAAACCTGCTGGTGCACTTCACTCTTCCTTGAGGACCAGGACCAAAGCATCTCCTCCTCTCCTCATCTCCTTCATTCCCTCCATCTTCTCAGCCCTTTCTTGTCTCTCATGGGTCCAGAGAAAGCCTATCTTCAGGCAGAAGCCACGAGCATTGTCATGGGAGAGCAGAAGGAGGAGGGAGGCCTCTACCTTCTCTACACCCAGGGAATCACCCGTGCTTCTACTCCTCAGGTGGCTTTCCTGGGCGGGATGGCATCACTGCAATAGGTTGCAGAAGTGGAGTGTGCTGCAGGTTAGTGGCTGGCGTGCCAGGCTGCTGTGGTGCCCCACGTTAAGAGGATGTCGTTTGTTGGACATTCAGGCACACGTCAGGAAATCAGAAGAGCAGAGCATCTTCTACAATGATAGGGAGCGGCTTTCCCTCTGCAGGTTGATGGGATTAGACAGTGTGCCTTTCGCAAAAGTTGTTATAGACATGGCCACTCATAGAGAGATGAAAGTGGTGTTTTGGGGAAAATGCCAAGTTGCAAATCTGAGGTGGAGAAGATGTTCCATTAACCTTGTATCTACTAGGCTGTCTATTAATTTCAGATGATAAAGGGATGTCAGATAAAGCCAATTAGCATAAAACATTCTTAGTCAGCTCTGCAAACCTTCAACAAACAGCAACAAGGATGAAGGGCATTTGGGGATGGACCTTTTCCAAGAGGTTATTGAAAGTGATGGTGTCTTCACTTGCTTTCATCTTGTGCGCTAAGTCCTAGGGCAACTACTAAGTGATTTTTGAAACCCACTCTTTGTCTTTCCTTTTCTTTATGATCCCATGTCCTGGTTTTCTCAACAGAAAAAAAAGAGAGAGACGATGATATATTCACCGGATATCCAGAATGCCTAGTAGTCCCTCACCTGCTGCTTTTATATACCTCTATATTCCGCAAGAATAGAGACGGGATTTCTTCTTGGGGTTAATTCAGTACTGGGAAGTGAGGGCTGGGGGACTGTGGATGAACATTCCAGCCATACCACACAGTCTTCTAGCCCAACAGGAAACCAGAAGGCAGAGTCTGTGCATACCCTGGGCCTCTCTAATGAGGCTCATTCTTAACTGTGATCCCATGCCTCCGTGGACTCCAGGCTGTATCCACACAACCGGGTCTGTGTATGGTGGTGACTCCACTCCCCAAGTATATCTTTACATATACTAATGCAGAAAAAAAATTTTTAAATCTTAAATTTAGTGTGTGTGTGTGTGTGTGTGTGTGTGTGTGTTCATGTCATGGTACAAATGTGGACATCAGGGAACAATGGTGGGGAGTTGATTATCTCTTTCCACTGTGGATTCCAGGATGAAACCCAGTTCATCAGGCTTAGGCGGCAAGCATTTCTTTTGCCCACTAAGCAATCTGTTTGACCAGGATAGGTTGTTTTTTTTGCTACGGCTTTGGCTTTATTTAGCAGTTCATTTATCCAACCATTTTCTTTTCTTGATTGCTTTGGGAGAGAGGACGGATACAGGGGATCAAACTCAGGGTCTTGCACATGCTAGGCAAGTGCTCTACCAGTGAGTTAAACCCCCAGCTCAGATTGCTCGTGTGCCACAAGGCACTTAGGGCTTCCACCTTGTGGAAGAAGTAGAAAGTAGATAAATAAAATGTACTGTGAAGGAGGAATGGTCATGCAGGTTAAGTTTTAGGGCAAACCTTCTGGCTTCCACAGCTTGGCAGTTCTGGGTCCATCACTTTGTTGCAGGTAAGGTTTTAAATGTTCACTCTGTGCTTTGGTTGGGTCAGATCAATGTGGATGACCCAGGGTCTGCCCAGGTTTATAAGGGATTGGGGTGAGGGCTGGCTGTGTCTTGTTAATATTTATTTTTCTAGCACGCAGTACATAGTGGATGCTCAATACAATTTTTGCGCGAATGAAGCAATGTCATCAAACAATTAAACGATGGATGATAGCACCATATATAATAATTACCGAAGTGTAAATGATTCAGTAATTGCAGTAGTCAGAACTTAGTATGTGCCTACTATAAGCAAGCAGTTTCCCCTCATACTTTACAATCCTCAGTTGGTCACAGGAGTGGATATTTGCAATGTCTCTAGCTCCAACACTTCACGATCTGCAGCAGCTCAAACACAGTGGAGTATTCACTGATCTAAGTTCACCGTATTCTGCTAGGCAGGCCAATGGAGATTCTGGGGTTCCCTAGCTCCACCCAACTCATTGCTACTTCATTCCCAATGTGTTATTTTGTAGAAGGCTCTCCGTATTGGCACTAAGCTGACAAACTCGGGAGCAACAGGACTAACAGTCAAGGTGCAGGCAATGCCCATTCTTTCCCAAAGCTCTCCTGCTCCCCCCACTCTCCCAGCTTCAGAGGCTTCCGGCACTCCTCAGCTCATAGCTGTCTCATATGGCTGTCCCTCTTCTTTGTAAAACCTCCCTCTGCCTTCCTCTTACTCAAGCATGTGTGACTGCCTCAAAATCTGTAAGATAAGTCGTATCTGCAAAGTCCTTTTATTCAATTGCTATGTAGAGGAACACATTTGTCAGGTAACAGTATTGCACAGCTGTCACGGGGGAAAGGGGAGGAGATTTCTATGCAGCCTGCCAGAGAAAGCCTGGCTTTAAATTTTGTTTATTATGTTTACTTGGGGTGTTGTGTATATGTGTGTGTATGTGTGTGTGTGTGTGTGTGTGTATGTGTTTGTGCGTGCAAGCCACAATGCCCACGTGGGAGACAGAGGACAACTTAGCGGAGTCTGTTTTGTTTTTCCACCACTACGTGGAGCCCTGGAATTCAACCATTGTCATCAGGTTTGGCAGCAAGCACCTTTACCTGAGGAGCCATCTTGGCAGCCCTGAGTTTGGCTGCTTACTGCGTACAGGTGTGTGTGTGTGCAAATGTGCCTGAGCACGTGTGACGGTGCGGATTGTAAATATGACTGTGTGGCTGGGTGCAAGTGAACTGAATGCATATCTGAGCAGCCTTTCCCATCTGCCGCAATGCAGCACCTGTGTGGTGCTGGCTGTGTCTCTTTCATCAGCTTTTATTCTTTGTCTGAGGTTAGAATCCAGTTGGGGACTTCCATGTACTATGGCTCATTGTTGGGATGTCGTGGTGATGAGAAATTTAAGATCAGCCTTTTGTAGAGCAGCAGCCCCTCCTGCCCTGTCTATTTGAATCTCTTGGGCAACTAAGAGTACCTGGGTAGGCCTGTGGAAAAGACCAAAGGGCAGGGACACAGTGAAATGAACTTTGAAACACTTTTGGAGACACTTGGCACAACCTGGCCCTGAGGAAAGTCTCTGGGACCCAGGCTTTCAGTAGTGGGTTATGTAAATAGAAGTCTCCTTTGCCCAAAGAGTTAGGGGGCCGTGAGCCAGTGAGGTCTAGCCTAGCCTTCAGGAGTTCAAATGTAAGCATCCTCCATCCCGTGACCTTGGCCAACCCACTTGACCCATCCAAGATGAGCTTTCTCCTTTCTCTGTGAGAACGGAAGATGCTTGTAAACATCTCTTACATGCCTTCCGCTTAACAGCCCCCAATACATGACTTTAGTACCAAGTTACACTGTTACCTTATTTAGTAAAATCTGGGTGAGTAGGGCTCACTGTACATAGAAAACATAGAAATGGCGAGGAAGGAGGGGAATGGCCAGGGAAGGGTTGTGACCATGGTTTAAGCTTCATTCATCACCTGCAGACGCTTAATATCTTTAGGTACTGGGGGTGTCACCTGCTGCCATCAATGCTTCTGACGGATAAGGGTGTAAAAGCACATGTGATTTTGTGGTTGCCTATTAAGGCCAAAGGTTTCTGGTGTCAAAGGACTCTGAGTATCAGCAGCTGCCTCTGTGAAGGTTCTAGACCCACTTCTCACAACTACTCCTTCTTCAAGACACTAAGAGCTACACCTAATGACATCGCACTGCCAGTGTGGGACTTATATGTGGTATGTGCAGGGATGGCTCTCTGAACTGAAAAGGGGTGCATCTGTTACCTCAGCGCTCCTCTAGGAAGGTGGGGGACACGGGTGGGAGAAGAAGTGGGAAGCTTGTGGGCCAGGGAACCTGGGGTTTTCCGCACAGAAGAAATGATAAGGCAACATTCTTCAAGTTGGAGGTGAGAATCGGCCCCTGAAAGTGCCCTCCGACACGCATATGAACCATGATGTGCGTGTGCACCCCACTGATTAGCGACTAGCAACTAGCTAAATATCTAACAACTAACTAGCTAATAACTAACAGCTGACAAATAACTGGCAGCTAACTGACAGTTAACCAACTAAGACATAAGTACGTAAATAAATAAATAAGAAAATACATTTAAAATGAGACGTTGGGTCTTTTTGCAACAGCGAAAAGCTGAATTAATGAAATTGTCCTATTTTAAAGTCTCCCTCACACACCCCAACCCCCTCACCACATTTCCTAGAGATTCGGTTTGCCTCTTCAAACTCATTGGCTTGTCATTATGGACACAATGGCGTGACAGAGGAGATGACTGACAGGCAGGCCAGCAGCACCTGACTCTGAATCGCTTGCACAGCAGCTCCAGCTTAGGTCAATGTGCCCCTCGCCTGTGTGAGAAAACTTACTTGAATGGTGCAGTGTTTGTTGGTCAGAAACATGACCAGTTTTGTAGGGTTTGCTCCCTAAACCCATTTGAAAGACAGCTGTGGAGAAGAGGAGGGAAGGCCATTGGAGAGGCTGCCAGTCCTGTTGACTACTTCGTGAAGATATTCCAAGTTCTCAGAACTTCAGTGCGGGAGTGGGTAGATGACCAACACATGCTTCTCGCTTTTGCAAAGACTAGAGAGTATAGACGTGAGAATCTAACCGCACTGGCACATACTATGAGCTTCATCAACAGGCTAAACCGAAGTAAACAAGAAAAGGGCCACTTGGTACTGAGTGAACACAGCAGTCTTCTCTGACTTGCATGTCCAGAGGCAATATGTGCCATCTTTTTATACTAGATTCTGATTCGCTGTGGCTCTGGGCTGGGCTGGGACTCTACATTTTAAACAAGCTCCTAGGGTGTGTGCTGCTGGAAATCGACTTGCCTCCTGTTGTCTGAGCAACACAGAGCTGGGGAGGGCCCTGATCTGACTGAAGATCCTGCTGCGTGCTGGCCTGCATGGTGTCTGTAGCTTCATGCTGTGTTCCATATTTACCATTGTGAGTCTGGGAACCGGTGCTCTGAAATTAACCTAATAAAACTGTAGCTGTAAAATGGCAGAGGCAAAATTTAAAAGCAGACTTATTTGCCTTCTACATATTCGTGGTCTGCCCACTAAACTTTGGTGACATAACCACCCACTTCTTTGCAGAAATACTTTTCTGGTGACACATGTCACTGGACCATGCTGAGCCATGTTGATCTTGCACAGGGGAATTATGGAAAAGAGGCAGTGGGTTCATCGTGAGAAGGCTGTCATCTGACTTTGATCTTCTCTGACCCTTGTTCTCACACTAGAAAAAGAAAACGTTGTATTCCAATTGGAAATTAACTGTGGATACAGAGATGCAGAAATATGGCAGAAAAAGACAGTGATGGGCAAGACCGAAGGAGGCATTTAGCAAAATGTTTTTTGACAACACAAAGAAGTAAAACAATAAAAACAATGAGTAATTAAATAAGCTGTTAAACCTTCAGGTAGACTGAGCTGGATGTATAACACACACACACACACACACACACATACATACACAAACATACACATACAGACAAGCAAACAAACACACGCAAACACATGCTCACATGCATACATTCACAGACACGCACATACATTGGCACTTAAGACACTAAAAAGATCAAAGTGTAAGCCGGACCATTGTTGCCTACTTTATGGGAGTAAGAACCGTGAGTGAATGCTATCAAGTTGTAGGGTGCCAAACTAGCCAATCGTGATGAAACGGACTAGTTTTTGGAAACATGAATTCTGCCAAAACTGACTCAGAAAAAATTTTAAAAATTGAATATATTTATGAAAGTAAAGAGATTGAATTAGTAACCAAAATCTCTCTGCTTTTAGGAACTGTCCAGAATTATATGGCTTCAGTGAGTTCCACCAAACTTTAAAAGAAACTTGATACTAGTACCTTTCATTTTCTCCCCAAAAAGAAGAGGAAAGAACCGACAGCCTATGTGGGTGGCATTATCCTGGTACCAAAGGCAGAAAAGGCACCATGCAAGAATACAAAACTAGAGACCAATATCCTTACACTAAACCCAGAAGTGATTAACAAAGACTTGAAAATTAAAAACAACAGAAAATTAAATCAACTATCTTACATAGGAAAGGAAGATTCATATCAGAAATATGAAGGTGGGTCAATATAAGAAAACCACTTTAATACACCTTACTAACAGAAGAGAGGAAAGCAACTCTACAATCACCTCAATTGTTTTAAAATAAACAGAAAGTAATTGATGCAATCCAGTCCCTTTCATGATGAAAACACTCATCCAGTCACTGATGGAAGCAGAGGAAAACACCCACAGCTAAACACTGAACTGAACCCCTGGAAGCCAGTGACGGAGAGAGAGGAGCGATGAGCAAATGGGCAAGGAATGGGCTGGCGAAACCAGCAGAAACAGCTGATCTGAACAGGGGAGAGCTCTTGGACCCCACACCGACAGCTGGGAGCCAGCATGTGACTGATCCAGACCCCCTGAATGTGAGAGTCAATGAGGAGGCCTGGGAAACCTATGGGGCCCTAGACAGTAGATCAGTATTTATCCCTGGCATACAAATGGACTTCGTGTGTCCATAACACAAAGAGGGATGCTCTCTTAGCCTGGATTCTTGGGGTGGGGCCTAGACCCTGCCCTGAATGAAATGACAGACTCTGGATATTCCCTATGTGGAAGGAAGTGGGGATAGTGTGGGAGGGTGGGGGGATGGTGGGGAGGTGTAGGAGTAGGGGAGAGAGAGGGAGCTGGGATTGACATGTGAAGCAAGCTCTTTTCTAAAAATATGTAATAAAAAAAGAAAAAATGTTGGATCCATCTTAGGTTGTCAAGTATGGTGTCAACAACCTTTACTCACTGGATCAAGCAAATACTTACATTTGTACCATTCAGAAGAATGAAATACTCTGGAATAAATTTAACCATAAAAGTGAGACACTTCTGAAGATCATAAAGCATTACTGAATACAAACGAAAACAAAAGATATCCCATGTTCATGGATGGAGAGGTTCCACATGTTAAGATGGAGTGTTGTTCTAAGTGATGCATAGATATATGGTCTATATCAAAAGTCAGCAATAATTTTTCCTAGAAGTGGAAAAGACAATCCTCAAAATAAAATTCAAGGAAACAACCTTGCAAATGATTAAAATCAGACGATTCATAATTTCCTGCCTTCAAAACTTATTGCAAAGAGTCAGTGATTAAAACAGTGCAGTATTGGTATAATGATAGACATATAGACAAGTAGAATTAAACCAGTACACCTATGGATAATTGATTTTTTGATGAGGATATCAAGACCCTTTGTTGGAGGATAAATTTTCATTTAAAAAATGGTGCCTGAACAACTGGATATCTGCATATGAAATTGTATACCTACTTCATACTACATATAAATATTAACCCAAACTTGGGGCTGGGAGGATATCTCAGTGGGTAAAGTGTTTGTCATGCAAGCATGAAGATCAGAGTTCAGATCCTCAACACCAAGCCTTTGGCTTCCAAGTATGTGCGCACGCGTACACACACACACACACACACACACACACACACACACACACACACACACACCAATTTAAAAGAATGAATTGACCTAGCATAAATGCTAAAGCCACAGTGATTGCTGAAGAAAACACTGGAATAAGTATTCATGACTTTTGGTTTCGTAGTGGCTTCTTAGGGTTATGACATCAAAAACTTGAACAAAAAAGAAAAATAAGTAAATATGTTGTACCTCACCAAACATCAACAAGATGAAAAGTCAACAGAGGCTGGGAGGAAACGTTTGCCTGTCATGCACACTGCTATGAAGAAAGCATGCATATGTTTAATGAGCTCAGTCACTATGGGAGCAGAGAGTCTTCGGTGAGGAGACATGTCGAACCAACTGGAACTGTATCACTAAAGCAGTGGAAAAGGAGTATTGACAAAGTTTTCAGGAAATCTCAACTTTTGTATATTGAGTGAAGAAAAAAAAATAGCCCCTGGAAAGTAGACTGGTGGTTCTTCAAGCAGACAAACAAATTTACCAGTATGACTGAACAATTCCACCCCTGAATACAGATGCCAAAGAATAAAAAACAACAAAAAACAAAAAACCAAAAAAAACCCCCAGGTCTTTTAAAACTATATGTACATTTGTTTGCAGCAACACTGCACACCATAATCAAAAATATGGAAATAATCCAAATTTCCCTCTTAGGTGAGCGGATAAACAATGTGTGGTGTTTGTATGCAACAAAGTATTGTTTCACAATAAAAAGGAATAAGTTACTGACACTGACGTGTGCGCCACAGTGTGATGACCTTGACAGGCTACTAGGTGAAAAGCCAACACAAAAGTGGCATAGAATATAGTTTCATGTTTATAAAAGAGGCAGAGTAAGTAACCCCATAGAGATAGCAGACAGGCGCTTGCCAGGCTCTGTGGGCGGGATGGGGGATAAGAAATGCTATTAACGAGCATAGGGATTCTCTTAGGGAGATGAAAACATTTTGGAAGTAGGTAAAGTTTGTGGTAAACAACTTTCATGAATGCATCAGAAGTCAGTGAGTTGTGCATCTGATAATTTATTTTACATTATGTGATATTTTTTTTACTGCAATCCAAATACCTGGTTGGAGTAGAGTTTTCATGCAATCAAACCCCCTTAGTTATGTGCCCATTGGTGTGCTTTGAAATTTACCCAGAGTTGGGTAATTGCCACCTCAGCCAAGATACCTAACATTTCTATTGTGCATAAAATTGCTTTGTGATCCTTCCTGGCCATGCTACCTTAACTCACCCCAAGATCAACTGATCTGTCCCTCACATTGAGTGTCTTCTGTTTTAGAAATTCTTCAGGATTGAATGAACTCTTTCAAAAGGACAAATCCTTTGCTCAGTGCATTGAGGATTATCTATTTTGTTAACCTATCAGTGAATTATTCCTTTTAAAATCTTGAATAGATCCCATTGTAATCCAAAATTTCTCTTTTTTCCCACTTATCACATTGAGTTGTTTTTAGATTTTGGTGTCTATGACTAAATCTGCTATGGGAAACTACATTTAACTTTTTGCGAAGTTAAATGTTTATATCTCTTGGGGGGAACATGTATAAATTACCAAGTCATAAGGTAGATGCAGCTTTAACTTTATGATTTTTATTTAGTTTTTACTTTTAAAATTTAAATTAGAAACAAGCTTGCTTTGCATGACAATCCAAGTTCCCTTTCTCTCCCCTCCTCACCTGCCCTCCACCAACCCCCCCATTCCATCCCCTTTTTGCTCTCCAGAGAAGGTGAGACCCTCCAAGGGGGACTTCTCAGAGTCTGTCATATCATTTGGATCAGGGCCTAGGCCCTCCCCTGAATGTCTAGCCTGTGTGGAATTGGCTCCCAAAGTCCATTCATATGCTAGGGATAAATACTGATCTAATGCCGAAGCCCCATAGATTGCCCAGGCCTCCCAACCGACACCCACATTCAGGGGTTCTGGGTCTGTCCTGTGCTCCCAGTTTTTCCCCTCCTCCTCTCCCACCCAGATCCTCACCCTGTCTGTCTGTCCTTCAAACACAAAGTGGTGATTCCTGGGGAACCTACCTGACACTCAGGCCAGGGAAACAGGTAGATCTTCAACCTCCATCTCCTCCCCTCTAATCCAGTCTCTCAGTCTTACCCCTTCTGAGGTCTCCCCTCCCTCTTTACCCCCATCTCCAGCAGACCATGTAGATAGTCTCCTCCAACCTCTTTTTCCTGCACCCATTCATTCCCTTATCCCAGCTCCCAACTCCAGCAACCAGTCCCTGGGAACCCACCAGCTAAGCCTGCCAAAGGAACAAGTGGGTCAGTGAAGCAGGTAGTTGAGTTTCATAACTCCCCTCCCCCTCCTTCATTCCAAGTCCAACCCCCCCCCATTCTTATCCTCAGCTCTGTAGGAGACTTTCTGCCGTGTCCTTTCCTCACCCTCTGCCCCCATTTCCAGGGAATTAAGAGAACCTGATGGAACACCCAGCTCCTCTGTGGACTCCCTCAGACTTCCCCATCTAACCCATCCCCATTCCTAAGCATCAGCCTCAAATACCCAGAAGTACATTATACCCAGAACCCCGCAGTGGTAACTCCTAGCATTATCACAGAAGCATTCCCTGCCAGGCAGCAAAAAGCACTGTACTCTTCAAAGAAAACCAAGGAATAAAACAGCCACTCAACATAGACAAGACCAGATACCAACATACAGACTCAAAATCATCCCAAGTTTAGATGCCTAGATGTCAGGGTAAAAGCACAATCAATAACAACCAGGATATATGTCTTCTCTAGAGGCCAGCAATCATATTACGGTAGGCGGAAGCACAAGACAAGGATCTTAAGGTAGACTTTATGATTATGATAGAAATCCTTAAAGGGGAAATACATTTTTTAAAAAATCCATGAAAACAAACAGTGCAAGGAAATGAATAAAACAGTTCAATGCCTGAAAGTGGAAATATAATCAATAAAGAAAACTCAAACTTAGGGGAAATTTGGAAAGTAAAAATTTAGGAACCAAAACAGGGAGCTTATAAAGTAAGCCTCACCAGCAGAACTCACGAGACAGAAGAGAGAATCTCAGGCATTAAAGACAGGATAGAAGAAATGGATACCTTGGTCAAATAAAATATTAAATCTAAACAAATCCTGGCACAAATCATTCAGGAATTCTGGGACTGTGTGCAAAGGCAAAAATCTATAAATAGTAGAAATGGAGGAAGTGGAAGAAACCTAGGAAAAGACACAGAACATGTTCTCAACAAAATCATAGAAGAAATTTTCCCTGCCCTAAAGAAGAAGGTACCTACCAAAGTACAAGAAACATACAGAACAGCAGATAGACTGGATCAGAAAAGGGAGTCCCCTCAGCACACAGTAAGCAAAACACTAAACATGCAGAACGAAGAAAGGATATTAAAAGTTTCAAAGGCAAAAAAGACTAAGTAACATATAAAGGTCAGCTGGTTAGAATTACACGTGACTTCTCCATGGAGACTCTAAAAGCTATAATGACCTGAACAGATGTGCTGCATATTTCAAGAGACCACAGATGCCAGATCAGACCATTATACCCAGCAAAACTTTCAATCTTCATAGATGGAGAAAATAAGATATTTCATGACAAAACAAAATTTAATCAATATCTATTTCTACAAGTCCAGTCCTACAGAAGGTGCTAGAAAGAAAACAAACAGATGTAGGAAATGAGCTGCTGTAGTCATTCTAATATCTGGCAAAATGGACCAAACCAAATATTAATCAGAAGAGATTAGGGGAGGATATTACACACTCATCAAAGGAAAAAGTCCACCATGAGGACAATGAAATCCTTAACATCTATGCCTCAAACATGATGTCAACTAAACTTGTAAAGGAAACTCTACTACAGATTAAATCACACATTGACTCTCATACAGTGACCCACTCTTGCCAATAGACAGAACCTCCAGACAAAAACTAAACATAAAGATGATGGTGCTAACTGAAATCATAGTCAAATAAGCACCTAATAGACAGTTATTGAACATTTCACCTGAACATAAAAAATATTTTTTTCTGAGCACTTCATGAAACTTTCTCCAAAACTGACCACATACTCTAAAACAGAGCAAGTCCCAACACATACAAAGTATCAAAATAACACCCTGTATCTATCTGATCACCTCAGATTAAATCTGGATATCACAACAACAACAAAACAAAAACAGAAAGCTGACAAAAATCATGAAAACTGAATAACACACTACTGAAAGAAAAATGGAATCAGGACAGAAATTAAGAAATAAAAACTTTCTAGAATTAAATGAAAATGAGCACATAACATATCCAAACATATGGACACCATGAAGGTGGTTCTAACAGGCAAGTTCATAGCACTAGTGCCTACATAAAGGAATTGGAGACATCATATACTAGCAACCACACCTGAAAGCTCTGGAACAAAAAGAAGAAATAACACCCAAAAGGAGTAAATGGCAAGTAGCTTAACACTCAGGCTGAAATCAATAAAAACAAAACAAAACAAAACAAAAAAAGATACAACTAATCAATGAAACAAAGAGAACTCCTTTTTTGAGGAAATCAATGTTTGACACGTAGCCAAATTAAATGAAAGGTAGAGAGACTACCCAAATTAACAAAAGTAGAGATGAAAAGGAGTACATAACAACAGACACTGAGGAAATTCAGTGTACTTCACTGTACACTGAAAAAAACCAGTACTTCACCAAACTGGAAAATACAGAAGAAATAATTTTTTTGATGCATACCACTTTCTAAGGTTAACCCATAACCAGTAAGCAATTTAAATAGACTGATAGCCCTAGTGAAATAGAAGCAGTGATTAAAAGTCTACTGACCAGAAAAGGTTCAGGGCCAGATTGGTGTAGCACAGAATTCTACCAAACTTTCAAAGAAGAGCTAATACCAATACTCATCAAGTTATTCCACAAAATAGGAACAGAAGTAATTTTTCCAAATTCATTTTATGAGGCCAAAGTTACTGTATAAAGACATAACCACATAAAGATCCAACAAAGAAAATTACAGTTCAATTTCTATTATGAGCACAGATGCAAAAATTCTCAGTAAAATACTTACAAACCGAGTACAGGAACATATTAAAAAAAGTTATTACCATTATCAAGAAGGTTTCATCTCAGAGATTAGAGAAGGTTCACCATATGTAAACTGGTAAATGTAATTCATCGCATAAACACACTGAACGTAAAAAAACCCACATAATCATCTCACTAGACTCAGAAAAGACTTGAGAGGTCAGTGAAGCAACACTTTTCACTATAGCCTCAAAATATTTAAAATACCTTGAGGTAACTGTAACCAAGCAAGTGAAAGACTTAAGCTCTAAGACACTGAAGAAAGAAATTGAAGGAAATATCAGAAGATGGAAAGATCTCCCATGCTCATAGATCAGTAAGATTAATAGAGCAAAACTTGGATCCTACCAAAGGCAATCTAACAGATTCGGTGCATCTCCGCAAAATTCCAGCACAATCTTTCACAGACCCGAAAGGACAATTTCCAGCTTTATATGGAAATACACACACACCCTCTCTTCCCTTCTCTATCTCTCTGTCTCTCTGTCTCTCTGTCTCTCTGTCTCTCTGTCTCTCTGTCTCTCTGTCTCTCTCTCCCCCTTTTTTTTGTTTTATGAGACAGGGTTTCTCTGTATTGTTTTGGAGGCTATCAGTCCAGCCCGGCCTCGAACTCACAGAGATCCACCTGCCTCTGCCTCCTGAGTGCAGGGATTAAAGGCATGCGCCACCACCACCCGGCTTGTCTCTTTCTCTCTCAATACAGGATAGTTTAAAAATTCAAGGAACTGCTGGAGGTCTTGCCATCCTCAACCTCAAACTGTACTACAGACCTACAGTGATAAAAAAAGCATAATGCTGGCACAGAAACAGGCATGTTGATCAATGGAATCATATTGAAGACCCAGAAATAAATCCACACATCTATGGGCACCTTATTTTTTTGTTGTTGTTTATAAAGAAGCCAGAAACACACAGTGGAATAAAGACAACTTCAACGAACATAAGTAATCAAACTGGATAGCTGTATGTAGAAGTATCCAAGTAGATCCATACTTTTCACCCTGCACAAAACTCAACTACAGATGAATCAAAGGATCAAATACATTGAACCGGATAGAAGAGAAAGTGGTGAATAATGTAAAAATTGATATAGCAAAAGATTTTCTGAACAGAGCACCATTAGCACAGGCATTAAGATTGACAATAAATGTGACCCGAAACTTTTCATGAACTGAAAGATTATTGCATTATAGAGGAATCCATCATTAGGACAAAGTGGCAGCCTACAAAATGGGAAAAGATTTTTCCAACTATACATCTGATAGAAGGCTAATATCAAAAATGTACAATGCAAACAAAAACCTGGGTATCAAGAGTACAAATAGCCCAATTTTAAAATGTGGTACAGATCTAAAGAGAGAATTCTAAAAAGAGGAAATTAAAATGACTGAGAAACACTTAGAGAAATGTTCACATCATTAGTCATCAGGGAAATGAAAATTAAAAGCACTTTGAGATTTCATATTACACCTGTCAGAATGACCAAGATCAAGAAAACAAATGACAGCTCATGCTATTGAGGATGTGGAGTAATGGGAGATTCATCCATTGTTGGTGGGAGTGCAAATCAGTACTGCCACCATGGGAATCAGCATGGTGGTTCCTCAGCAAAATGGGAATCAATCTACCTCAAGATCCAACTACACCATTTTTGGGCATATACCCAAAGGACTCTACATCTTATTATGGAGACACTTGCTCAACCATGCTGATTTCTGCTCTGTTCATAATAGCCAGAAATTGGAAACAACCTAGATGTCCTACAATAAATAAATAAATAAATAAATAAATAAATAAATAAATAAATAAATAAATGAGGGTATATTTACCCAATGGGATATTACTCTGGTGTTAAAAAAATAACATCATGAAATTTGTAAGCAAATGAATGGAACTAGAAAAATTCATCCTGAATGTGGTATGACAGAACCAGAAAGATAAATATAGTATGAATGTGTTTATATATGGATGTTAATTGGTAAGTAAAAAACAAGTAAGTTACAATCTGTAGAACCACAGGGGCTAGGTATGAAGTAAGAAAACTTGGCAGAAGGATATATCTCCCTAGAAGTGGATATAGACAACTCATTTAACATGGAGAAACCGAGCTGGTGCCTGCATGGAGCCTTCACACCTACTGGAACATACTGTGCCTGCGACCAAAGGAGAAACTTAAATCCCAACCCAGATACAGTGGTGTCCTGATTGCAAGATACATCAGTGCAATGATGGCAGAAAGCTTGTAGGTATAACCAGCCAATATTTAAAAAATAATAATAAATTTATTTATTTTACAACCCGGCTGCAGTTTCCCCTCCCTCCTCTCCTCCCAGTCCCTACCCCACTCCCTGCTCCGTTTCCACCCCTCAATCCACCCTTCTTCTGTTTCTGTTTAGGAGAATCAACAAAACATGTCATATCAAGTTGCAGGAAGATTTAGTACCTCCCCATGTATTAAGGCTAAACAGGGTGATCCAGAATGAGGAATGGGTACCAAAAGCCTGTAAAAGGATCCGAGACAGACCCTGTTCCTACTGTTAGGAGTCCCACCATGGAACTAAGCTTAACAACTGTGACATATATGCAGAGTTCGGCCAATATCTTATTTGATTTAAGACCCAATTCTTGAGATGGAACCCATACCCGATGCTGCTTGGATGACGTCATTATCATGGTAACTGTAAGCTCAAACCCATCATTGTGAGTGGCAGATGTCTCAACTGTATTTTTGACATTCGTTTCTAATTTGAATTGTTCCATCTAAAGACAATCTTAATTATTTTGTTACATTTACATTTATTGAAGCGTGCTTTATTTCTTATTTATGTGACCTTTCATGATAGACGTTCTATCTACTTGCAAAAAAGTAGAACTTTTACAGTTGTGTGTAGTGAACTATAGTTTCAGTTAGCTCAAGCTAGTTGGTAGTGTTATTTTTGCTTTTTAAAATTTACTTTTGACACATGGTAATTACATATATTTATGAGGTGCTACATTCTGTTTTGACACATAAATACCTTGTATAATCTTCAAATCAGGATAAACATTATATTCTTAAACACTTGGAATTTTGTGTGATAAACATTCACAGTCGTTTTTCTGGCTTGTTTTCTTTGTGTGTGTGTGTGTGTGTGTGTGTGTGTGTGTGTGTAGAGAGAGAGAGAGAGAGAGAGAGAGAGAGAGAGAGAGAGAGAGAGAGAGAGAAATTGAGCACAGATTCTGTGTTAGGCAAGCATATGTTAAGTTGTTTTACACAGACATTTTAGTTATTATTATCATCTTACTGTTATGTTTTGTTTTCTTCTTTTTAAAGATTTGTTTACTATGTATACAGTGTTCTGCCTGCATGTATTACTGCATGTCAGAAGAGGGCACTGGATCTCATTTAGATGGTTGTGAACCACTATGTGGTTTCTGGGGATTGAACTCAAGAATTCTGAACCATCTCTCCAGTACGCTATCTGTTTTCTATTGATTTATTTTTCACCTTTCTCCTTTGCTTTATTTTTTGGGGTTTTTAATTTAATTAAATTAATTTTCTGGTGAATTGATGTCATTAAGTTTCTTACTGGCCTTTTTCCTTTCTTTCCTTTCTTTTTCTTTTTCTAGCTTTGCACTTGGTTACAGGTGCAGAATTTTCTTTTTTCTTTTGTTTTTTTTTTTTTTCGTTTTACAAGACAGAGTTTCTCTGTATTGCTTTGGAGGCTTCCTGGAACTAGCTTTGTAGATCAGGCTGGCCTCGAACTCACAGAGATCTGCCTGCCTCTGCCTCCCGAGTGCTGGATTAAAGGCGTGTGCCACCAACACCTGGCTAAGTTTCTTAACTAGCTTAGACTTCTCAAAGAGAAATGTTTTATTGTTGTATTGGGATTCACTCTGCTTATTCAGGACAGTATATTGACTAGTTTTTTCAGTTTATCTAGGATCATTCCCCAGCCACCATGGATGACATTATTGATAGAAGCAAATGCATTAAACAAACAGCAGATCCCTATATCAGCTAGGATTAAAGTCATCTGCTGTATTAAAAGCACTACAGTTGCTAAAACAAAATGTTAATTTGTTTCTCTCCTGTCAGAATCTGACAGACATATTAAAGTCAGTGGAAAATCCTGGGTACTGTTTTTCTGATTGCTCTGTTATCTTCAGTGTCTGTGTTACTCTTTTCACCTATGAGGGGACTCCTGAACCACAGTGATGTGGGAAGCCCTTCTGTGTATCTGTCAGTAAAGCACTGTTGGCCAATAGAGAAGCAAGATGGGTGGGACTAGGAATCTAGGAGGATTCTGGGAAATGTAGTGAAGAGACTGGTCGCCATGTGATCTCCCGGGAGCAATGGGCGCTCAGAAGTGTGTCCTCAGAAAGATATGTTCATATAAAATATATATTAGTGATGGCAGAAGTCCTGTGTGTACGTCAATAAAGCACTGTTGGCCAATAGGGAAGCAAGATAGGTGGGACTAGGAGTTGAGGAGGATTCTGGGAAAGAGAGACACGGCAGAGACAATGTAGCCCGCCAGAGAAGAAAGATGTCTGGACCCTTTTCTCTGGTAAGAGAAATACTTAGATTAACAATTATGGGTTAGCCAGTAAGAAACAAGCAAACGGCCAACATCTTCATAATTAATATAGCCTCCTGTGTGTTATTTGGGGACTGCAACTGTGGCAGGGCCCAGGTGGATGTCGGGGAAAAACCAAAGTGGCTGGCAGAGGAAAACTGCCCGTTACATATTAGTAATTATGGGTTAATAATCAAGTCAGAGCTAGCCGATAAGAAACCAAGCAAATGGCCAACAGCTTCATAATTAGTATAATGTCTTGTGTGTTATTTGGGGGCTGAAAGCAACAACAGGATACAGGCGGCGGGCAGGAAGACAACATGTTACACCACAGCTTTTCCATATCATACACAGCCAAGGGGGAAATGGAATGTTGAAGACACGGCCCCTTTCATTAAGGGCATGGCATAGATGTCCTTGCTGTAGTTTACATTAGTACTCCATCCCTCTTAGGCCTGAGTAATATTCTTTCGTGTAGACATACTTCTTTTGTTTTATCAGTTCATGAGTCAGTGGACCTCTGAGCAGCTTCATTTGACTGTTACTGGTATGAGCACCTAGGAGAAAGTCTTGTGTCTATGTCTGTTTTTAATTGTCTTGAGCATGTATCTAGCAACGATATTTCTCTCCCATATATTTACACCATTTTTAAATTTTTGAAGAGTCTCCAGTTATTTTCCACAATGGATCAACCATTTTACATCCAGAAACAATACACAGGGCAGTTAATTTCTACAAATTGTGTAAGCACTTGCTGTTCCTTTAAAAATTTTTAAAAATTTTCTTTAGCTATCCCAGTAAGTGTGAAGTGAGTTCTCTCATTGTATTTCATTGTGGCTCTGGTTTCTGCTTCCCTAATGATTAATGATGTCAAGAATTTTTATGTACTTCTTGACTATTCAGTATGTCTTTTTTTTTTTTTGAGAAACATCTATCTAAAATCGTTGACCTTGAAACTGGAATATTTGTTTATGTTTAGTTAGAAGAGCTCTTTGTGTACTTTGGCTATTGGATCATATCAAGTATATGACTTAAGAGATTTTCTTTCATTCTATAGGTTGTTTTTCCATTTATACAGTATTCTCTGATGCATATAAGCTTTTAAAATCCCAGTTTATATTTTTTTTAGTTGTGATTTTGGTCAAAAGTTGTACTTAATTGTCAACTTTAGCCCTATGTTTTATTTTTTTTCTGAGTACTATACTTTTGGCTTTTATGTTTGACTTTTTGATATGAGTGACTTTATGAGGTAAGGTGTATAATTAGGAATCAACTTCTTTGGCATGAGTTTTCCTAGCATTATTTGTTAAAAAGACACATTTCCCCATTGAGTGGGTTTATTTTTGGACAGTCATCTCCATTCCATTATTCTATGTCACTGTCTTAAGGCTAGAACCACCCTCTTTTGTTTGCTTTAGCCTTGTCAGAAGTTCAAACTCAGGGAGAATGAATTCTCCATTTTTTCAGAGTCATAATTTGACTATCTGTGGTCTTTTGCATTCCCTAACCTTAATGATCAGCTTGTACATGTTGATAAACAAGCCAGTGGGATTTTGATAAGGAATCCATTAAATCTGTATGTTTCTTTGGATAGTATTGCTGTCTGAATATTGTCTTCAGTACCTAAACTTACAACTATGAGGTGATGAGATGTCTTTTTATTCCTTTAAGTTTTCTTTTATTTCATCCGATGGGGCCTTGGGTAGTATTTATTCCTGTCGTACAAATAGACTTTGAGGGATGCTCTCTCAGCCTGCACTCTTGTGGGAGGGCCTAGGCCTCCCCTGGATGAAATGACAGACTCTGGAGATCCTCCATGGAGGGCCTTACCCTCCCTGGTGATCGCAGAGGAGATTGGGTAGGGGACTGGGGGGCCTGGTGGGGAGGGAGAGGGAGCTGGGATTGACATGTGAAACAAGCTTGTTTCTAACTTAAATTTTAAAAAGGGAAAAATTAATATTTGCATTTAAGTTTTTATTAATTTGGAGACAGCCTGTAGGTAACCTTCACTTAAAAATCATGATATGTATTTTAAAATAAAGAATATATCTGGCATTAAATTGCATTTTCCTAGAAACAGCAGTATCGATTGTCCTGGCTTGAATTATGAAACCACAGGTGCACACTGTAGAGCTGACATCTCCTACCAGAATTACTGAGTCCTGAGACTAGTGGAGTATGGTTGTTGAACTGGTTTCTCTCTGTTTTCTTTACTACTCTGTTGTAAGAATCTTAGCTATCATGTGTATAATTCAAAATTCCTGTCCTTAACATTCTTGTATTTTGAAAATACGTAAACTTATATAACAGAGACTTTCAAGCTTTCTTAGCATTGCTATCCAATACATGCCTTGTTTGTATTATGTATATTTTGATGATAGTAACTATGTATCCTAACACATTTTTAACATAGCTGCAAAATTATTGATATATTTCATGGCCACTTTTTCTTGATTAAGACATATAAATTGTTTTGTAAAAATAAATAATAAAACAGTCAATAAAGCAAGTTTACACTACTTTCCCAACATCTTATGTTGAAGTCCTTTTTAATATGGTTTTTGATGGTAGCAGAAGACATGTTTAGGTGGACTGTTGCACTATGGTCTCATTTCACTGTTTACGTGGAGATAGTTCGAAAGGTGTCTAAAGGGTGTGGTACTGCAAATGGAAGTTTCCATCATTGTTGAGTATAAGATTAGATGTCAGATAGTAACCACTTCTCCCCTGGGGGAAAAATCTCAAGACATAAAGAGTTCCATGAAAACTGTGAAATACCATACATGCTATAGTTAACTCTCCCATTTATAAATATTGTAGAAAGGTAAAGTTAGGTAAAGGTTAGTCCTCAGATGCATTGGAAAAACAAAACATAACCAAAATCCTGTTTTTTTTTTTTTTTTGGTTTGTACGAGACAGGGTTTCTCTGTATTGTTTTCGAGGCTGTCGGTCGGGCCTGGCCTCGAACTCACAGATATCCGCCTGCCTCTGCCTCCCGAGTGCTGGGATTAAAGGCGTGTGCCACCACCGCCCGGCATAACCAAAAACCTTTTGACAAACATGATGACATAGTGCTTACCACCACCTGGTAGAAGAATGAGTTTGTGGTCTTGAATGTAAATTCTGGGGATACTAACTCTTGGGTGGTATATGTTAATGGATGACCATGAGGATCCTTTTTGTGCCACCCATTCTTATCACTGGTTTGGTGACAGCATCAGCCATCATATGATCTTACTTTATAAGTACAGAGACTGAAATTCTAAGAGGCTATGTAATGGTCTGCTCTTACTAGGTGATAAGTCATATACACAGCTCTATTGGACGCTAGAATCTTGGCTTTTTTTTTGGCTGTTCCACATCAGAAACTCATTATTAGGGAGTCAAATAGGGTCTCATGTTCAGTTCCCTTTTTGAATCAGTGCATATGAGCAATTTGAATTAAAATAAATTTAAAATAAAACAATCTAAATTTAAAATCTAGTGTCTGATAAATGTATTTGAATATATACACACCTATTCAAATATCTGTCTATCTATCTATCTATCTATCTATAATTTATTTACATCTGATGTAGTCTTTCTAATTATCTCACAATATTTTCTCCCACTGTAAGGCTAAGAAAAATAAGCATGAACTACAACACACACATACATTAACATGAAAATGATCAAATAAAAGGCAGAGAGAAGAGGGAGGCAGATTTATTTTTTAAATATTTCCTTATGTGTGTCTCTATGTTATTATGTATGCATACATGAGCACAGGTGCCAGAAAGCATCAGATCCCTTAACATTGAGATTACAGCTGGTTGTGAACAGTCAGGCATGAAGGCTGGTAAAACTTCAGTCCTCCTAAAGAGCAGCAAGTGTGCTTAGCTACTGAGCTCTGTGTACAGTCCCAAGATTGAGTGTTTTAGGGAGGTCACTGAAGTTCTTTTAGATCTTACATTTGTTTTCTTGCTGTGAACCAAAACTAGAGCCTTGAAAAAAAATCACTGAATGGTATGCTTTGTTGCACAACACTTTTAGTTTTGTGTTTGCTGGTGTCTTAGTTACCTTCCTATTGCTGTAATTAAACAACATAACCAAGGAAACATATAGAAGAGTTTATTTGGGTTTATAACTTTAGAGGGTTACTGTCCATGGTGGCAGAGCAAAGGCATGGCATCAGGAATGCCTGAGAGCTTATATATTGATTTGTAAATACAAATTGATATATATATGAGTATATAGATGACAGATAGATAGGTGAGATAGATAGATAGATAGATAGATATAGATATAGATAGACAGATAGACAGGGAATGGCATAAGTCTTCTAAAACCCCAAACCGCACTCCAGTGACATTCTTCCTCCAACAATGCTACACTCTTAGTTCTTCCCAAACAGTTGCACCAACTGGAGATTAAATATTCAGATATATGAGAGGGTCATTCTCATTCAAACCACCACAGTAGGATGCTGAGTTTCCCTATTAAATTCCATGTTGCAAGCGTTGCTCAATTGTCCCTTTCCTGCTGGTTTTATGTGACATAAAACTGGAAAGGTGTACAAAGATGGCATCTCTCTGTGTTTTCTACTCGGCTATGTCCATGTAGACAGAGACTTGACAAGAGTTGTGGGCTGCTTCTTAAGTAGTATAATCCATTGTGAGGATTTATCTTGAGAGGAGTAGAAGTTCAGCGTTCTGTGCAGGTGGCAGGCTTTGTCGTGGGTTAAATCTGCAACGTTTCCCTCAGGCTCATGTATGAAATGCTTGTTTTTCCACCTGGTGGCCCTATCTGGGAGTGCTGTGGAGCCCGTAGACGGTGGAGCCTTGCTGGCAGAAGAAAGACCCTAGGCCTTTGAAAAGTTACTCACCCTGCTCCTGACTGTTTTCTTGTCACAGGTGATATGAAGGGTCTCTGCCTCACCCCTCCTCTGCCTTGAATACCTCCATGCCTTCCTTGCCATGGTGGACTGTAATGTCCTGAATCATAAGCCCAAGTACTCTTCTCTTCCTTGGAGCTGTTTCTATCATGTGCTTTAGTCATAGTGATGCATCAATAACTAGTTCAGGCTTCATTGCTGGGCTCTCACGCGGAGAAGAATCAGGACATCCATTTAAATTTGAATTTATAAATGGCAAGTAATGCCTTAGTGTAAGTGTGTTCTCAGTGCAGCAGGAGTATCGGTAGCCTTTGTACTATTATCTCCCACTATGAGGTCAAAGAACATACACTTGAGGCATGTACACAAATTTCCATGAAAACAATAAAGTTAAGGGTAGAGAGGAGAATAGAGGCTTCTTTGTTTGGATTGTCTTTTTCTCAACTTCATATCCCACTTAAATTTCTTCAAAATTTTTATCCCATTTTTAAAAAGTGAGTGTGTGTGCACATGCACTTACAGACATGTGCACATGCTTGTGGTACCATGACATACATGCAGAGGTCAGAGGACAGTCTACAGGAATTGGTTCTCTCCTTCCACCATGTGGATCCCAGGAATGGAACTCAGGCTTTTTGGTTCCCGCCCTTACCCATGGAGCCATCTTGATTATCACAGTTATAATTTCACTTTATTACTCACTGTCAGCATTTCCATGCCTCAAGATATCTGAGACTAATCTACTGCCATTAAGGGATCTTTTATTCTTAATTTTCAGGCTGAGCCAGGGGTCGCAGGTGCTGACATATACCCCCCACATGAATGAGTTTATTAGAAATGCAGGCAATACAAGGAAATATCTCTACAGTATTGTTCAAGTGGAAGAAACTTAAAGTGAAATGTTGACAAGCTTTTGGAATACCCTGTAAATATATTTACTCCTGCAAATGAGGTTTTCACCTTCACATGTTGCATTCTAGACACTGAACAGTGGTTGGATTTTACATCCATGTGTGTTACAGTGGTCTGAGTGAGATGTGTCCCCACAGGTGCCCATATTTGAACATGTGATTTCTAGCTGTTGTTGTTGGTTGAGAAGGTTATAGAAATTTTAGTAGATGGATCCTTGCTGGAGAAATTACATCGCTAGGGGTGAACTCTGAGGGTTTGTATTCTTGTTGGACTTCCTGTTCTCTCTCTGATACTTCCTGTGTGTAGATGTCAGTCTACTTCCTGCTCTTTCTGCCTTGCCTTCCCCACCATCATGAACTCTATCTCTCTGAAACCATAAGCCAAAATAATATCTTGTCTTTCCCAACTTGCTTTTTTGTTGTATTGCTCTGTCTCAGCAACAGAAAAATGAGGAATACTGGTGTCCATCCTCATCTCCACTGCAGACGTATGGGAGTCATCTTCTGTATTAACATGGCTATCCTCATGTTTTCACAATTTGTTTACTGCAAGTTAAAGAAGTGCAAGAAAAAAGGGAGACTGATAAGAGTTCATCCTAATGCTTTTATTTGCAGAAGAACATTTTCTCATTTGAAAAGCAATGGAACATTTTGAAGTTATTTTCAATGACTGAAGCTATACTTTGGCAAGATAACACATCTTATCATCATCCCACTGAGTTCTTTGAGAGTTTTTCTAATGTGGCACATTGGATTCTGTATTACAGCCTTGTAATTCACTTGATATATACATTTGGAAAATGAACAGAAATGAAGAATTAGGAAAAAATTGGTTCCTCTGGCTTAAAAAAAGATTACAGAAAATCAAATATTTAGAGATTTCTACAGGCAATAAACAGAGTCATTTCACTTGTGATCAATCTAAAAACATCACAAAATAATAGCCACAGGTAGCTCCTGATTCTTCTGCTGCCAGGTGTGTTGTAACTCACCTGATCTTCATAACCGCCCATGAGGCAGGTACAGCTTCTATATTCTGGCTGGCACACAACAGGCCCACAACATGTACTTGCTGGATAATTGAAAATATTTGCTTTGTCCTTGCCTACTGGTTATCAAAATGACCATGTGTCTGATTCTTAATTTTGTATTAATGGACCAGCACAAATGAAATGTTTTCGGCTGTGCATCAATGAGAAAGGGTTCATTCTTCCTGCAAGACCTCTTGGTGGGTTCTTTCAGGTGCCTCCTGGTAGCTATAACTGTTACAAAGATGAGAACAACTCATTCACTCAAATAAACAGAATTAACTCTGAATGCCACTGGATACTACCGTGAGAAACAATGGAGATCCTAGGTTGTGTACCTGGCACTATACAAGACCTTTGGTAGTGTTTGTTACTCTCACTCATCCCCATAGCAACCTCTCTTTTACAGATGAAACATTGAGGCATCAATAACTTGGACTAACACCATGTGACTCATAAATAAAGTCATCAAGTTTCAATATCCACACAAGATGATGTCAGATATCAGATTATTAACAGCTTACTTGTGTCACATGAATCGTGAGTTTCATAACACAGGAACCATCTTGTTGAATACCTAGTCCCAAGCATTTCAGTAAACAGTAAAGAGATCACCTTCCTCTTCAGTGTCTGCCCAATCCTTTCCATGCCTACTATAAGTCCATTAAATCCTGGCAGCAAGAACTAAATTTATAGAAATATTCAGTAAAGGGTTACATATATATTTAGCCACCACCATAACTAGTTCAATCAATCTAGAACTAATCCTAAATGTCTGTGGAAAATGGTCTAAAACAATGTGACAGTCCAGTTCTGTTCAATTTACTCCCTCAGGCCTAAATTGTGCAGCTCATACAATTTATGAGGTTTCTGGAACAGAGTTTTGCTTAGCTGCAATATCTTGTGTGGGCAGAGTAGACTGAATTTGGAATACTGTTAAACTTAAGGTCAATGCAGAGTTAAAAAAAAATTAAGTTTCACAAAGGAGCGTGTTGGATGATGGTCTCTCTAACCTAGAGTGCTGAGGGATAAAGCAAGGTCCTTCAATATAACATGTACTTGGAGGTAGTTCTTTTATTGAATGCTATTGTCTTAGCATGTGGTTGCAATATGTAAGAGAGAATGAGTTCCACCTTTGCAGCCGCAACTCCACAAAATACTTTAAATAAACAATTCACTGGTTTTGGTGTCAAACAAGTGGGGATAATTTACCTAGAGTCTTGCAATCAGATGTCTGTGTGCCTGACATCTCCTTGTGTCTACTAACTGTAACACAAGCAAAAGCATTAAATATAGGCTGAATAGGTGGCTCAGACACAGGTTCAATTCTGAGCACCTGCATAGTGGCTCATGGCTGTCTTTAACTGTACTTCCAGAGAACCTAACACATTCTTCTTGCTTCCATGGGCTCAAGACAAGCAAGCAGTACACAGAAACACATGCAGGAAAAACACCCGTGTATATAAAATAATAAAAATAAATGTAGAAGTTAAAATTAAATGGACTTTCTACACCCCTATCAACTCATGGTAAATGACACTCTGATTTATTTATTTAATTAATTCTGAAAATTTTAACATAGTTTATTTATTGATTCTTTGGGAATTTCAAGTCATGCATCCCAATTTCTCTCATCTCCCATTTCCCTCATTTCTGCCCCTCACCTCTGCAGTATCCCCCCCAAAAAAAGAACATTTAAAAAATTCAAACTCAACCCCAAACCAAACCAAAACAAGCAAGCAAGAAAGCAAAAAAAAAAAAAGTTCACTCCTGTCTTTTCCACCTCTTCTACACTTCTTCATTCATCTTAGTGGCATCGGGAGTAGAGTGTCACATAATGTACCTTTTGTCCAATCAGCTTTACTATCAAATGTTCATTGCAATTGGTTCAAGGCCTCTGGTTCCTGGTATACCATTATTACTGGATTTTCAATGAAATTCCTCTTGGGTATCCAGCAGCTACCCCAAGTCATAGAGATCCTGCGGGTATCCTTCCACAGGACCAGTCCCTTCAAGAGCTCCAGCAGGTCATAGATGGTGTAGACAGTCAGTCTGGGCTACCTCAGGTAAGGGTGAAGCCAGCTCCCCAACACCCATGTTATCAGGGCCAGTTCTCCCATACCAGTGGTGGGGGGTATGTTCTTTTCTCTTGGGTGCAGGAGCAAGGGCGGCTCTCCTGTGAGGGTTGGATCACCTCTCTTGCTTCAGTGTTTAGTGAGGGGCAGGGGCAGCTTTTCTAGGGCAAGTGAAGAGTAGGACTGACTCAGCATGGCCCTACGATTTCATCGTGCACGGTTCCTTTGGTTCCCTCGGGTAACATGGTCCACAGACATCACACAGACTCCAGCTGCAGCAAGGCCATAGATGCAGACATGGGGCTGCAACCTGAGGCCTTGTTAGAGTCTGGAAGCCATGCTGCAGCCAGGGCCATATATATCTCAGTGACTTGTGCTGCTACCCAGGGCCATAGTGTCATTGAAGCCCTGACTCTTGCTGAGGTCCATGTCTGGGTCTATGGCCCTATAGCAGCTAGGGTCTGGGTTGATACCTGCAGCTCCTGTTACCATTTGGACACCTGGTGTCTTGTCAGTTACCTGAGACCATGTTGATGTCCAAGGGCCATACAGATCTGAGTTGCCTGGGCTACTACCTGGTGACACAGTGACATTGGATCAGAGCTGCAACTGAGAGCCATGTCTGGGCCCATGGTTCTACAGCATCCAGGGTCTGTGTTGATGTCCCAGGCTCCATCAAAGGACACGAGGTCTGGGGCACTACCTGGGGCCATGTTAGTGTCTGAGGATCATACTGCTGCTGGGGCCATACACTGCCACCTTGGGCAATGGTGACATCCAGATCCAGCTGCAGCCAAGGACCATGTTGTGTCCATCCTAAGTCCAAGGTCTATGTTGCTACCAAAGGTCCCAGGAAGCCCGGGGCCTGACTTGCAACCTGCAGCCTTGCTGGTGTCTGGGGCCATGCTGCCACCAGAGCCATCCTGACTTGAGTGGCCTGTGTTGCCATCCAGAGCCATGATGCTGTCTAGTCTGGAGCTTCTGCCAAGGGCACTCTGATTTATAAAGGGTCAGACTTTAAAACAAGTATAGATTTATATTTATGTATTTATTTCAAATACTGAGGATATTGAATGTAGTGTGTCACACATGCTTGGCAAGCACTCTGTCCTTTTTTTGTCCCCACTTTTAAATTTTGAGACAAGAGATTAGTACATTGTGTACATTGGTCTTGAAGTCATCGTCCAGGCAGATTTTTGCCATCCTCCTGTCTCAACCTCCCAAGTAGCTGAGGCTATATGCTAGTACCTCCAGGCCCAACTCAAACATAGGTTGGTGGGTTTTAGTTTTTTGGTTTTGTATTTTTATTAAGAGTCTGAATCAGTATTTGCTATCTCCTTAAACAAGATTATTAATCTGAAGACCATTTCTGGACATTCTCAAGTTTCCGTTGATCCCTGCTAAAGTAAGCAGACAAGCCAGGCTTTGTGGAGAGAGCAGCTCTTTATGTACCAGTTGCTTCTCTAGAGAGCTTTTTTTTTAAGTTTTCATGTGACATAATTTATTATGAAGCATTTAATTTTTCAGATCACCATGCTTATTAAAATCAAAACACCAAGTATCAATAATGGCAATAGATATCACACGTACAAAACAAACAAACAAACACCCCCATAGCTGAATGAAAAAGGTTTAAAAGGTTTGTAGACTTACTGGGGAACATTATGAAAAATACTTCATTTTGTCTAACTATTCAAATGCTCAGCATTTCAGGCTACATCCCCTCTCCCCTCCTGTCATGATGATGGATGCTCCATCTTCTACTCTCAGGAATACTCTCTCCACATCAGTTCCCATCATCCCTTATCAGGCTGAAGCTCATGTTACTGAATCACGTTCTCTCTCGATTTCTTCCTGTTGACATCCAAGTTCCTCACATCTTGTAAGAAGGCTCCTTCCTTTTATTTCTACCTACTGGTCTGCCTTGTCCAGGCATGTTTCTTTAAAGTGAGTGCATTTTACCTTCCCACTGCATGGCCAAGATTCTAGAGAGCTTTTGAAAGCATTGCTTGACAGCCTTTGCCGAGGACCTCTCAGTGATCCTGGTTTGGATGGGGGGAATACATTTGTGTGAGCAACATCTCTTCTGAAGCACCCAGGAACAGGGGGCGTGAATCATGTGGTCTTGTGTGCCTGTTCTCTTGTCAGGAGATTGTTGGGAAGACTTCTCTCCCCACATGGAGGAGCCCTGGGCTCAGTCAGACCTTCCTGTGTGTGTGGCTGTCTCCTGACCACTTTACTTTTTATCTTTGTCAAGCTCAGGGGTCCTATCCTCCCCCCCTTCCCGCAGAGTCCTTATGGCTGCCCTTAATTTCCATTGTCTTCTACTGCCACTAACACGGCTTTTAATCTCCTCTGGTCCTATCCTACGGCTTTCCTAATCTGTTTCTCCAGTGTATCCCCCATGGCTGACAGCACTGATGTGGATGTAATTGAACTCGAGAATGTGTAACTGGACAATTAAAAACAGCCCTTTTCTCCCCTGTAATTGATGCAACCAATCATTGTGGTTCATCAGTTGCTGCTTGTGGCGATCGGGTTTTTAGGTGCATTGGTGACACTGAATTGCAACCGGAGGACACATCCTTTTACTGTGAACCCATTCTGGATCCTCAAATATCCTGAAGATTCAGTACCATGTGTGGGTACAAGTCATTTCTGCCACTGGGCAGTTGGTTATCGGTTCAGTAGCTTGTGAGTCTGTTGAGCATTGTCTTGCTTGCTTAAAGTCACTAAGGGTCAGAAGGCTGGAGAATATTCATGTGATCTGGGTGCCGGGGCATGTTCTGTTGTCACTGGCAATACCAAGCCTGTTACTGATTGAGAACTTTGACAGAAGGAAGAAAGTAAAGGTGATATTCATTTGGATAAGCCATGAACTTTCTTTTCAATCCATTTATTTTTTTAAAATTTGTCCATTGTTAATCTTATCATAGCCTCAGAGAAACTGTAGAAGTGTTCAAGTTAGTCTAGGGATTGTTTTATCTCAAGAAAGAATTGAGAATGTGCAAGGAAGTGGTCTCTCCTACCCTGTGCTCCCTAAACAGAAAAGCCAAGAAAGGATTGTGATTAACTTTTGGAAGTACATCCAGGAAACCTAAGAAATCTTTTGGGATTTCACAGGTAGAGTGTTTTAGTATACCAGGATTGGTCATGGCTCAGAAATATCTCAGTACTGGAGGATCCAAGAGAACCTTCATCCTGCATGGGTTGGAGGCTGGTGGTCAGGAAGTTCAGTGCAGAGTAAGGGGCTCATCTCTGGCCAACCTCTGTACAAGCAGGTAACTGTGTATCCCTGTCAGAGAAGTGACTCCGTGAATGAACTCGGGATCCAGATGGAAGTTAGATTAAAAAAACATATTGAAGTTATTTTGGGAAAAAACACCTAAATTACTATCATTTAAAGTGACTTAGTATAGCTGCAGACACGGGTGAGCGACTTTTCTACATGATTAGGGAGTGCTACACATCCTAGGAAAAGATATTTAATTTTCATTGGCCTCCAAACTAATAAGAACACACAAAAGATACTTTGATCCCAGCTTATTCTAATAGTACCTTGTTGCCGTTAAAATATTTAGATCTTAATGAAGGCTTCGATTGCCTCTGATCCTAGCATTCTTTCTGAGTAACTGCTTTTAGGATACTCTCGCCATAATTGAAATGTCAGGGTTTATTTGTGGCTATATGTCTTGTCGATTTTACTTGGGATCTTGATTTCCTTAACTCCATAGAAACATAAGTACATTATTTCCTCTCTTTTCTCTGATCAATCAAAAGTGTTTCTTACCGCTTTGCATCAGCCCTTGGAAGATGCCTTGGACTCTCAGTAGAGCTTTTGGGACCAGCAATCCGAGCGTCACACGCTGAATTGATTCTTGCTTTGGATAGTTTTGTTCCTGCGTGTTAAGCTTTTTCCCTCCTAGGCAGCAGATTCAGACCGGTTAGGACTGGAGTCTAAATCCGTTTTGCTGGGTTTGCATATTAACACCAGTATAATTAGGTAACAATAAATTACAGAAACATCTGGTACAAATGTGGCGGGTGTTTCTACTTGTGAAACGGTACTATTTCCTTGGACTCTTTTAGTTAGTGCACTTTATTGCGGCAACTTAGAAAGTCCCAAAATGTATATACACATTTTATCTTCCTAGTTTCTCGACTACCTGTGGTCTGTTTCTATTCGTTTACGCTTTCATTTTCCAGAGGTCCTGGCAATTGAAACCTCTGACCAAGTTTCTAGGGCTTAATGAGCATTAAATTGTATTTAACTTAAACATCCACCTGGCTCACATATTCATCCATATTTTTTTAATAATTAGACACGAAGTATGTCATAAGGTAAAGAAGTGGCAATCAGCTAAAAGGACAGGGTACTGCACTGAATGCTCCGAAGAAGAAGCCTTCATGGAAAACGATGGTGTTCCTGTTCTTAAGAGTGACCCTGAAAAGCCTTGGTAGTATGTTTCCATCTGCTAATCCCAATCCAATTTTGGAGTTAAGCAATGTTTATCATACCTGGAAAGGATTTAAATATTCAAATCTTAGTACTTTTAATGTCAAAGGAAACCGGTAGGCAGAGAAAAGCTTTGTAGAATTAGTTACAAATAACCGACATGTTTGCAAAACCAATATAAGGTCTGAAACCAAAGTCCTGGGGGTTCAGCTCAATTTGAGGAGTGCTTGCTTAGCATGAACAGAGTCCTAAAGCCTTAAAACCATATAAGATGTGCAGGATGGCACACCCTGATAATTCCAGAATTTGGAGGGTAGAGGCAGAAAGACGAGAAGTCCAAAGTCATCCCTGACTAGACAGTGAGCCCAAGGCTACCCTGGATATATGAGATCCTGTCTCCAAAAAATATTTATATTTATATGCAACTATCTAAAACATAAAGAGCAAATTAGAATAGTATATGGTAAATAACAGACTGTTAACAAGGGTTTCCAAAATTCTGAGACGAAATAAACAAAGAGGACTCAAACACAAGACAATAAAAATGGAATAAATGCAGGGCATATGGGAAAAAGAATTTAACTTCTGTGGGAATTTAATATATGCAAACTAGAAAATATCTTAAGTCTATCTTAAATTAGCAAATATACACAAATTAAAGGGATTGAAGCTGATAAGGACAGAGTTCATTTGTCCACTCACGTCCTATTGAATACATCTGTAAGTCGTAGTAGCTCTTCTAAGACATCTATTTTTTCTTTTTTTAATTTTTTAAATTTAAATTAGAAACAAGCTTACTTCACATGGATTTTTGGGAGCCCATTCCACATGGAGGGATGATCTCTTCTGGGACATCTTGACAGTTACACCAAACACCTTGAAAGTGTGAATGATTCTACTGAAATTGTATGTCTTTTATAGAAATACTAGAAAAGGTTTTGAAAGATGTGTATACTGAAAAATTTGCCACAATGGTATCTGTAAGATTGGTGACAAATCTATATGTTCAATAATTGGGATGTTCTAAAAGCAATTTTAAACTGTCCACAGAGAATTTGTAAGGAATGCCAGCAAGATGGCTCAGCAGGGAGAAATCTTGCTGCCATATGATGCAAGCCTGTTAACCCGAGTTCAACCTTCAGATTGGAAAAGAAAACTGACTTCACAGAGTTCTCCTCTGATTTCCATACATATATCAAGGTGCACATATCCCCCAACATCATACACAAATATATACACAACAATAATAGATAAAATATTTTTAAAAATCTGTAACTCTAAGAAAATTCTCCTAATAATGGAGAAAGGAGATGACTTGATTTTAAATTTTGCATAATGAGGGTAGGTGTAACGGCACACTCCCACAGTCCCCGCACTTGGGGGCTGAGTCAGATGGGTCCCAAATTGGAGTTGAAATTTTGCGATACACAGTGAAACCCTGTCTCAAAACAGCAGCAATCAAACAAACAAAAAAGTGCCTGCCTCAAACAACAGTTCAGTAGAAATGGGAACGGTGAAATAAAAGTTCTTCCTGTCCCAGCCTGATGACCTAAGTTTGGTCCCATAAATGCGGGGGAGAAGGAGAGGTCCTTTCATCAGAAAATTGTCCTATGGCTTCCTCATGCTCTCCACAGTATATCACACACACACACACACACACACACACACACAGAGAGAGAGAGAGAGAGAGAGAGAGAGAGAGCGAGAGAGAGAGCGCACAAATAATAAAACAAAATAAAAAATAGAAATGAACAAGAACATTAGGATGGTGGGTGATATTATTTTATTTTTCATGCTTTCTACACATTCCAGCCTTTCTCCAGGAAGAATGGTTTGATAGGAAGATATAACTTACAGACAGGTGTGGGTTAGCAGGTGGCATGATTGTTCAGCAGGTTTGAAGGCCTGGGTTTGATCCTCAGCTCTGCACAAACCAGGAGTAGTGGAGGGTGTCTATAATCTCAGGAGATGGAGGCAGGAGGATCAGAAATTTTAGATCATCAGTAACTATCTATTGAGTTCAAGGTCAGCCTTGGCTGAGTGAAACCCAGTCTCAAAACAAGAGGAGGAGGAGGAGGAGGAAGAGGAGAAAGAGGAGGAGGAGGAGGAGGACAGGGATGCGGACGAGAAAGAGAAATACAATTTACTGAGATTAGGGATTTAGCTCAGTGCAGAACCTTTGCTTAACAATTTCAAGGCCTGAGGCTCATCCTCAAGTGCAAGGGAAATAAAAGGATGTAAATTATACCAGTGAAATATGGTACATTTTGGTGTCTGGACCAGTCGTGTACTGTGTAGTACAAACAAGAGGAAAAATTAATACTATCTTTGCTTCTCCTGTCAGTTCCAAGGAAGATCTACCGAAGAGACTTCACTTCTGCTGTTTGTGGTGGCAATGTGGTTTTAGTTTTTCGAGACAGGGCAGGGTTTCTCTGCGAATAGTCCCGACTATCCTAGAACTCGCTCTGTAGACCAGGCTGGCCTTGAATTCACAGAGATTCTCCCATCTCCAGCTCCCCAGTGCTGGGTTTAAAGGTGTGTGCCACTGTCATTCACCTGGGAATGTGGCTTTAATGGCACTTAGCTCCAGGCTTCACAGGAGTGTCTGCTATGTGTGCAGTCTGCTTGGTCAGTGAGAAATTTGGGAGTCCCATTTCTCAACTCCTGCATTCATGCTATCTGAGTGTCAATCAGTAATCAACATAATCCTAATTTCTTGTCACTTCTAAGAATAGTGTGGTTATTTTGTCATTATACCTGAAAGTTCTAATAATAACTTATTAGAAAAGCTTTCTGTTTTTCCAGAGTTTCTTAGGTTACTAGCACGTTAGTAGGAGATGGAATTCAAACAAAGAGCTGTTACTTCATTTACTTTGGTCCATCATATAAAAACACTGAGCCAAGATTAAGCATTAACATGGACACAGCTTAGATACTAAATTATGATTGGATTATAATAGGTACTGAGAAAAAAAGATGTGTTACCTTTGAAAGTTTAGCATAGAACCCTTCAAATTAGTAAGTAACTGGTTTTCTGTCTTTTATCGGTAAAAGTGAGTCTTCTGAGCTAATTTCTTTCATAGAAAACAAAGTGTTGGAAACAGTTAGTTAATATAATTGGTGAAAGCTAACCATGGTTTTGAAATGTGTATCTTTTGGATGTAATAAATTAATGAGTGTCATTTGTTCTCAGTATCTGCGTTTACTAAAAGTTAGATGATTTAGATGATTGTGTGGTCAGATTGGAGGAGATATATTTCTGTGTTTGTTTACACATTGGTACTTTGGGTTGATAACATAATAGGGTATTTATTGCCACTGGCTTGACAATATTTGCCCCTGATGTCAGTGAAATGGTAAAATTAGGTCCCTAAGGCTTATTTTCTGTATTGCCCAGAAAAGCATCAAATACTTACTTAGGAGTTCTTGGTGAGGGTTCTACCTTTACTTTATGAATGGAGTTATTAAAGAAAATCAAAACAGTCCCTTGAAGTTTAGCAAAACCTAAATACATCTGTGTGTATTCATGTACATGTGTGTATGTGTGTGCATGGATATGTATGCATGTTTATGTATGTGTATGTGTATGCATGTGTGTATGTGTGTGTGTGCCTCCCCCTATATATATATTTTTAATGAGGCTGTATACATATATAGCCTCATTTAAAATAGACTGTTTAGATGCAGAAGCTTGTAATGCTGGGTTGGTGACCAGGTGGGGACAGACTTTGGAGCCCTGTGCTGAGCAGCTCCACAGAAATGGATGAAGCAATGCTTCTTCCTTTATCCTTCTAGAAATGAATAGGGTGTTAACGAAGGTCTCCATGCCACCGGGAGGCCAGCAGAGAAGGCAATAGCACATTTGTGTCAATTTCTTGCAAAGGGTGTTTGGTAGATTTACGATCTCTTCAGTATACAACCCCGAGCACTATTTTTATCCAGACGTGAACACATGATGCTTAATCTCCTGCTCCATGCATGGAGTACATGGGAGGACCATGTCCTCTAGCTGACCTTTCCCAAATCAAGTCCTGAGTCTGAAAGCTGTAACCCAAAACCCCAAATCACTGGCCTTCGAGAAGTTTCCCTGAGAGAATCAAGCATTCCTTTTCTTTTCCAACTGCATGTGTCTCCTGCATGCCTTCAGGAAGTGTGGTATCCTTGGCCCCGAGCCTTCCTAAATTTGGGGATACATGTATAAGCAATGATCTCTGAGTTCCAACTTGATTGGAGCTTGAACCCAATCTCACCAAAATTAGTTTTCAAATCCAAATTCAATTAAAAACAGATGTTTCCAACTAGACTGAAAAAATGAAGAAAAAAAAAGTATCTCAGCCTCGCTGCCTCCAGAACTGGTTGAATTCTCTAGGTATTTGTAATCAACACACATGGAGAAATAAGGCGTGTTCCCAGGGTTTGCCCTTCCTTGTTGCCACACCGACACTTGGAGAGCTTCGAGTCAGTGTCTTTTAAGAAGGTGAGCCATGATTTGCTGGCTTTGGCTTTTCTTTGTGATTCCCCTTTCTAATCTATTCCAGATCAAGACAAATTTGCATCTCGAGTTAGGCACATAATAACTCTTATTGCCGAGAATTAGTTCTTACATCCAGCGGAAAGCACACATAAAAATAACTTGTTATCGAGAAAGTAATGGAATATTAAAGATTCTTGCACATAAAGTTTTGTTTAGCACATTCCTCAAAACTGCTTCTAAAGCTAGCCTAATGGCAATTCAGGAAACATTACTGAGTTTGGGAACTCCCCCCCCCATCAAAATCAAAACCCCATTAAAGAATGAATGGTGGGAAGAGGGAGGAGACAGCTTGCTTGTGGACAAATAGTACCATGAACCTCGGTGCATTAAAATGAATGCATGAGGTCTTCGAAGATGAAAACCATGTGTCCAATTACTGTGAGCTTCGCTGCCCCTGACGAGATGAGGGCAGACAGTCCTCATCTTAGTGTCTTAAAATGAGCGTGTCTATTTTCAGAATAATTTTTTTTACATTAAGTCTGGTCCATCATTTGATTTTTAATCTTTTTTTTTTCATATCCCTGGACTCTTACATTCTTGGTATCCTTCATCTTACGTGTGTGTGTGTGTGTGTGTAGAATGATACCCTTCAGAGATCTTGGATGCATCTGTGAATTAAAGGGAAAAAATGAGATGTAAGTGCTCACTCTATTTGTCATTTTTAATACGTTTTGAGTCACTTGATTTATGATTAAGCATTTCTTGGGAGAGGAGAATGTTTAAGGTGGTATTTTGAGCTCCATTTAAGGCAATTTAGTTGTCATCAGGCCTCCTTACCCCATAACCTTTGTGAGACCTCGCTTCATAAATTGGACCCAAACAATTGGCTTGTGTTTCAAGTAGACAAAACCTTATGGAAATGATACTTGCTAAGTGTTTTTATTGGACATCTGGGTAAGAGTCAGCCTTTGTCAGAGCAGTCGTAGACCATGGCCAGCCTCACTTCCAGCACTTGAGGTGGCAGGTTCTGCTCTCAGAAACTCCTTTTTTAAAAAAACTATTTTCAATTGAGAACAAATGAGATTAATTTGGACTCATTCCCCCCCCCCCAGCTCTCTGCTTTCCTTCCTGACTCAGCGGTTGAGAACAAGAATGCTCCTCCTCCCTCCATCACCTCCATGTCAGCTAGGTATGCCTAGCGCCCTTCACGGTCAGCAACCCACCCGAGAATCAATAGGATCTCTGTAGACCCAGTATGTTCCTGTTTCGCCTGCATGCTGTGACTCAGCTAGGTGAGGGCTGCACAATTCAGACCCTCCAAGGGCTGAGCTGAGCTCAGGCAGCTTGTATGCTAACTGCTTTGCCTCCGTTCAAAGAGTCCTCTCAGCCCAAACTTGTGTGAGGTACCAGTGGCAGGAATCTCTTCACAGTCGTGCGGCTAACTTATGGGAGAGACGAGATGGGTCAGGGCAGGTATAGACCTGATTTCCTTATTTTAAACAAATACAGTGAAAGCAGTATCCAGTACCGTTTGCCAGAATTTAAACAAAAGCAAGAAGCTCTATGTGCTATGTTCACTACTTTTGCCATAACAGAGAATTGTAGATCTGGAAAATACATACCAGCCGTAATTGTAAGAATCCAAGAAATTTCTAGCCCAAACAAAATATCTCTTAGATGTGAAATTTGGGGCAGGGGGAGGAAATGATTTGGTCCAATATGAAACAAAGTGGAGGAAGAATGTGGGAAGAAAAATGCTCCGAGTATTTAGAAGAAGATGAATTTCTTCTTGTTTAAACTGAGAAAATGTCCCTTTCCCCAACAGAGAATGGATCCATCCACCCATGGTTCAGGAAGCTGACAAGGTAAACAGGATACCCTCTCTCTCCTGCCTTGCTGTCTCTATATGTTCTGGGTGTCTGGTGCATGTCGGTAATTCCAGGGCTAAGGAGGTGAGGTAGGGGCTTTGCAAGTGTAAGACCAATCCTGGGGGTATATGGTGAGTGCCAGCCAGAGCGGCGAAGGAATACAGAGTGTCTCAAAAAGTCAAAGCAATGAGGGTGAAGCCCACGCAGGCGCCCTTCCTGTGGGGGACAGCAAAGGCATGGGAGATCTTACTAGAGGAAGTCTTCACCCTCACAAGCTCTAGACTTCCTCCAGGAAACTTCAGAATTGAGATGCGACCGCCATTCCAGGATATTGGCGGCAACATTGCTTCTAAAGCTGGTTCCAGATGACAAACTTCCTTTCACACATGAAGCAGGATTTTACTTCCCTAAGGCCCTGGGCTAGCAGCAACCAGAGCACTGCTCCCACCACACAGCCCAAGATGCTTGGTAACCACTATGTCTGCCTCTTTGAGCCCTTGATGGTTTAGCAGTATTGGGCTAACAGACTGGGCACTCCGAGAGCCTTTGTAGCTTTAAGGTTCTTTGTTTTCTGTGCTAAACTTGGTGGTGGTGGTGGGTGACGGTTGTTAATAGCCTTTGAGTGTGGAACTTAGAAGCAGAGAAGCCAGGGTACAAGGTGAGGAAGGCAAAGGTCAGAAACCAGAAGACAAGGATGAGAGGAAATGAGCTCACAGATAAGTAACAAGGTGGGGGACAGATGGGAAGTGGGTTAATTTTCTGCGTCTCAGATTTAATATAATAGGGAATACCTGACGGTTTGCCATGCAGTTCCATAAGCAATGTCAGAGTTAGCAGCCTCTTTGACTTCTTCCCTTAAAAAAAAAGTACATCAGGTGACACTTATAGTTCATTCTCCAACGTGTGCAGAGATTGTGACTCAGGTTGGTGACATTGGAAGGACAGCGTTTGCTGACTAGTCAAGGAGATTAGATTAATTCTACATGCCCACTGCAGCTTGGGGCGTGGCCCTAGAGGAGACTGGCTGAGAGAGACTTTTGTCTCCCACCAGCAGATCCGCCTGCTGATGGACTGGCTCAACAGACCTCAGGACACCACAGTCACACCATAGTTCTGGGTCAATCAGCAATCAGTTTCTTTAAACTGACCAGTCCTAAATTAGGAGAGGAAGACTCTTCTGAGACTTTAAAAGCCCCATCCTCCAGAAGTGACAGGATGTTCCAAGTCCCCCCTCTGCTTCGCAGAGGGTCTTTTTTTTCTGCGGACACGTGTGTTTCCCCACCCGCAATAAACGCCTTCCTTTAACTGCTGGTTCGTTCCGCTGCGCCTAAGATTTCTGCCGTTTCCTGTTGTGCTCCAGGTTTTCCTGCCTTTTAATTCTTTAACAAGAGAGAAAATGAAGAGATCAAGACCCCTAGACTGTATCATTTCAAGACCCCTAAACCCTATCATGAGCTGCGCGGATGCGCTGTGGGCAGAGGGATGCCGTTTGTGTCTGCCTCCCCGCAGCACATTCATCTGTGACATCCCTACCCCAACCGCGTGCTGAGGCAACAAAGTAAAAAGCTCTTCTCCCAGGGCTATCTGAAAATCTGTGCGAGTACTGTCTCTGTTTCTAACTGTGCTAAATAGTTAGCAGCAGTTCCCCCTTTTAATGTGCAAAACGAAAACCTCTCAGGTGTCCTCTGCGCGACACTGCTTCAAAGCGGCAGGGTTAAGTAGGTCAGGCATTCCTAGATTGTTTTGTGGGGAATTATAAAAAGCCTTAATTTCCGAAGGGGCTGTGCATAACACAGTGGTCAATTGTGTGCTGAGCTGTTTCTGAAGAAGATTGCAAAGTATTTTCAAAGTAGGCTTGTCTGATGCAGGAGAAGCTCTGTGGCAAGCTCCCCACTGTGGAGTTGGACCCAGTTGGGAAAAGGGGGTTGGTGCTGGCTTACTGTTGGCCAGGGACAGGACAGGAGAGATGTAAATGCCAGCCACTGTTCAGTCATGTCACTCACTGTTAAGACTGTGACTTAGAGGAAGGTACCCCGAGTTCTTTGCTTATTTGTCAATTATTGGTTGATACATTGATTGATTGATTTGATTGATTGATTGGTGTACTCTGGAAGCATATTAGGCAAGCACTTTATTACTATCATCATCTTGTAGCCTCAGCCCCCTTTTGATTTTGTATTTTGAGCCTTGAATTTGTGATCTTCCCACTTTAGTCTACTGAGTTGCTAGGATTACATACCTTCACCACCAGGCCCAACTGCTTTCTTTTGAGATGGTTTCTCTATGTAGCAGGGGCTAGCCTCCAACTCGGTGTCCTATCTGCTAATGCCACATCCAGCTACTCTGAAAGCAAAGTGCACCGTGCATTGAACTTAGGTCTTCCGGCTGCTCTCCAGAGTTAAGCAATTCCTAAAACAATCTTCCAGCCTTTTTTTTTTTTTTTTAAGAAAATCCCACTTTTGTGGGTACAGTTCTATATCGGGGCAGTGACTTTTTCAGGGGTCTCTGTGCTAGGGAATTAATAGTGGGATTATTAATTAGAAACATTAAATGAATAGTCACTGATAAACCCTAATTACATGTGTTCCCACACACTTCCTTTTATAAGGTTGCATGTTCATGACGTAAAGATGCAAAAGTCTTTTCCTCAACTCAAAGCCTGATACTGGGGCTGTCTTTCTTATATCCTGTTCATCATGCATCATCATGTATAACTGGCCTTTGGAGTGCTTTTCCAAGCTATGGTTTCATCAGAGCAGAACAAGAGCTGAAGAAATTCAGAGTGACTTGAGAGCAGAACCTCTCCACGTTGTAGTTACTGTTTTTCTCTGACTTGTACAGCTTCTCACTCACACAAGGAATTCTGCAGTGCTTCCTGGGGTTACCCTTATGTCGGGCCTCTTCAAAGCAGCCATTGTGTTTCCATATAAAATGTAGAAGCTACAGGTGTGTGTTTGCCAAAACTATAAAGTTCTTTTGTATTTCACTGGTAGACTTACTATGAAGTTAACTTGTAGAAAGCAGCTAGGTTCTAAGATGGAGATGTGTACCAGTTGTGCTGGCTTAGCAAACCCAAATCCCTGGGCTCCATATCCATCACTACGTCAACTGGACTTAGTGGATCATACCTCCTTGGGAGGGGGATCAGCTGCCCAAGCTCAGCCTTGGCTACATGAGACATGGCTACAGAGGTGTGGGGAGGGAGAGGATGGAGGAAGAGGGAGAGAGAGGATGGAGAGAGGGAAGAAGTGGGGAGGGAGTGAGAGAGGATGATTAAGAGAAGAGATTCCGGGCAGGCAGACTTTGGTGTCACACGCCTTTAATCCCAGAACACTTGGGAGGCAGAGGCAGGTGGATCTCTGTGAGTTCGAGCCTGGTCTACAGAGCGAGTTCCAGGACAGCCTCCAAAACAATACAGAGAAACCCTGTCTCGAAAAACCAGAGAGAGAGAGAGAGAGAGAGAGAGAGAGAGAGAGAGAGAGAGAGAGAGAGAGAGAGAGAGAGAGAGAGGAGATATTGCTTCTGGCCAAAGTGGGCAAGTTCTCAGCTAAGCTGTTAGATGAATTGTGTCCCACTAGAAAACATTATTTGTAGAAATCTTAATTCTCTCAGAATGTAACTAAGTTTGGAGACAGGGTCAATGGAGTAAGGCCTTAACTAATATGCCTGGTCTCTTTATGAAAAGCAAATATAGTCTCAGATACAGAAAGAGGGAAGATCATGTGGGGACGTGGGGCAAATGACGATTTAAAATTCATAGAGAGGGACCTGAAAAAGACAGTCCTTTAAGGGTCTTAGAAGGAAGCTTCCCTGTTGTTGGACTTGACTTCGGTAATATGAAAAGCAGATTTCTGTATAAGCCACCCAGTCTGTGGTCCTTACTTACCCTAGCATCCCTAGCAAACTAATATGGACTCCTTGAAGAAGGAAGTAACCTTTGATGTGGGATTTGCAGGACTGAGTAGCTTATCAGTATTTCAGCATAAGATGAAAGGAACTCCAGGCAAATGGAAGAGTGAGAACATGGACTGAAGTGAGCTAGAAGAATTTGATCAGGCCTTCTGTAGTCTGTGAAGTAGGGCTAGAAGAAATTGTCCAGGTCTCTTGTGGGCTGTGGACCCAACTAAAGCCCTTGGACCAAAAAAAAATCCGGGGGCACAGTCTTGTACAGAAGAGGTTCTTTATTTCTGCAGCTGTCCATGGGGACATTCAGAGCTCCCAAAGTGTTGCCTGAAATGGCAGATATTACTAAGCCTTATTTATACTATGCTTTTCTTTTACCTGCATGCTGTCTTGTGTCCTTTCTGTTGCTCTGTAAAATGCTGTGACAAAAGAGACTTAGGGGACAAAAGATTTATTCTGCATACAATCCCAGGCTGTGGTCCAACCAATGTGGGGAAGTCAAGGCAGGAACTTAAACAACTAGTCACAGCAATCAAGAGCATAGTGAGTTGGTGGCGCACGCCTTTAATCCCAGCACTTGAGAGGCAGAGGCAGGTGGATCTCTGTGAGTTTGAGGATAGGCTCCAAAGCTACAGAGAAACCCAGTCTCAGCCCCCCCCCGAAAAACCCAACCCCCCCCAAAAAAGAGCAGAGTGAACCGAGTGCACATACGCACTCCGTTTTATCCCTCTATACCCGGACAGTCTAGGAACCCCTGCCCAGCCAGCGGTGCCACTCACAGTGGTCTGGGTCATCCTTTGTCAGTTAACTTAGAGGCAATCAATAACCCACAGACATACCCACAGGCCAATCCAATATAGGCAGCTCTCATCAAGACTTAGCAGGGTGTTGGCAATTAAAGTTAACCAGCGCACATACTCACAAGAAAGTTTCCCAATGAGGCACAGCAAAAGATTAACCACAAAACAGAACAACTAGACCTAAGGCCTGTGGTAAAATGATCCCATACTTTGGAGTTGTTTACTTCTGGCCAGTGGAAAGAAAGCCCTGAGAGAGGGAACCACTGTACATACTGATGGCTTTGGGGGAACTGACAGAATCGGTCAGAAGTCAGAGGAAAGAGTTTTTAGGCAGAGTGAGGACTGGTATTTGCTGGGAGCACTAACAGACCATTCCTGCCTCACTAGAATTCACCCCTCCCTCCGAGAGCCGTGCTAGGCTTCCTGAGATAATTTACTCCTTAGGGGAGAAGGGAGTGTGGATGGTGTGGTGGCAGAGTTCATAAAAAGCATGCTTCAGTTTGGGCTTCTGAAGAAAGTCCCAGACCAACTCAGCAGTGGGGAGTTTTGTCCCTTAGCTGTTCAAAACCTACAACAAAAACCTCCGCTTTTGTTCGCTGAGCATTCACATTGCGGAACTAAAGCAGAGATGAGTGTTTGATCTTGCATGAAAGACAGTAACTCCTTACGGGTCTATTAAATCTTTGGTGCATAATAAATACATTCGGATAAGTGTAGGATGACTGTTTCCATAGTTTTCATGCTTGTATTGGAAGAGGTTTCGCAAACAGCCATTAATGTTAACTGCTCTCGAGCCTTGTGACATTTCAAAACAAATCACTTTTCAGAAACAGCTCCATTAAAAACGAGACCCAACCAGGAGACATTCTGATTCAGTAGGTCTGGCATATATCTATTCATAAAATACTCTGGGTGATTTAACATACAGCTAGTGTTGAAAAACCCCCGATTATATCCAACCTTCTAAATATTTATAACAGCTCTGAGAGCAAGATTAAATTTGATACCATAGATTTTTCTACTTTAAATCCTTACGATCCTAATTTTGTCAAACCTTATTAGCATATTTTTGGAAGAGCATTTTCAAATCCAAGATTCAAGCTAATAACTTCCAAATGGCCACTTGGGACATTGGGTTTTAATTTTGAAAGACCACCTCCTCTTCTTGATGCTCTCAAGGTCTGAACAGCTAAGGGGCAAAACTACCTGAATAAAAGACAATCTGTTTTTACCAAATCACACTCCGGCCAAGAACCACCCCCAATTAAACCTAACTAAGTAAAAAACACCACACTTCATATAAAAACATAGCAGATGGGAATATTGTCCATAAATTTAGGAGTGCTGGAAAGGGATTTTATTTTGCTGTAATTTAATTTCTATTTCCCATTTTGTTAGGTGACTAAATCTTAGTACTAGTCAATAAAGAGTATTTCCCATCTCTTTCCCAAGGGGTGCAGTGAGTTATTGGAAATTTAAATCATAGAAAGGCATGGGGGCAGGGAGAGAGGTTGTCATCTGAATTACCATTGTTCTGGCTGGCATCTATGGAAAGGCCTTCCTTTATGGTCCTTACTGTCATGTCATGCTCCATATTCCACTGCAAGGCTCTTGTGGTTGCTACTCATGGCCATGCAACTCCCCAGCAGGAAAGAATGAGTCTGCTGTTACCTTTTTAGCCTGAACCAGGGCAAGCCCCGTGCTTCCTCCAGTAAATTTGTTGCTGTACAAGGCTGCCCTTTACTGTCCTGAGACCTGGTCATTCCTGAGGCTCTGTCCGGGATGGAAGGATGGCTTTCTCCTATGACCAGGTTCTCAAATCTCTATGGGCTTGCCATTTCAAGCCCCCATGCCAAATTCTCCAGTGAACTCCCCCTCCTTCCTACATCATTGACTTTTTCCTAATCTCCATGAAGCAAGCCTTGCTCTAACGCGGTCAAGTGTTTTTGCAAATGTGCTATATGATTTATGCACAAGTGTGTTTGCAGGTTGAACTTTTGAACTGACCATAGATGCCTCCTTGGGCTATTCTTTTAGGCATCTTTTCTTGTCCCAGAGAGATGCTACAATCTGGAACATGGAACTGGGATGAGAAAATAAAACTTCATATGATTTAGCCTTTAGCTACACTTACGACAAAAGTCTGGACATCACTGTTTTGGGTGGTTTAAAGAAAAACTAAAAACCTTGGCATGGTGTGCAAAATGCAAAGAACTGCATTAGCCAGAAAGTTCTTAAGTAGAATTGTGAAAAAATATAAAATGTTTACTTAAAAATAACCAGAAGTAAAAATAGCAAGGATGGAGTTGAAAGTCTTTCCCTGATGTCTATGTTTATCCTGTATCTTGTTCATGAAATTATTTTCTTCCTGGTTTGTAATAATTTTGTTGGAGAAATAATGGCTTTAAACTTTTATGGTTATCTCCTACAGACTATCACCTTAATCTCAGAGACATGCTTGCTTGGAATGGGAAATTGCATTTACTCACCATAAGTTTGTGGAAGGAAATTGAATTTGATAGAATGTTTATTGCTAGAAATCAAGTTCACTCACCTAAGCTTGCAGTCCACACACCAGCCCTGTGGTCTCCCTAACTTCATTCTCTTACTTCACTCTACAGAAGAGCCTCGACTTCATTTAATTAAAAAGCATTAAGCCAGATACTTAGCTTTTTTCCTATAAGCCTGTTTAGAAAACCAGGAGACTATCATCCAAATAGTTTTAAAGAGATAAATGAATAAATTTTATGCTCTATTGAAGAAGAAATGATCAAAGAAAAACTGTTGATGAACACTTCATTCACACTGTGTTTTATCATAGAAGTTTAGCTGTGCTCCTAATAGATCATATAACTTTAAAATGATGTCATACGTGGCAATGCAGAAGAAACAGACAAAAAAGTGAGGAATTTGGTTTTTCTAAGCTGAAGGAGAGATACATTCATGTCTTTGATCCCACATTATTACTCAGGGCCCTGCTCTCACAGAAGAAAGCTCATTCACGTGGATACAGTAGACATCGTCTCTCTTTCTAGTGTGTACATTTCATGAGGTCAAAGACTTGGCTTGTTTCTCTACCTGGACTTCTATGGTACTGGAAGAATGGCACATCTTAGGACAAAGATGTCCCAGTGGTTAGCATGCTAACATCAGCTGTGGTTATCATTAGAGTACAGCCCATCTCTGGGCCCTTCAAACTCTGCAAGTTGGGCATCTGTTAGAATTCTCCAGAATGCTTGCTCTGTTGTGCTGTGGGTGCCCATTTCTGAGTAAGTAAACTCCACTCCTCTGGCTGAAGGTAGACATTTGTGTATTTCCCTGTAAGTAGTTGGCACAATTTTGGAATATTGGTGGTCAGGGTATCACACACATGAGCATGGAGGAGGAGGAAGACCACAATATTCTGCCTCTCCGCTTCCATTCCCTCATGGGTTATTTCTGCAAGGTCACTTGGCTGTCAGACACCGAACAGAGTGGACACACTGTAGTGTGGAGTCGTTCTAAAAGACAAATCCTCACCGTCTACCGTCTTTCTCTTTTCTATCATGTCTTTGCTCTTGAGTCTCTCAGACCTCAATCTAAGTTTAGAAGCTTAAAATTTATTATGTTTTCAAATGTTTAAAACTTGAGGAAATAATAAAAGTAACTCTAACCCTTTTTCCTTCTTATTATACAGCACCTTGGAAACTGGTGTTTAAATTTAGTGTTTGGGGAGGTAGAGAAGGGATGCATGTGCATGCCTGTATGTGTGCATTGCTTTTGCTTAATGTGAATTTCAAACATGGTGCGCTCCCATGATTTTCAACAGTTTCTCTAAGTATGGGATTTCACATTATTTCAAGACTACAAAGTTGAGTTCCATGAACCGAGGTTCTGCTGTGTTTTCTTATTCAGTATGAAAGGGAATTATAATGTGGCTGGAATGTTTACATTTATTTTTTTTAACTTGCTGCATCTATAATATGTTTTTTTAATCCATGATGAATTAATTTTGGTTGATAACTATCATCGCATGCATTTGTAGCTTGCTTTACTTTTTAAGAATTGGTAACTCCCCTCAGAGCTTAGGGGACCATGTGAAAGAGGAGGCAAGAAGACTGTAAAATCCAGAGTTGGGGGAATACACCAGGGGAACAAGACCCCCTGAATCAACTAATCAGGGTTAATATGGGCTCACAGAGACTTGAAGCCACAAGCGCAGGGCCTACGCGGGTCTGTATGAGGTCCTCTGTGTATATGTTATAGCTTTTAGCTTAGTATTTTTATGTGACTCCTGACCGTGAGAATGAGTGGGTCTCTGACTCATGTGCCTGCTCTTGGGGCTGCCTTCCTCCTGATGTGTTGCTGGGTTTAACTTCAATATGATAGTTTTTGCTCCATCTTATTATATTTTATTTTGTCATGTTTGGTTCTTATCTCTTAGAAGTCCATTTTGTTTCCCAATAAAAGACAGAAAAGGAGTAGATCTGGAGTAGAAGGAAAGAGTGGAGAAACTTGGAGGAGTAAAGGGGGGGACTATAATAAGGATATATTATATGAGAAAAGAATCTATTTTCAATAAAAAGGGAAAAAAGGAAAACAAAAAAGAATCAGCAATTTTCCTGTAACAATTTGTCAACTACCACAAACCCCTGAGCTGTACCATTGCTTGGTCTTATCCAGCTATGTACCAGCTGCTTCCGTTGCCCTTTTTAAGTAGGTACTAAAATGTACTAAGTATCAAAAAAGGTCACAAGAGGTGAGATTCTTGAGACTTCATCATAATTTCCATATTGGTAAGACTTTGTAAAAAAAATTGGTCTTCTGTTTGGGGGATGGAAATCGCAATTTATTAAAACTGAAATATCAATATTGGATTATAGATTATTATACTGGTCCCTTTCCCAGGATGTTCCAATCTTAGTTACTCAAGGATTCCAACACTAACAAGGAGACTGCATTGTAGCTTTGGGGCCCCATATCCTTTATAAATCCCTTATTCTTCAGTTAAGTAAAAGTCTATCTGGAAATTACATTTGCTTACATTATATGGTTATGAATATTTATGAAGAAGAGCTGCTTTATAAGTCACTTCAGGATTTGTCTTGTTTTGTTGACTTGCAACATTGGATTCACATTGCTTTTAAACTGAAGTCTGGATATAATGTCCACAACACAACTGTGGCCTCCATATGGGTTGAATCAAGCAGCATATATAAAAGTAATTGAGTCTTCTGGAACATTCTACATCCAAAGGGTTAAAATTTAAAATTATATTATATCTGTTTTATGATAGGACGCTTGGTGTAAAGCATTCAGCATTTTGCTCGGCAGTCTGCTGCTCCTCAGTGAAGTCAGCTATTATTATTGTAAATATTAGGGCTCCTACTGTTTGGAGACTTACATCTTTCTCTCGACTAATGGAAGCACTCTGTAGATATCATGCCAAATAATCTAGGAAGGTAGAGTTAAAAGGAATGAGCCAAGGTCCACATCTTCTCTCTATGTGAGGACAGTGGTGTCACGGGAAATTAAATGTCTTACCACCATCCTATGAGTTAAGTGGGAAGTCTAGGACACACACACACACTCTGACTTTCAGGCTGTGTGACATCTGCCAGCTCCAGGCCAGATTCTCTCAGGCGGCTGACTCCGAGCAAAGCCTCCATCGCTCCAGAGCCTCTCTTATTATCTGTAAACACCAGGGAAGACAAATGATGGCAGAAGAAACTCAAGGACTCGTGGAAAGTCTCATAAGGCTGAAAAGTACTGCATAATTTTGAGACTTAGTTTTATAGCCTGAGTTAGAGCCCAAACACTTTGGAAAGCATCTTCTGTCTGTCTGTCTGTCTGTCTGCTTCTCTCTCTCTCTCTCTCTCTCTCTCTCTCTCTCTCTCTCTCTCTCTCTCTCTCTCTCTCTCTGTGTGTGTGTGTGTGTGTGTGTGTGTGCATGTTGCACATAGGTCAGTGACTTTCCACTTTTCCTTTGAGAGAGAATTTCTCACTGAGCCTGGAGCTCGTCTGTTTGGCTGGAGTGGCTGGCATTGCTCTCTGGGGATCATGTCTGTTTCTGCCACTGCAGCTTACATGGATGCTGGAGACTGAGGTCTTCATGCTTGCACAGGAGGTAATTTACCGACTGAGCAGCCTCCCCCGCCCCTCAAATCTTTACTATTGTTTTGAAATTAGAAACACATGGACAATGGCTTAAAATATTTTTGTCTTGGTTTCCAAGAAAAATTTATGTAAGAAGAGAAGTAAATTTGCTTAGAATTAGGTTCTAATCATTCTTTGACAATTTCATATGTATATACATATGTACACATATATTATATATGCAGCGTGTCTGGATCATTATCTACTCACCACCACCCACTATCAAACTCCCAGACATCTTCAACACTTTATTTTCTTACCTTCTTATCCTCTTCTTTTGTTTGACCCACTGAGTCCAGTTAGTGCAGCCTTCATGGACATGGCAAACCTACCAGTATACATACCCCGAAGAAAAATGAATTCTCCCCCAGTAGTCATCAATTGTCAACAGCTCTTCAGATGAGTGAAATCCGATGAGTTTTCCCTTCAATCCAAGCTGGAATTATTGCCTGGACTGATGTTGTGTAGGAAGATCAACCCTAAACATGGATGGAACCTTCTGGTGGCAGCCTGGACAAAGGGACATGGGACCGATGCTTTTGTGCTGAGAAAAGAGATCCAGCTTCATTATTCAATTATGTGGGGTACCCAACTTCCCCAGAAGTCTGGGTGGATATGATGTCTCTTCACCAATGTGTATTTTTTTTGGCGTTGTTATAAAAAATCAGACGGCTGTAGTTATGGGTCCTCTATTTTGTCCCACTGATGTATGTTTCTGTTTTTGTGCCAGTACCATTCTGTTTTTTTTTTTTTTTTTTTTTTTTTTTACTATGACCCTGCAGTTTAACTTGAAATCAGCCGCGTCCTTTTTGCTCAGGACTGCTTTAGATATCCGGGTTCTTTTGTTCTTCCATATGATTAAAAAAACTTTTTTGTATTTCTGTGAATAATGTCACTGGGATTTTGATTGAGATTGCACGAAATCTAAAGATTGCGTTTGGTAGCACGGCCGGCCATTTTCATGATAACAATCCTTCTGATCCATGAGCGCGGGAAGTCTCTCCGTCTTCCAGTGAATCCTTCAAATTCTCTTTTCAGTGTTTTAGAGGTTTTGTTGTAGAGATCTTTCACATTCTTGGTTAGGTTCATTCCAAGGGTTTTTGCTGTCACTGTTGCTCTTCTCTCTCTCTCTCTCTCTCTCTCTCTCTCTCTCTCTCTCTCTGTCTCTCTCCCGTCTCTCTCCTCCCTCCCTCCTTCCCTCCCTTTCTCTCTTTCCCTATTGTGGATGGAATTGCTTTATTATTTGTTAGTCTCACTATGTTTGTTATTGGCATATAAGAAGGCTATTGATTTTTGTATGTTGACCTTGCATCCTGCCACTCTATTCTTTATTTTTATTTTTAAAAATTATTTTTCATTTTACATACAATCCCCAGTTCCCCTCCTCCCCATCCAGTCCTCAGAGCGGGGATAAGGCCTTCCTTGGGGAGTCCACAAAGTCTGGCCTCCCAAGTTAAGGCAACACCAAGTTCCTCCCCCGTATCAGTGCTGAGCAAGGTATCCTACCACAGGGAATGGGCTTCAAAAAGTCAGTTTATACACCTGGGTTATATGTCCTGGTGCCATTGCCAGCCCCCTCAACAGATCAAGTCGCATAACTATCACCCACATTCAGAGGGTCTAGTTCAGCCCCAACTGTCTGTCCATAGTCCATGAGCTCCCACTAGGTTGGGTCTGCTGTCTCTGTGGTTTTCCCCATCATGGTCTTAATGCCCCTACATCATATGGTCCCTCTTCCCTCTCTTCACCTGAACTCCAGGAGCTCAACCCAGTGTTTGGCAATGGGTCACTGCATCTGCTTCCATCAGTTACTGGATGTAGGTTCTATGATGACAATTAAGACAGTCACTAATCTGATTAAAGGGGAAGGCCGGTTCAGACACTCTTTTCATTATTGCTAGTAGTCTTATCTGGGGTGATCCTTGTGGATTCCTGAGAATTTCTCTAGCACCAGGTTTCTCCCTAACCCCATAATGGTTCCCTCTATCAAGATATCTCTTTCATTGCTCTTCTTCTCCGCCCCGCCCACTGGTCTTCTTGATCCTTCATGTTCCCATCCCCCCATCCCCTCCCTTCTACCCCCTCCAAGTTTATCCAGGAGAACTTAACTATTTTCCCTTCCTGGGGCCCTCCATGTGTGTCCTCTTAGAGTCCCCCTTTTTACCCAGATTCTCTGGGGTTGTGGATTGTAGCCTGGTTATCCTTTGCTTTACATCTGACATTCACATATGAGTGAATATATACCATGCTTGTCTTTCTGGGTCTGGGTTACCTCACTTAGGATGTTTTCTTCTAGTTCCATCCATTTGCCTGCAAATTTCAATATGCCGTTGTTTTTTTTAAACTTTTACTTATTTATGTATCATTTTAGGTATCACTACTCTGTCTGCATGTATCCCTGCACTCCAGAAAAGGGTATCAGATCTCATTACAGATGGTTGTGAGCCACCATGTGGTTGCTAGGAATTGAACTCAGGACCTCTGGATGAGCAGCCAGTGCTCTTAACCTCTGAACCATTTCTCTAGGTCCTATGCCATTGTTTTTTTTTTTTACCACTGAGTTATATGCCATTATGTAGATGTACCACATTTCTTTATCCACTGTTCAATTGATGGGCATCTAGGTTGTCTCTACATTCTGGCTATTACAAATAATGCTGCTGTGAACAGTTGAGCAAATGTCCTTGTGGTATGATTGTGCATTCTTTGGGTATATGACCAAGAGTAGTATTACTGGGTTTTGAGGTAGATTGTTTCAAAATTTTCTGAAATACTGACATACTGATTTCCAAAGTGGCTATATAAGTTTGCACTCTTACTAGCAGTGGTGGAGCGTTTCCCCTTACTCCACATCCTCTCCAACACAAGGCTCACAGCCATCTGTAATGAGATTTGATACCCTCTTCTGGCCTGCAGGGATACATACAGACAGAGCAGTGATACCTAAAAAGATACATAAATAAGTAAAAACTAAAAAGTACAAAAAATGGCATGTTGAAATTTGCAGGCAAATTTGATCTTAGCCATTCTGACTTGTGTAAGATGGTGTCTCAGAGTCATTTTGAGTTGCATTTCCCTGATGTTGAGCAATTCATTAAATGTCTTTCAGCCATTTAGAGTTTTCTTTTTTAAATTGATGTTTAGGGTCTCAGGTACAGATAGATTAATATCATCCATAAATAGAGGTACTTTGATTTCTTCCTTCCTATTCTTTTTTTTTCTTTTTTGAGACAGGGTTTCTCTGTGTAGCCCTGGCTGTCCTGGAACTAGTTCTGTAGACTAGGCTGGCCTTCAATTCACAGAGACCCACTTGCCGCTGCCTCCCAAGGACTAGGAATAAAGGGATGCACTACCACCACCCAATTTATTTGCTTCTCTTGTCTTATTGTTCTAAGACTTCCAGCAGTACAATTAATAAGAATAGAGAAAATAGATACTCACATCTTGTTCCTCATTTTAGTGGAAATGCTTTCTGTTTTTCCCCATTTAGCATATTGGCTATAGGTCCGCCATATATTGCCTTTACTATGTTGAAATATGTTCCCACTATTCCAAGCATCTTCCAGACTTTTATCAAGGAAGGTGTAGATTCTTTCCAAGCTATGTGATTTCTGTGCTTGAGTCCATTTGTTGACTTCCTTTTTCATAGTTTCTGTTGTTTTCTTCGTTTCATTCATCTCTTTCTGTTCTTGATGGGGAGCTTATTTTCTTCATTAATTTCTTTGAACGTACTCATAATCTTTTATTCAAATTCTTTGTCTATGGTTTTACCTAACTCACTCTCATCAGATGCCATCACTTTGGTGTTAATACATGTTGGAGGTGTTGTATTGTCTTGGTTCTTTGTATGCACCTAGTGTTACTTCATTGTTTCTTTAAAAAAATCAATCAGCTCTAATATTTCCATTGAAGTATTCACAATCATATGAGTGGGACTCAAAAGTGGCAGAGTTCAATGTGTAGGGTAGAAAATAATTCCTCAGTCCAGGGACTTGGAGTACCTAGTGTGAGCTCTCTATTATTCCCTAAGCAGGGTGCTCACTGTGAGAGCAGGCATAGCTGTTTGATATTACCACCATGAAAAATGTCATACAAGTCAATTATTAACAGTGATCCCTTTGACTTCAATAATTACTGGAGGATTAATGACCAAGAATAGTCTAAAGGATGTTCAGCTTTTCATTAATATGATTAGGAATGGTAGGGGAGAAGGGTGGGTAAGGATAAAGATTAAGTATTAGATGAACTTTTAAAAGAAAAAGAAAGGGACGAGTTAAATAGCTGGAGGAGAAAGTTAGGGTTCTCAGATTTTAGAGACTGCTAAATCCAAGAAAGATCACAGTTAAGAAGAAAAGGAGGAGGTAAGATTGAGCAACACTGGAATAAGAGGAGAAATGTGAGATGTAACCTGCTTTATATAAACTGAGTGGGGAAACATAAACAATGGCCCTGAAACCTAACTGAGCAATAAATGCATAAGCAAAAGCAAAACTATCATGAGACATATATGCAAGAATGGAAGCCAAATACTGGAAAACAAGAAACGAAAAAGCATACTTTTGGGATGTGTCTGTAACACATACAGCTGGACTGCTCTGAAAGATGAGGGTCTAAGATCCTTCTGGCTCTGGAAGGCACCCTTACTGCTGTGTATGGGAGGGAGCCACTGGTCTCTGCAGCCTCTAAGCTCTGTGGTGTTCTGGCTCTGGCATGTGGGGGAGGGAAGGCTGAGAATTCTTTCCTGATAGCTCCCTCAGACCCTTGTATTCCACAGTGGAATCTTCTGGACCTGTGGGTCTCAAGTATTTTTTTTTTTGAGCTGGGGTCTTGCTGTATAGCTCTCAGTGTAGGCAAGGCAGGCCTTGAACTCACAGAGATTCAATTGCTCCTGCTTCCTGAGTGCTAGGATTGAAAGCCAGGGCAAACACACCTGGCTGTCATTTTTGCTCTTTTGAGACAGGGGTTTCCACTCAGCGTTCCAGACTGACCTCCAGCGTGTGATTCCGTCTCACTCTCTCAACTGGAACCTACATTTACTTTTATTCAAAAACCATCCATGAGCCTTCTTTTGAGACCATAAAATAATCTGTTTATGAAGTCACACACTAAATGAATTCCCTGGTAGAATTTCTTACAAATAATAGGCGAAATCCTGCAACGGTCCATTGACACCAGGAGACCATATAATAATTGGGTAAATTTCTTGTCTGATGCTTGGTAATGATTTAGAAAGCAAATCACTGCTGCTGTTAACTTTTTCTGTTTGACAAACTGTCCACAGATAACAGAGAAACTTACTTTTCCTATTATTTCCCTCATTTAAAAAAAAAACCTTGGTATAAATGTAAAAATAATGACTGTCACAAAGTGTGACACAAGAAGTCTGGCCTTATTTTATATTTGAAGGGCATATCCTAGATTTCCTATGCTCCATTAGGTTCCAATTTCTGCCACCAATACTGTGCTTGGGAGGCCTCATTATTGCAGAAGTGACTGTTGGGCCTCCTTTGAGTCTGGGTTCTATGAATCTTTCTAATCAGCTATTTTGACACGGCAAATATTAGAAGCCCTGCATATCAAAGGAAACTCAATGTTTTCTTTTAAGTTGTGTCCTTTTTGGTTGTTAGAAGTAGCCACAAATGGCTTATTATTTTACAGTCTACCTTTCCATCTGTTTCTTCACAGTTAATGTGGAATCTTTATGAAATGTTGCTGATGCCTTTTCCATCTAGATTGCTGATTAAGCAAGCTTATCGGTCATACATGCTACTTTTGAATCCTTCAATAAAACAAAAATTACAAACAGGTCTGACCAAAACAAAAATGGCACGGAGTCAATACTGTTAGAATATGCCCAGACTGAAGTCATTACAAAATGTTCTATATAATTCACGTTTGTAGGAGAGGATAGAGGTAGCTTAGTTTTCAATCAGCAGACCCTCGCTAAGGGCTTACTATTCACAAAGGACGCAGAAGAATGAAGAATATGCCCCTGGTCTGAGCGTTTCAAGGGAGGGCCCGTAAAGTGAAAGGCCTTCAAGGAACCTTCATAGGCAGCACAGACTCATGTGCATGGCTGCAATCCCAGCACCAGGGAGGTTGAGGCAGGAGGATGTCAGTTCAGTGTCACCTTGGGCTACCCACTCTATCCCAGCCCCACATCTGCCAAATGCAGATCCAAGGCCTTTCTCTATTCAGGACACTGGGGCTGGAGCCCAGAAACCAACATTTATTTATTCTTTTATTTGTGTACTGTGTGTGTGTGTGTGTGTGTGTGTGTGTGTGTGTGTGTGTGTGCATGGAAGAACTGTGAGTGCACACATGCTTGCCTACATGTGATCACGGAAGCCAGAAGAGGACTTTGGGTGTCTCTACCATAATTCCTTGAGACAGCATCTCTTAGTGTTCTAGGCTGGCTGCCATCAAGTCCTAGTTATCCTCTTGTCTCCAACCCCCACACTTCTGGGGTTACAGTTGTAGGAAGCCACACCTGGTTTTTTAGGTGGGAACTGGGGATCTGAACTCAGGTCCTCATGCTTGCACAGCAAATGCTCATGCCGACTGAACTATCTCCCCAGCCCTAAGAACCTATGTTGAGCTACTGACACACATTACCATACATCAGTGTGGTTCAGTTAGGAGTTCATGTATTTCAGACAGGGAAACAGACCCACGGCCTGATAATAAGTCTATGAATCCAGACAAGTGAACTGGGTTAAATGAAATAGACAGACGTTTTTCATTGCAGACTGACGAAAATAAGGGACATAGTTCAGCACAAATCCCTCCCATGGAATGTGGAAAGGTGAGGCTTTGTCCAGGAGGTGTGCACATTATCACAGATCAACATTGAGCAGACTCTGGGAAGTTCAGTATTGCTGCCCAAGGAGGAAAGTCAGTTTTTAGAATCCTAGTCAGAGAACCTTGAATTAACTGCTCTTAAACCTGATTCCATTCTCTGTCAATAGTTATCAGCAGCCTCGGGCACCAGGCAAAAGTCTCACATGACCAAAATCTCACTTGTCCCAGGCCAAAACCATGGAAATAGAAGAACAAAAGACATGGAAAAGAATAGAAACTATGTGTAATAATTGCCCAGAGGCACCATGGGATAAGGGGATGTATCCTGGTTTCTTTATCCACTAGTCATTGTTTGATCTTGTTTGGCACAGTAAATCTTCCAAGAGCTCAGGTTTATGCCCCAGTCAGGAAGTTCTTGATGTTCCCTCTGCTGCATCTTAGCTCTGAGACTTACACTGTTTTAAACACTTACCTGATGGGACAGATGCGTTAACAGCAGTCAGGCCTAGAGCCTCTCTGGGCCCTGAGCCTTTCCTATGACCTGGTCAGGGTCTATGTGATCTCTGCCACAGTGGTTAAGGGAACAAGCTTAGGGTCTCATAACCCTCAATGTCATCCCCAGACCAGGAGCCCACCTTGCCCACTTGGGGAGGACTTGCTTTATATTCAAACCGGGATCACACTAATCCTTGTGCCAGTGCCAGTGCCAACTGTAAACGTCACTTGAAAAATGTCAGATCCATGCCAGACTTGCAGGAGAACTCAATGGTTGTAGTTACTTTATTCTATTTCTTAAAATCTTTGGGGGTATTGGATTGAACCCGCAGCCTTGCAGAGACTAGGGGCAACTTACCCCAACCGATTGTTGTTTTGCCTTTTGTTAAAGCAGAAAAATCACATTTTCAAAAAGTTCTGAGAAACCAGTTTCTCTCCTTAGGATTGATCTTGGAGGAATGCTGTGGTAAAGGGGCCATTTCTTATGTCAATTGCAATGACTTGAAATTTAGTGCATCATTGGTTGCAGAAAAGTACTTAGCATATTTGATACCTGCTTATAGTCAAAGTTTAGGAAAAACAAAACAAAACAAGCAAACTATCTCTGGCACCTCCTACAGGGGAAAGCAGAGAGATTTATTCAACATGGCCACACAGAAGAACAGATAAAGATGGCCAGTGACCTCATGGCATTCATTCAGTCTTTTCACTCTCCGAATCTGCAGTACCTTGTGAACCCTGCACACAGTAGGTACTTAATGACTCCTTGTTGGGCTATGAATGCTTGTAGTGTTTCATTTTCTTGTGTTTGTTATTTTCAAAATGTCCAGGGGCAGTGAGTATCATCTACATTTTACAATTGAGCTTTGCAAAGATGTGCAGTATGTCTGAAGTCACACAGCTATTGGCTAGCAGAACTGAGATTCGAACCTGGGTCTCTCTGGTTTTTGTGCATTCCACGCACAGCAGCACACATCTGTACCTCTGTCTTTAAATTGCATAATGCATAATTAAAGAAGTACTCTTAGCGGGCACTATTCAAACTTGTTTTCATCCTGAATGCGAGTTGGGAAAAATTTTTTGGCATTGGTGACTGTCACATTCATTAGGAGCCTTAAAGCCATCTGCAGTTCTATTGATATTCATCGTCCCTACTAAATCATTTACACCATCAGGAAATTAGTCTAGAATGACACTCCCTCTCAGAGAAAGGGACTAAGAAAATCCAGAGAGGCAACAAGCTGAGCCCTGATGGTGAGGGAATAAATAGCAGGTAACTGCTCCAGGCCCCACTGCCAGAGGGACAGGGGAGCCACTGTCATCCGTAGGTTGAAGATATAAAAACCCGGCCACGGTGGGATTTTCATTCATATGGCAACACAATCCAGTGCTTGGCAAGTCACTGAGCCCGCACAGCCAACCATCTGTTTCAAAGCCTCTTGCATTTTCCCATTCATGTAGCCATTTAATCTGCCGTTGGCACGCTTGAAAATAAAATTCTGGAGGCTCGCTGGGAAATTCGTGTCTTAGAGAAGCCCTGACTGAGATTAAAAAAAAAAACAAAACTCTTACCCAGACCACAACGGGAGCTGCACAAAGGCCTCCTTTTTCTAATCATAAGTTATCCCCACCCTAGACACCAGGGGGAGCCCCACAAAAATTCCTCGTTTGCAGGAGCTGCGGTGGTGCTGGGGATCTTCTGGTGGGTGGATGTATATGTACTTTTTCTGGCTTTGAGTGAAAGTGACACTGATGCAGGAAAGTCCACCTGAATGGCTGCGTTGTGTGTCCCCATCTCTGTGTGGACTCACGAATTCAGGAACCAATCTCAGATTGGAAACTTATCATTGAACGTATTTTGTAATTCCTGGTTACTAATCCGACACCTCCACTCTCCCCCTCTACCTGTGGACCAAACCCAGGGCCTTGCACTTGCTTGAATCCCCCACCCTTCAACTAAACATCCTTTATTAGTAAAAAAAAATCTCAAAAGCATACATCTACATGTGTTTGGTGACCTTGAAATGTTCTGGTAGCAAAGCCCCAAACAATCATGCTTCCTACATAATCATGTCTCAGAAAATTTGACCTTTTAGGGGTATCAGTGGTTCTAGACCCATGAATGACTTCTGAGCAAAACGTAGGTCTGGCTTAATGAGTCAGAGTTGAGTTCTAGGCAGCTGTATTCGAAAAATAAATAACCCAGGTGATCCTGATCTGGCCAGTTGGATTTCAGAATCGCAGATCAGAAGCTGCACCATATTCTAAGTTAAAAGTTCATCAATACCAGTAGGACTGTGCCAAATCAAAAAGTAATTGAATTCTTTTCAAAGGTATTTACTTTTGAAGCTGTACTTTTTAGACTTGCCTGGTTTTATAAATTGTCTTGGCATTGGTTCTTAAACTTGACTGCATACTGATGTCACTAGCAATCATGGATGGTTATGAGTCATCATGTGGATGCTGAGGATAGAACTCAAGACCTCTGGAAGACCAGCCAGTGTTCTTAACCTCTGAGCATCTCTCCAGTCCCTTGGCATTGGTTCTTAAACTTGACTGCATACAGACACATCATTGGCACTCCCCATAAGCCCCAGTATCTAGGTGTTGTCTCCGTGACCACTTTAACTGGTCTAGGATGTACCCTGGGCACCAGATAGTCTGCTACCTAAAAGGGGTTAACTTGAGACTTCACTCTATGTAACCAACACATGTTTAGTAGAGCTTGTACTGAATTTTTCCCAAGCTAGCAAGATGTGTTTTGATACTGTCCTGTGACAGTAGGCAGAAGCAGCCACCAAACAGCCATGCCAGCACAGGGGAGGACAACGGCCACTCTATAATGGGCTGCGTTGCTGGGCTAGGCTGTCAGAGCATAGAGTATGCATTTTAAATGCACAATATTCTCAACTTACACTGGGTTTATCAGTTGTGACCCCATTGTCAGCTGAGGGGCATCTGTATTCCACAGCCTCCCAAGTGGCTCAATTATGCAGCCGAGTTTGAGAATGATTGTGGAGGAAGCATGTCAGAAGCAAGGATACCTAGGTCCAAGCTAGGATCACTGGATCAGTATTAACACAGAAGATCCAGATAGCTAAATTGGTGTGCGTGTGTGTGTGTGTGTGTGTGTGTGTGTGTGTGTGTGTGTGAGAGAGAGAGAGAGAGAGAGTTCATTAGTTCATTGCATATGTGCTCAAATGTGTATGGGTGTACATGTGGGCAGGTGCATGTGCACATATATGCCCAAGCATGCAGAGGATCATAGTTGATGGCAGGTGTCCTCCTTGACGGCTCTAGTCTTTATTTTTGAGGCAGGATCTCTTGGTGAGCCCAGAGCTCTCTGATCCTGGAGGCTCCGGTCATCCAGCTGGTCCTGGTGGTTCTGCCTGTTTCCTAAGTGGTGGGATTTCAGGAGGCCACCACGCCTGCCGAGCCTTTGCGAGGGTACTGAGCGTGCAAGCTGTATAGACCCAATGTTGGTGCTCACTTTATCCACTGAGCTATCTCCCAGCCCCCACCCCCACCCCCACCCCCGGGCTGAGTTTAGAAATCTGTGCTGCAAGTATTCTACGAGCTGAACTGAAAGACCTTCCCATCCCTTTGTCCCAAGAGACCGTAATTTTCCTCTGTCCCCTGGCATGAGGAGAGCAGTCGTCATCTTGCTGGAGTTGTGTGTGGCTGAGGAGGCTGCTGCTGGTCTGGGGCCAAGTCCAGGCTCCCTTCCTCCCTCTGCCACCCATCCACACATGTGGATGTTTCTATAAATCACTTTTGATCTGTGGTCTGTATTCAGGAAGTGCTCTGACTGCTTACTCGTGTAATGATGGAGTGGAGGAAAGGTCTAATTTTGGAACGATGGTGGCTTAGGCAGCACCACGCTCCCCAGGAGTCGCCTCACTGCTCTGGCAGCTGCTTGCCACAATCACACAGGCAGTCTGAAAGCACTCTATCCATCACAGCAAATTACTGGTGTGATCTGCTCAAGAGTATGGTTGGATACCCTTGCTCGTGGCGATCTTTTGCAGAACGTTCTTGAAAATCAAGAGAAAGGCAAGGCGAAGAGACAGAGCTTAGCATGCCTGGGCTATTGAATCAATTAGCGAGGCTTACCCCATCCCCTGTGGTTTATGGGCCGCCTGAGCAAAGAGCGTTTGTAAGGGCTGCTATTACACAGACGACATTATCCAAGAGTGTGTGTTATCACCCAGGTTTTACTGCCACAATAAATTCAGGGAACTGGATTAACACGTGTGAGGTGTCATACCCAGCACCGGGCCTGATTGCATTATTTCATGCGATTTATTCAGCGACTCCAGACATCATCAACCCCATTTTACAAATAAGCAAACTGAGACTCAATTCATTCCAGCATCACACGGGGAAGCGGAAACCAGAAGCCGACAATTCTCTTGTCCCCACTCCCACTCATGGAACTTGGAATTCACGGACTGTGGCGTCCATTTCCTCCAGAGTAAGTTCTTAGAGAGCCAGAGACTCCGGGTTAGAGGGATGTTCTGACAGATGAGCAGCGACAACCTGTGGAGGAGTTTCAGGGTAGGAGACAGAGTTCCAGCCCCTGTCATGAGCACAATATGCTGCTTCTTGCCACCTGGAGCTCCTGGCCTGGTAGGTTGGTCTGTTAGTTACTTGTCTTATTACTGGGGCAAAATATCTGATAAAGGAAATTAAGGAAGGAAGGAAGGGTTTTCTTTGGTTCACATTTGGATGGTGTGAGGTTGTCCACGGTGGCAAGAGCCTGAGGTAGCTGGTCACAGTGCTCCAAGCTTGGAGGCAGAGAGATGAGTGCTGATGCTTGGCTTGATTTCTCTTTTTATCCAGCCCAGGACCCCAGTCCATGGACTCCTGCCACTCACGTTTAGGATGAGTCTTTCCACCTCAATTAGCCTAATCTAGAATATCCCTCATATGACACACCCAGGGTCTGTTTCTATTGTGACTCTAAATCTTGTCACGTTGGCAATCACAACCAGCCAATCACAAAGGCAAGAAGACACTGAGCTCCCCCAGGAGTGCCCAGATTTGCAAAGGGCTAGGCTTTTCATTTTTGGGTCTTTGCCCCACCTCAGAGAGAGGGAGAGCAGGGGTATAGATCCTTTCAGCTCCGATACCTCCCTGACTGAGGTGTGTTCCTGGGAAGAGGAGAATTAATTCCCCGTGAGTCCCCTCTCCCCATGAAAGGACTCTCTGAGGCTCTATTCAGAGCAAAGGGGCTTTTTACCATCCAGTAGGGCTGATGACATTGCCTTGGTGGCATCTGGTGCTTTGTTTGTGTAGTTTTGATTCATGGGTGAGGGGGGAAGGATAGGATGGCTTAGAGGGAGTCTACTGACCAGAAGGACAAACTACAATCAGCCTGGACCTGGCCTTTGATCTTGAAAGAAAAAGGTGTGGGGTGATTTGAGACACAGAATATGGAATTTCAAGCTAACCTGATTTCAGATGAACTATGAGTGATTTTAATAAGAAGATCCCATGTGGTTATTTGTTGTCCACCTCAAATTCTAATGTAATGAAATATGCAGAATGTTTATTTGCTAAGTCCAGCTATATCCTGTATGTATCCTGTCTGGGGTGGGTGAAGGAGGTGATTCCGGTCTCCAGGACACTGAACTCTGGCATGAAGGGTACAAGTCTTAAGGCAGGAGGAGGATATTTGCTCATTATATATATGAGCAGCCCTAGGAACGTCTACAGGGACCACGAGGTTTCAAAGGGGGAAAGGTATTTATTGGCCTTGGGAAAGAGGAAAAGTCATTGACAGAGTTGTAAAACCTCTTGAGTTGCTTGTTAGTCCTTCAGAATTTGCATGAAACTAGCTTCTTTCTACTGCCTCTGAGGTCTCTCCCCCTAGTCACAGCATACTATCACTATCTTATTTATGCTTGGGGGGGGGGGACGTCTCATAGAAGCTTGCCACGACTGAAGAATGTCAGGCGTTCAAATCCAGATTTCTGGATGCAGATGGCAGGAATGACTTTTGTCCCACAGCCATCTTCAGTAAAGGCGTGTCTGACACCCCCACCCCAACCCCCGGCTCCCATCCTGATACCGCCAGAAATTCTCCTAATCGTACACACAAAGCTTGGCCCAGTTACTGTGAATCTTGGTCTTGTGAGCAAAACTGGATGACAGACAGGCTTGATCCACTAATAGACTGTTGTCTAGACCAAATCTTTAAGTACTATGCAATACAGGCGCCAAATTTTCCATACCACGAAGCAGCACACAGTCCTTTGAAGATTACTGCTTTTGCAGGCGAGCGCATGTGAACGTGAGGTCTTTACAGGTTCCTGTTAAAATCAGGCTCTTTCCACAAGGTTCTTTTCTACCTGTGATTTCTAGCTGGTAGGGGGTGAGGTGGGGGGGTAGGAGTCCAAAAAGAGGTGCTCCTTTGGCGTCTGGGGGTCACGGAGGAGACACTTCTTTCTGTGGAATGGAAGCTTTCTGCGTGAGGATCATCACGCAGGAGGATTGAGGTGATGGTTGCTGCCTTGCGTCATGAGAGGAGCCAAGGAAGGTGAAGAACTACCGCTGGACTCTTGCCCAAGACAAGAAAGGAAACTTGGTAACAGCGCGCGCACAGGGGCGCTCTGACTCAGCTACGTCAGGGTCCTGTGGCTTTGCCTTCGGAGGGTGTGCCAGCTAGTTAGGGCCAACCTGACGCCACAGCTAGAGTCGCTCGAGAAGAGGGAACCTCAAACTGAGAGAAAAATGCCCTTACCAGATCAGCTTGTGGGCAAGCCTGTGGTGTATCTTCTTGACTGGATTACAGGCTGTAAAATGGAACAAACCCTTTCCTCCCCAGGTTGTTTCTGGTCACGGTATTTATCGCTGCAATACAAACCCCAACGAAGACAGAGAGGAAAAGGGGCAGGGGAGACAGATACACAAAAAGGGCATGCTAGCAGCCCTTGCTCTGGCTAATTAGGCGGGGCCAGACGTCACTGGGAAGGAAAGGGGAGCCTGGGGATTTCAGGGAAAGCCCCCTTGCACAGCGTGAACCTGGGAGGAGGAAGTGGAAATGCTTGGAGGACCGGCTTGGGTGTTCATGGTTCCAACCAGTGTTTTGTACACCTAGGAGTTCCCAGGGACTGGCTGCCTTTAACACTGGAGATTGCTCCTGGATCCTGGATAAACTGATGAGCTCAACAAACCTGATGTCAAAAGAGATTTTGTAACAATTCATATGACCCTAAACCCAATTCTGAAATTAACCAACCAGTCAATGATACGGTGCCTAATGGGGACAGGGGCAGCCCCGTGTCAGGTATTGATGAATTCAGAGAGTCACTTTGTATCAGAGAAGCATGAGTCATGAGCTCAGCCTTCCAAGAAGGTTCGTGAAGGGGGAGCCAGGGGAGGATGAATGCAATTATCTAAAGCAATGGCAGTTTCAATAAAGGATGACAAGGGGACAGCCAACGAAAGAGATACCGGAGCATCTGATTAAGACCCTAAGGTAAAAACAATAGCGATCACTCTTTAGCTTCCTCCAGGGGACTTAGACTGGGCAAAGCCTGCTGATCCCAGTCTCTACTCTGAGAACCTCATAGAAACTTACCAGGAAAGAAGCCTTGCTGAGCTTAACTTTTTAAACATTGAGCTGATTAATTTAACATACTGTATGTACATGTATATGCACACATGTAGGTATACATATTGCCATGGCATGGCATGTGAATATCAGAAGACAACTTGCAATTCTCTCCTTCCAAATGGAACTTAAGTCCTCAGGCTTGGCAGCAAGAGCCTTCACCTACTGAACCATCTTACCAGGCTCATTGCTGAATTTAAACCCAGCATCAGGTTTGTGCAAAGCACAGGTATTGTTCAAAGCCATGAAATTAAAAAAAACTAAAGAGGCTAGTTTTGCAAGTCAGATGAAGTATTGATTTTATAGTAGGACGCTTTTCCTTCCCAGTGAGGAGGCTGGTGACAGCCTCTAGTTCCGTACGAGCACCCCCCCCCAGGAGAAGAGGAAAACAAAACAGAGTTCTCTGCTCTCTGCCCCACTCTGAATCTGATCCTCAAGACAGGTTTCTTTTGAGGATCAACTCATACCCCAAAGGGCTGTGATACCTGTAACTTAGAGTTCTGTAGCGGGCCCCAGTTCCCGGACGTGTGGTTGCAACTTTCTGTCAGACAGCCACCTGTCCACAGGCTGGAGGGGGTATGAGCAAGGCACACTGGGGACCCGGAGAAGCAGGAATCTGGGAAGAGACTCTCTGCAATGGCAGGCTTGGAATGTTGGACCCAGCTTCTAGTACAGTCTAAGCTAAGGGGCTATGACAAAGTGTGGTGGGGAGAACTGTGGGGATATTCATTCTGGTAGAGGCTTCTGTGGAGTGAGGAGAGACGTCAGAACACCCCCCTCCCCCACAGTGACACGGTGGGGGCCATAGGTGGGCCACGGCTGTTTTATTGAGGGCGAATTCCAATTGCCCCCGAGAGAAGGCAGGGATGAATTCTCTGCTTGTGGGTGGGCCTGGCTGGCTGCCCAGCACTGTGCTCAATGGGTTGTGTTTTCTGCCTAGGTGTTGGGTGGCAGCTTGCCAGTCCTTGGAAATTTCTAGGTGAATCATGCTGGGGAAAGAACCACAAACACGGCCCCTTCCTAACCCATGCCTCCACCTCTCTGAACATGTGTGAACATGACATTTCTGATACGGTATCTCTTAGCCCAAATGTCCACTCTAACTTCTCTGAACTCTGAGGTAGAACCCTGGCCCCGTTGCTTCAGAGTAAGGTGGTTGAGGTTTGAGGCCAGAGAATTCTCTGTTCTAACTCCATGGAAAACACATGGCACCACCCTCCTTAGAATCACATGTGTCTGATAAGAAAGGAACTAAGAAAAATGTTTTTTTAAAAAACATTTTGATAATTTTAACGATGATTGCTTTTGAAAACAAATTCCCAAAGAGTCACAGGGCTTCTTTATTGGAGAGGAAAGACATCAAACCCCTTGTTGCCACTTAAGAATTTGGCTGTTATCACTTGGTCATCATGAAACCTACACTGGTCAGCTTAGGTGTAGTGAGGGACAGCTCCTGCATCTTGGGAACCCATTGTCTTAATAAGTGGTTTTCTTTCCCATTGGCTTCATCAATGAAAGAAAAACTTAGGATATAAAACAAAACTCAACACCACATGAGTCTCACCTTTAAGTCTGTAAGGGGCCCAGATCCCATCATTGCACAGAAAAGTAAATGATAACTAGGGAGGTGTCTGACTAATGAGGGGGAGCTTCCAAGAGGGTCCTCAGAGCCCAGGGACATTCTTCCCAGCCCTGTCTAATGGCTCTGCCTCTGCTGTCCTACGCGACATCCCTTTCTTCTTTGGTTGTTTTAAACAAAAACAAAGGGGTAATTGTGGAAAAGGCATCTTAGGCAATCATGGACCATCCTACGGTTAGAGCTAGAAACTATACAGAACTGAACCTTTTGTTTCCAAGTGGAAAATTAGCCAGTACTTGGGAATGACTATTATTCACCACTTCTATAACTAACTGAATGCTTCGGACTGATAATTTATTACAGAGTTTATTTCTCACCATTGTGGCGGTGAGTCCAAGATCAAGAAATTGAAGAGTGGATTTTGTGGTCAGGGTAGCACTCTGTGGAGGGGAGGAGGGATTTGTGTCCATGTGTGGTGGATGTGGAAGGGCAGGGGACATGAAAGTCTCACACTGTGTGATCGTTGACAAAGGCCCTTGTCTCACTCATGAGAGGTGTGTTTGTGGCGCAAGTCCTATGGCTATCCATTATCACATTGGCCACAACCAGTCCTGGGACTCCTCCAAACTTCTCGAAGCTAGTTTGCATCAAATAGATGCTAAAATAATGGTTTATATCTAATAGATGCAGCATCTAATAGTATCTAATAGATTAGTTTCTCTTGTCACTGTGGCAAAATAAGTAACAGAAACAACTTAATGGAGGATTTATTTGGACTAATGGCTTCCTGGTGGGGACATTGGCTCCTGTCTATGGTAAGGTGACTTGCTCACACCTCAGCAGAACTAGAAGCACGGAGAAAATTCAGGTTGGAATGAGGACAGGCAATCACTTGTTCCCCACAGTGACAAGCTTCTTCTAGTTAAGCCCTTCTAAGGGCTCAACAACGTCTTCAAATAGTGCTGCCATCTGGGAGCCAAATGCTGAAACACATGAACCTATGAGACCGTCCAAACCACCGCATCCCCTTTCTCAATCCATGAGCTAAATTAGAACCATTGATCATTTTCTCTAAGCACTGTAATAGAGCCTCTCAAAAGACTCATCTCCCTGTCTCATAGCCCCTCTTACCCTGGGGCTAGAGAGGTGTGTGTGTGTGTGTGTGTGTGTGTGTGTGAGACAGAAAGAGAGAGAGAGAGAGAGAGAGAGAGAGAGAGAGAGAGAGGAGAGACACAGAGAGAGAGAGGAGAGAGAGAAGAGGAGAGGAGAGGAGAGAGGAGAGAGAGAGAGGGAGGAGACAGAGAGAGAGAGAGAGAGGAGAGACACAGAGAGAGAGAAAGGAGAGAGAGAAGAGGAGAGGAGAGAGAGGGAGACAGAGAGAGACAGACAGACAGACAGACAGACAGAGAGAGAGAGAGAGAGAGAGAGAGAGAGACTTTCCAGAGTGTTGAATACTAAGTGACTTGGATGGGCCTCTCATAAAATCATAGTACCTTCACCCTCTCGTGAGTGAGATATGCAGCCAATCATGGTTTCCATGACATCACAGATCCTGGAAAAGCAGAATCTAACATTAGTGCCATCCAGTTGGTGGTAGACATAAAGACAGTGCATGGGAGACACTTATTAGGTACCAGACTGTGTTAAGCATGAGTTTTTCCCCATACCACCCTACAAAGATAGTAGGTATTTTCTCCATTTTACAAATACAATGAAAACCCAAGGCACAGCTGTAGCATGACACTCTACTCCACAGTATCTTGTAGCAAGCATATTTAGTTTATACCTCTGAGGAGCAGGGGAGGGTCTCCCTCATCTTCCTTGCCCCACTTTGCCCACTGCTGGGCATAACACATGATATCCACTTGCTATCCCTTTCAGAGGGATGCAGGAATTCGGTCGCCCATTGTGCTTTCTTACAACTGGCTATTCTCACCTAGTAATTGCTGTCACAAATCAGGACTGATTAAAGTCCTACCAGAGAGGTGAAAGGCCAATCCCACCACACCCATTGTGTCTATAGGCTACAGAGAGAACAGGGGACCATAGCATCCTGTTCAGGAGAGCATGTCTCCTCCTCCTCATGGAGATAATCAGCATTCACCAGACTCAGAGACCTAGTTTCAAATGTGGCTTTTTTGTCCCTTAAAAGTCAAGTGACCTCTGTGCAGAAATGTGTTGTGAGCCCTGGTTTTCACTTCTGTTGACAGAGTGTGACGCATTTACATTTCAGGCTTGGCTCCAGGAGTGGACGGGGCTCTGTGCGCAACTAGGTAGCCCAGGACTTAATATGGGGCCTGTTGAAGGGAGGACCTAGAGCCCACAGTGGACACTGCCTTGCTTCCCTATGATGCTCTCCTCTGTGAAGGCTGTGGTGAGCTCATGGGTCCCCAGCAAGCTTTTCTTGTGCCCAAGGAAACTCTGTCTGAAGAGGGCTCGGAAGCTGCAGTGTGCAGTTCCTTTTGAGACTACAGTGCTGTCTTTCTTGTAGCCTGTAATAAGAAATTGCATGTTTTCATAGTTCTTACATTTGGTGAGTCATTAGTTTTTCATGAGCTAGGATTTTGGAGACCATGACTATCATTTGGGGCTTGAGGACACAATTGGTTGTTATTGTATATACTCTTACGCATACCAACATGTTCCTTTCCCTTCTTTTGTGTTTTTGCCCCCAGGATGCTCCTTTCATTTCTATTGCCAGTCCACAAATGGAATAATCCCCCTTAAGCATGCATTAAGAATATCTTTTTTTGTTGTTTTTCAATTTTAAGCGATTCATTTATTTTTATTTTGTTTACATTTGGTGTTTTTACTGCATATATGTCTGTGTGAGGGTGTTGACTGCCCTGGAACTGGAGTGACAGACAGTTGTGAGCTGCCGTGTGGATGGGGGGAACTGAACCCAGCTCCTTTGAAATAGCAGCCAGTGCTCTTGGTAAACGCGGAGCGGGCTCTCCGGGCCCTCCGGCAATCTCTTTCTGATTGGTTGCTCGTTATGGGAGAGACAAACACAAGTCAAAAGACTTGGACATTCAGTGACATGTCCAGTAATCGCAGAGTGAGGGCTGGCCCAAGTGTCGGCGACCTGCTTGTGGCACAACACCCCCTACCCAGGTCCCTCTTCCTGAGAGCGGATGTGTCCACACGCACTCTGTGCTTATTTTTGTACATTTTTTTCCTTCAGAAAAACTCCGGCTTCTCAAAGTAAATTTATCGTCAAGATATTTTATATCATTATTTTAATGACACAGCATCTTCCTTGGCATTCATAATAGTTAACAGCCGAAGGCAGCCCAGAGGACAATCGCGTAGAATTCTGACTATACTACTAACGGGGGGAAAAAAAAATGGGGGGGGGGAATAAGGAGGAAGCTGCTGTTCTCTTTTTATTAGAAAAGAGAAATAGCAATTCAGAGGTGCCGGAAAAAAAAAAGTGTGGAAGGACTACACAAAAGTGAGCTTCAGGGCAGCCATCGACGGCATCATGCACCACTGAGAGTTTTCCTTCGTGTGGTCACCAGTGCGGTCCACAGTCTGCAGCCCTGGAGTCCTCAGCTTTGCCACAGCAGATACCACTGTCTCCATAAGGACAGCAGCTTCTTCTTTCCCTGGACAGTCAACCCCGCCCAGGGCGTTCAATCCAAAACACTTCGGGACATTTTTGCTTCGCCACCAAATGCCCCCTCGCGCCTCCATGTTTCACAGTAGAGCACACATGGGATTTAAGCATGAATTTAGCAAATCTTCTGGAAGACTGTTTTGTTCGCCCCAGAAATATTGTCAACGTAATTGAATTTTAGATAATGAATCAGGGAAGTTGATCTCGGCAGTGGAAAATTCTGTGATTTAAATTGCCAATATACAGATACTTTCAGTGTTTGAAAGCCACTGCCAACTGTGCCTGCCGGAAGTTAAATTCTCAATAGCTTGCTATGATTGATGCAAGCATTAGTCATTTAAAAAAAAAATCGTGAACTAAGTAATTTGCATCCGAAGGATGACATCAGCAACACCATGGATTTGTAGTTTTGGGAACTGATCACTAGATGGCGCACTTGCAATTCAAAACTTAAAAAATATATATATATATATACATATCTATAAAGAAAAAAGAAAAGAAAGAAAGCAATCTCAGCCTCTGAGGAACAAGCCTGTTACCAAAGCATCTATTGTACTTACAAAGCTGCATGCGCACAAGCAAGAAGGCATTACTTGCCCAGAATATGGTATTCTTTTCTTTCCTTCCAGACTTTGATATGTCTCTCTCTCTCTTTCTCTCCCCAGGACAGGTCACTTCTCCCTACAGGCACAGTTTCTGTTCACCTTTTGAAACTTATTCTAAGCCTAGTTCTGTGACTGAGTAGAAAAATGTGTTCCTTAAGATGTGGCTTCTTTCTTCCTCCGGCCTTGACACCACTCGCTCCGGAGAACTAAGGCACTGCATCTTCTACCCGCATTCCGGATGCTAATCCAAGGCGGTCTGCAAAAGCCCCGTTGATTTGTAGAGCAGTCCCACTCCTCCATGAATTATATGCCATCTTTATTCTCCCTCATGATGGCGGCAATAAATCGTCGTTTAAAAAATTTTTTTAGAAGAAAGTCTGTATCAATGGAGTGGTTGTTCGTGCAGCAACTCTTTAAATATGGTCATAATGAATAAATACATGAGACCGGTTCTCGGAGTGAGAACAGGAAGTCGGAACGACACCTGTGTGTGGTCGATTCTAAAACAATAGAATACATTGAGACTTCTGCAGCAAATCAGTGAGTTTATTTGCAAGTTCTAATCCAGGGCTATCCCATTGCCCCACGATTAATGGTGTGTGTGTGTGTGTGTGTGTGTGTGTGTGTGTGTGTGTGTGTGTGTGTGCTGGAATACAAGGGAGGGACTGAACTAAAACATTAACTTATTTTGTTTCTACACTAATAAGCGTTTCAACAAGACTCTCCCTGTGGTTAAGGCTCCCTGGCTGCAGCCACAGAACCTAGGCACTAGGAGCTCTGTCCCCAAGTGGCCTCTCCTAATTTGCTAAATAACCTTGGGCAAGTCACTTAACCTTCCCAAACCTGGCTTCTCCTTCTACAAAGGAAGATCCCGAAAGCTGCCTCTTCCCCTCTCGGGGACATCCTGAGGATTAATGAGAGAAAGGCAGCCAGGGGTCCACGGTGGCTCTCAGAGAGGTGCCACTAAGTCACTCGGATGAGAATCATAAAAATACATAGACTCAATCTACACAGGCAATCCAGGTTGAAGTCACAGGGCTTGACATTCTGTGGGTTTCTATATTTTCCATTCCTTAAAGATGGTTAGCATGGGAAAAAACAAACACAAACAAACAAACAAAACAAAAAACAAAACAAAAAATCCACCACAAACAACAACAACAGCAAAAAAAAAAAAACCAATCATAATGGCTTTGTTTGCTAAAATTCCCAATGGATTTTTTTTTAGTCCTATTATTCTGTGTCTATAAATGAAGTGATTGTAAACATCCCAAAAAATTGCAAGAGGAAACAAACAAACTCTGGCTCTGCCCAAAGACCCTGGGTATTCTTGCCTAGCCCTTCATCATGGAGGGCCAGGAACCCCTAGCACAATTAGCTCTCTATTTTGCTGACAGTAATTATCACCATTCAGAACTTGGCTGTCCATTTTAGGATGAAATGTATATTCATGCTGCAGAGACCCAAGACTTTTTGGGCAGAACCCCAAATGCAAGGAGAAGGAACCTATTTTAAAACATTTGATCTAAGTTGATAGTTCTAGTTTTCAACAGCTTCAACAGCAAATGGATGGAAATAAATGTCTTGTCACATGTTGTGTTGTGGACTATACCTTTGGCTTTCAAAGACCCTGGGAACCAGGAGAAGAATCCTCTATTTGTGCTGTCTGATGCCTCAGGATTTCCCAGGTGTCATTGTTTAAAGGTCTGTTTTCTTGGAGCCTTGTGGAATGACCAAGAGGATTATTTGTCCTAACACGCTGTAAGTGATCTGTGTCTCAGAGTCCTTTGGATATAATCTTAAAGAGGTGGGAACCAGCAGGGAGCAGCAGGCCTTCCTCAGTACTTTTGAGGTGCCTATGGGACTCTGTGTTTGCTTCCCAGGTAGCCCTCCAGGTCGGATACTTGAGGAGAAGGAAGAAGAAGAAATCATCAGGATTATGCTGCTGCCTCTTTCTCTCCTGAAGTCTAATTATTGTAGTGGCCTGCTGCCTTGATTAAGGCTTTCCTCCCTAAATAATTAATTTGCCTTTATACAAGTATGTTTGCCTCTTACAAATCTTAGCACATAGCACAGAGGACCCAGGCTCAGCAAACGCACTTTCAAGCATATAAATAATTGCCTTGGAGTAATTAACAATTAACCTTGGTAAAAGAAGGGCTAAACATTAGTATACTATATTAATTCAACACAGATATTAGCTATTTAGTGTTGGAAATGTTATAAGCACACAACCATTCATAAACTCACATGGTTATTGAGTTCAGTTAGCTGGGATATGTTCAGTAATACAGGGGGATGCTTAATATGAATATTTAACCTATTTGCTTCAATCCATCTCATAAGCATTATGCCAAGCAGGATTTCTTTTTCTTTTTCTTTTTGAAAGCAGAGCTCAGAATAGAGGTTGAGAATAGAAAGGGATACGGAATTCCTTGATATACTCATCTGTCCAGAACTGGGAGCAGGGTTATTTGTAAGGGAATCTGCTAAGAGGATCCCTGGGTTTCCTACTCTTTGTCTCTCAAAACCACTGCTCATTCTGGGTAGCAGGGTCTCAATACTGTGTCCACGCTCCCCACTTTCAGAGGCTCTAGGGCCAAATCATTCGCACAGTCTCATACCTACTCTCATGTCTTCAAGCTCAGCCAACAGCACCTGGGACAGCAGGGTTGAAGAACAGGGAATCGTGAGTGTTCCTCTATCTCTCCAGTTTCCAGCCTTTGGACTCTATATGAGTTTCATGTGGTTCACCCAACAGTGGCTCATAACAGTTCCTTCTGGTCAGGACTGTGACTCCTGTGTCTGCCTACACTGTGTTCACCCTCACCCACCCCCTGCCATGCTGAAGTTCAGTTTTGTTAGGACCTCATTTCCCAGATCGGGGAAAGGCATTGCCTAGTGGAAGTAGACTAGACCCGTGCATACAAGAGCAAACAATTTCTCTTCACATCTGCTATGCCGATCAAGCCCATTTCCCTTCCAACCACCCATCAAACATCTGGTGCTGGGATCTCCCCCTTTAAGTCCCTGCTCCCAAAGCCATATTGACACTGTGATTTCTGCATAGCACATAGTCTTTCTTCCTGATCTGGCGAAGCACAGTCAGGTGATGTGTTCATGAGTCTCACTTTTTTTTTCTGGTATTCATGGTGGATTTGTTTTTTTTTCTTCTTCCTCATTTGTTTTGACATTGTTGATGTTGCCCCTTTGAACTAAAACTCCAGAGGAAAGTGTGCCAAGGAGAAACTGCAGACTTGGTCTTTGAAATAGCCCACACAGACTTTCTTCGTGCTACCAGATGAAATCCTTAAGGATGGCAATGGGGACGGCAAGGTAAACAGAAATACAGATGAAACACATTGCACTGGACACATTTCCTCAGGCTCTAAGATTTTTCAACAGGTCAGTCTTCAGGAAACAATTGTTTTAGAATTTTTGGTAAATTTGCTACTGTCCTAAATTGCTTTTATTCGTTCTTTGTCAAGAGCAGAGCAAGGAGAGAGGCTGAATAAATTTCTCCTGGATGAGTTATACCCTGAAGTGATTACTTCCAGCAAGACAAAGGACAAAGAGGGAGAGCCAGGATCATCATCACGGATAAGAAATATTGATTTTGTGTTGTTATTAGTCTGCTTTTTTGTCGCTTTAACAAAAATACTTGAAGCTGGATAGCTATAAAGAAAAAAAAAGATGTTTGTTTTAGCTCACAGTTTTCAGGACTGAGTTTCCAGGTTTCAGGGGACCCATCCTGTCAGTCTTTGGTGGGGCCTCCATGGTTGTGTCACTGTGTGGTGGGAAAGTAGGAAAAGAAATCACTACATGCAGAGGGATTGCCTTGCTCTATAACAACTGCCTTACGGGTACTGGAGCCCTATGATAAATACAGGAATCCCTTGTGAAGGCAGTGCCCCATATTACCTAACCACCTTTTACTCATCTCTACCTCTTAAAGGCTCCCCCGCCTCCATACACCATCATACATTCACAATTCTTTCCCACAGACTTTCAGGGAACATGCTCTAGCCACAGTCAAAGGGTGGCAAGTACTTAGCTGTCCTAAGAAATGGGCACAAAGGACAGACAGCAACAGACCCGAGCCCTTGGAAACTTTGCAAGGGATTCTGCTAAAGGGGGGTAAGTCAATAATAAGATATAAAAAGAGAAAGAGGAAGTCAGAGTGTTCAGATTGGTAATTTTCAGACACCCCTTGAATAACTGACCCAGTGAAAAGAAGGGAAGAGATGGAGGAGTAGAGCAACGGTGCCCTGCTGGCCCCTGTGTAATGTGAAATAGGAAAGCATGGGTTGTTTATTTGATTCCCTTTTTCTTTTTGCCAGATTGCATGTTTGAAATTTCCTTTTTTGATCTTCCAGTGGTCCTGGGGGAAACACTTATGAGGCAGACAAGATGTTTGCAAACTTTTTTTATATTTCATTAAAACATAAATATGACAGGGTAGGTTGTAGACCAGATCAGTCACAATGTAATTAGCCAAGCAAATCCACCTTTCCCTCTGCCGTGATTATAGCGAGGTCATTAACCTTAATTTTTCTATCAGTAAATTGCAAATGCTTCATTTTCCCAACTAGCTGAGTTGGTTTTTAAAGAGGGCTTTAAGCGTCTCTAGAACTCTGTTGTATTATAATAAGATTTATAGCTCTGTACGTTTTGCACAGTGATAGAAAGTAACTGCTCCACATCATCATTATTCTGAAATCTTCAGGTCTTTGCAATAATTCAAGGCTTTGACAATGAAGGATTTAGCCAAAGGATCTGGTGTATTGCTCTGCTCTTACTCTGGGTAAGGTTTTGAAATTAATCCAATTGAAATTTTAGGAAACAGTGCCTATATTTTTCCCATATCGAGGGCTATTATTGCACTTTTCTACTTCCGTGTGTTTCTTAACCCCCTGTGGATATTTAAAAAAAACACACTCTACGGTTTTTCCTAAGTAGGTTTCTGTGACCTGTATTAATGTTAGTCTCCTTGGCTGGCTGCCAACCAAGATTTGACAACAACAAAAGGCTGAAAGGCCAGATTCACCATATGATAAGAATGGCCATGGGTGCACACCTTTGCAGCACATTGCTTTTTAAAGTTTAAGTCTCACTTCCACCTGAAGGAATAGCTGAACCTTGGCAATTTCTCTAACTCATAGTAGTGTGCCTGGATCACGGGCACAAAACTATGCTCTGATTGGAAATGCGTGTGTTTCCTAAGTATTTTGTAATGTTTAGGGACGCCATGGGAAAGCACACTGCAACCCTAGAAATGCCAGAGACTTCTCTTAACTACTAAAACCTTCCCAAGATCCCCAAGGAGAAAACAGCTATGTTTGTTTGGACTTGTAGCTTTCTGAACTGTGAGAGAATAGGTTTCTGTTGAGGTCAGAGTTTGTGTAACCCTGTTACAAGCAAGTCTAGGAAATCAGTGTTCATGGACATTAAGATATTACCTCTGCTTCAAATATAAGATACATTGCCCAAGATCATCACTAGGTAGTGATGGCAGTTGGATCTAAAGCCAGGCCTGATAACAGGCTCTTTCTCTCTCTCCTCCTTGTTCGGATGCAGGCTCTCTCTCTCTCCTTGTTCAGATGCAGGCTCTCTCTCTCCTCCTCGTTCTGATGCAGGCTCTCTCTCTCCTCCTTGTTCTGATGCAGGCTCTCTCTCTCTTCCTTGTTCTGATGTAGGACTTCTCTCTCCTCCTTGTTCGGATGCAGGCTCTCTCTCTCTTCCTTGTTCTGATGAAGGCTCTCTCTCTCCTCCTTCTTCTGATGCAGGATCTCTCCTCCTGCTGCACTACAGATTCCATCTCTGCTTCTTGCAGAACCTTGGGAGTGCTGGTATTGTAGCCACGGACTAAGCTTTTCACTGGGTTCCAGTGATCAAACCCAAGTGGTCAGGCTTGGGCAGCTACAATCTGCTGGCTGAGGCGTCTCCTTGGCCCTGGTGTGCTGTTCTTAACACTTGGAATACAAAGACCCCAGGGACTACCAAGTCCTGACTGGCTATAGGGTATCTTTTTTTAAATAGCTTCCTTATGGAGTGTTTGGGAGTTTCACATCATGCATACCAATTCCGTTCACCTTCTGGTCCTTCCTATTCTTCCCTCATCACTACTTTGCCCCCTCCAAACCCCATAATAAGGAAAAAACAATCAAAGTAAGCAAGGAAGTGACCAAAAGCAAAACAGCAACAACAACAAAAACCACCGCAACAGAAAAATCTCTTTGCTTCTCCTTCTTCCCTGTTTCTCCAACACCCCTCTTCATTCCTCCTGGCAGCCCTAGAGGCTTCAGTGTGCCATAGAGTATGCCTCTTTTTCCCATCAGTTTTACTGGCAAACGTCTATTGCAACAAGTCACGGGTCTGGTTCAAGGCCTCTGGTTTCTGGTACACCATCCTCACTGGAACTCCTGTGGGATATCCTGTGGCTGCCATGAGTCTTGGGGAACTTGTGGGTATCGTTCCACAGAACTAGTCCCTTCACCAGCTCCAGCAGGTCCCAGATGGGTTAGATGCTAGGGTAGGTCAATCCAAGACCTGGCTGTGGGCCTGGATAGTAGCCAAGCTGGCCAGTCTGGACCCCTGGGACCGCTTACCTTAGACGAGCGGGTGGGGTCAGTTCCTCTACAAGCATGACCTCAGGGTTGGTTCATAGGGTTATCTCTTAAGACAACTGATATGAAATGGTACATGAATCAGCTAAGTGTTTGAAACATACCAAGCTACACTGATTGAATTTTCCGTCTTGCTGAGGCCTGTAAGATGTTTATTGTCAACCACTGACCCCTGTGCTATGATTAAGCTTCTAGGACAAACAATAGATCCAAGGATAACTACTCTTGCTTTTAGATGTCAGCCAGTTTGGTTTTTAGTGGGTACTACTTCACCCAAAGCATTTACGTTTTGTTTCTTAAGACCTATGTAAAAGGGCTTCTGTGACCTATGCATGATGTCGGTTCATACACGTAAAATAACAAAAGAATGAGAATCCTTTTAGTATTAATGTTCTTGAATTGAGAAAAAAGCTGACTTTCTAGGTGCAGAAGAAGTTGTTACTAGAAGTGATTGTTTTCCTATGAGTAAGTGGGTCACTGCTTAAGAACATGGTGCTCACAGGTTATGAAGGAAGCAAATAGGATTTGGTGCTTTCAGGGAATGGAGGCTTACACAGGAGGACACATGGGGCTGTAATTTTTCTTACCTTGGGCATCAGACAGGACCTGCTAGGGTATAGGAGGATGGTCTGCAGGAAGCCCCCTCAATTGCCTTGAGGACTCTGAGAAAAGCAGGGCCTGTACCGAATGTTGGTGAGGCTTAGGGGGAACAAGAATGCTTGGTCCAAATACATTGCCAGTCCCGAAGGCTTAGAGCAAGAGCCAGTCATCAGTGGCTCCCTTTTCGGGATCAACAGGAGCCTGGAGCTTCAAAGCATGTATTATACTGAGGCCAGCTCAGTAAGCTCTATATACCCTCTACCACAGGCTCCAGCCACGCAAGGAGGCAGGCGGATTACTGAAGAGGAGTTTTCTACCAGAGTCTTGAAGACTCTTAAGATCCACAATATAGGTGTCCTGGGGTGGTTGGTGCCATGGAGCCCATTAGATTTACTCCCAGCCCAGCAGACTATACGCACCGGGGAATGTCTACCGGCACGTTGGGACGCACCACTTTTCTCACATCATCTCCACGCACAGTCCAGGGTTAGCTCAAACCCAAGGGCAGACGATTTAGCCTGGCCTTTGTCCAGCAGCCTGTGAACCAGGCCCTGGCATTATGGGCTGTACACCACCGAAGCATTAGATTATACATAACATAAGGACAGAAGTGGGAGTGGTGATTCCATAACTCTGGGAAGAGCATCTGGGCGTTACCCTAGTGTAAGGATTCAAGCATTAGGCTGGCCTGCCCCTGTCACCTGGCAGGATGCATTCAGGCTGTGCCATGGTCATCCCAGGGTTGCATGATGACTAGTTTGCATGACCACTTACATTCCTCTCTTTCCCTCTCTCTTTCCTGCTGTTCCTCTGGGGGCAGATAGGACTTTTCCCTGTCTCCCTCTTCTCTTCCGTCCTCTCTCTGTCTTTGTGTCTTTTTGCCTCTTTTCTCTCCTCCCCCCCATGGGGAAGTCCTGTGTGTATGTCAATAAAGCACTGTTGGCCAATAGGGAAGCAAGATAGGTGGGACTAGGAGTCCAGGAGGACTCTGGGTAGGAGAAACACAGGGAGTCACGATGTAGCCCGCCAGAGAAGTAAGATGTCCGGAACTTTTCTCCGGTAAGAGAAATACTTAGATTAACAATTATGGGATAAATACTTAAGTCAGCGCTAGCCAGTAAGAAACAAGCAAGGCCAACAGCTTCATAATTAATACAGCGTCTTGTGTGTTATTTGGGGACTACAACGAGGCAGAGCCCAGGCGACTGGTGGGGAAAAACCAAAGCGGCTGGCAAGGAAACATCTTCTCTCTACACTCCCCCCACTTCCTTTCCCTTTCTTAATTAAACGTCTTACTAAGCTCTGTCTGCCTGGCATGGTCCTGCTTCCCTCCTCTTGGTGACCCTCTCCAACATGAAATCCTTCAAGGTTCACCATGCGCTTTATTCCTAACACCTAGAATCTTGTGTTGAGTGATCTCGTGAATGAATGTGCTCCCATTCCTCCCTCAAACCTCTACCCCAACTCCTGATCTAACCCTTTCCCAGCTGAACACAGTGATTTCTATACCTTTCACAGCAACCTTGCCAGACAAAGGCCTCCTGGAGAACTCTAGCCTATTAGTTCTGAAGCATTTATCTAATTTACTCTCTATCAATTAAAAACTCAGGAGTCAGACACAGGGGTAAGAACCTGAATGGTCCGAGAAGCATTGGAGAAGTCACCAATGACCTCCTCTCCCACTCCTCGATCCCAAAAGGCAAAGACTCTAAGCCCGCCCTACTATTTCCTGTGTCTCTCTATCTGTCCTTGGTCCTCCAAAACCTCTATGGCTAATTTTCGTCGGCTAGCAGCTAGCTTCACCCTCTTATTCAAAGCAAACTTAATTGGCAGTCTCAAGAGCATCAGCATCCGAGCACAGGGCAGGGAGTTGGCTGTGCTTAAAAGTAGATATGCATTTCGTAATGCAAGAGGTGGACGCTGTTGCTTGAGCCCTTTTCTTCTTCGATGCTTATGCCCTCTTTAGGATACCATTTCCACACTTACTTTCTCTTTTGCCTCCTGTGTTCTGATTTGGAAAGTAGCATTTACATTTCAGACAGGTACAAAGAATAACAACAAAGCAAGTACTCTTGACCTCATTTCAGAGCACTAATGAGCGTTTGTACTTTGCCGTGCTTCTGCATACTTTTTCAAAAAGTTTTGTTGGGATATAATTCACATACTTAACTCACCCATTTAAAAAGTGTTGGAGCTGGGAGGCACAGTGGTAGACACCTATAATCCCATATGTGGGAGCTAAGTGGCAAATCTGAGCACAGTTGGACTATAGGCAGTCCCCATAGCAAACAACGCAACACAAGCCACAAGATAGACCACACTTGTGAGTTTGGCATATTGCATTGGGTTTTGTTGTTGTACCTTTGTGTTTTTTGTTTTGTTTTGTTGCTATTTATTTTGAGACATGTCTTATATAGTCAGTCTGGCCTTAAACTCTCTGAGTAGCGAAGACAGACTTTAAACTTCTGATCCTCCTGTCTGTATCTCCCAAGTTCTAGGACTACAGACATGCATCATCACACTTGGTTTTTTAAAATTATGGCAAATTATGGTAAATACAAATTTTCCCATTATAAGCATTTAAGTCACACAATTCAACATTCATTAAATTTATAACACTGTGGCCACCACACTTTTTTGTTGGTTAGTTTTTGCCAACTTGACTCCAGCTAGAGTCATCTGGAAAGAAGGAACTTCAACTGAGAGATTACCTCTAATGGACTGGCCTGTGGGCATTTCCGGGAGGGGGCATTTGTTTGGTTAATAATTGATGTGGGAAGTCTCAGTTCCCAGCACACTGTGGGCAGGGTGGCTCCCAGGCAGGATTGTGTCCTGGATTGTGTAAAAAAGCAGGCAAGAAAAGCCATGAAAACCCAGTAAACATCATTCCTCCCTGATTTCTGCTTCAGTTTCTGCCTTCAAGTTCATGCTTGAGTTCCTGCCCTGGCTTCCCTTCATGACAAACTCTGATCTGCAGGATGTAATAAGCCCTTTTTTCCCCAAGTCTCCTTTGGTCATACTTTGTCACAGCAATGGACAAGCCAACAGAGATAAAATGCAGACAGACTTTTCATCATCCAATCAGAGGGTCAGTCAAAAACGTAACAGTAACTTCCCAACCCCTTCATCCCTAACCTCAAGAAAGCCTGCTTTATGAATTTCCAGTTTCCAGATATTTCTCAAAAGTAGAACTTTATGTACTCTGTTGTTTTGTATGTGACTTAGTTCACCCAGCAAAATGTCTCAAAGGCTCATGTACATTGTGGCCTACATGAAAAGTTCATTTCTTTATTTAGATTTGTTTATTTATGTATACAGTGTTCTTCCTGCAGGGCAGAAAAAAAAGCCCCAGGTCTCATTACAGATGGTTGTGAATCATCATGTGCTTGCTGGGAATTGAACTCAGGAACTCTAGAAGGACAGGCAGTGCTTTTAGCCTCTGAGCCATCTCTCCAGACCCCTTCATTTCTTTTTATAGATAAATAATATTCCATTTTGTATAGACACATTTAAAAATCCACTTGCCAGCTGGTGAACACTTGAGTTGTTTCCATCTTTCCTAATTGTGGCTAATGTTACAATCGCCCTGATTTTAATTATTATTATTATTTTTTGTGTATGACAAAATGTGGAATTGCTGTATGATAATTATATGTTCTTTGAAACTATCAAACTGTCTCTCAAGGCAGATGTACAAGCAAGGAAGGAGGCTTCCAATTTTCCTGTTGAGAGAAGCCTTCCTGCCGGCCTGGTTCCAGACATGCATCAGTCCCAAATGAACACACAGGAGGCTATATTAATTATGAAGCTGTTGGCAGTTTGCTTGGTTTCTTACTGGCTATCTCTGACTTAAGTATTTACTCCATAATTGTTAATATAAGCATTTCTCTTACCGGAGAAAGGGTCCAGACTTCTTACCCCTATGGCGGCTACATTGTGGCTCCCTGTGTTTCTCTCTCCCAGAATCCTCCTTGACTCCTAGTCCCACCTATCTTGCTTCCCTATTGGCCAACAGTGCTTTATTGACATATACACAGGACTTCCCCATCATTTTCCCGTACCGTTACCAACACTGATTCTTTTCTTTTCTCTTTATTATTTTAATGGCTTCTCAGCCACTGCTGTGCGGTCTTGACTTACACTTACCCTGTGGTTAATGGGAAGCACATTTTCATTCATCTTCCTTGGAGAAATATCTATCCAACTTCACACCATTCTTTAAAGGTGGGGCTATCTTTTTTGTTGTCGGCTTGTAAGAGTTTCATGTGGGATCTTGTTTGTTTTCACTTATTTTGCATGTTGAATCTTTATGAAATGGATAACTTCCCAAGAACTTCTTACATCCTGTAGCTCGTCTTCTCATCTTTTGATAATGTCTTTTAATGAAGAACACTATTTTTTCTTTTGTTGTTTCTGCTTCTGTTACCGCCTCCTTCCTTCCTTTCTTGGTTTCCTGTGACAGGACTTCATGTAGCTCAGATGCTTTCAGACTCAGGGTATATATAGGTGAGGTTGGCCTTAAAGTCTTGACTCTCTTGTCCCTTCCTTTCAAGTATTTGAATGACAGACATGTGCCACCATTCCTAGCTGAGATCTGTTTTCAAAAGCAAAAATACAGAATAGCTGTTAAATCCATGTTTAGTAGTGTCCCCATCCCACTCTCTTTCCTCCTTGGAGAGATCTCTATTGTGAGCTTGTTGTGGCATTTCCTATCCATGCTTTCTTACCTCAGTATACATATACACATAATAAACTTTCCTGTGCTTTAAAAATTACACACAACTGAATCATTTTTCTTCCCATGCATCTTTTATTGTGCACATAGTGACTGTAGCTATCCAGAGTGACTTTATTCACTTCTTACACAATGTATCCAGTAAAATGATTGGGTTGTGATATACACAGAATTTAACTGGCCTTGTTCTGGTCCCAATCTGAACATACAGGGCTCACTGTAAACAGCAGTAACCCTGAGTACCTGTGTGTTCCTATGGATACTGGCTTGACTATCAGCACATTTTTCACACATTGTTGGTGCCTTCCATGATTGTGGATTTTTAGATGGCGTTTAGTTTTTCACTAGAAATATTCCTGCAGCTGTCACTTCACACACGCATGTGAGAGCCTCCCCAAGATGTAGACCTCACAGAGTTGATGGGTGGTCTGCAACACACATGTTCTATTTTATTTTTCCTGTTGTATCAAAACTATGGCTAAGGCCTAAAAGGAAGAAAAAAGACTCTTGAGTTCTCCACATTCTGGAGAGTCATGGTGATGTCACAATCACAACAGTTGTGACCAGTGACCTCCCAGGAGGGCCTACGGAGACCTGGTAGAAAGGGGGGCCCTTCTGGAGAGAATGAAGTTCACAAAGAGAAGATATTTTGCCTTCGCCTTCCAACAGCAGCCATCATGAAAGCCTGAATTACCAGACAGAGTCCTGACAAGTTGACTGGACCATCTGCCTGATGCCTTTGTTTTCCTTTCATGTACGTCTAAGAAAGTCTAGTGGTCTGACCTCAAGGGAGATTCTGTGAGAGTGTGTTGCTGCAGTGTCTGATGCAGTAGGACATGAAGAAATAGTTGAGAGAGAGAGAGACAAAGAGAGAGAAACAGAGACAGAGAGAGATAGAGACACAGAGAGAGACACACACACACACACACACAGAGAGAGAGAGAGAGAGAGAGAGAGAGAGAGAGAGAGAGAGAGAGAGAGAGAGAGAGAGAGAGAGAGAGAGAGCAGGATAGAGAGAGGGGCAGCCTGCACCTGCTATTCAGTAGACTCATTATACCATTGTCAGTCTGCCACTTCGGGGATGGCTCTCATAAGAGGGACTGGTAGTGCCCTTTAGAGAATTAAATCCCATGCTAAAGGACACCTAGGGCATAGGTTCATGGAGCCTTTCCAAGAATCCGCATTGTATCCTATAAGAGTATTTGGGCTTTGTCATGCAGAAGAGACCAACAGGTTCCCGACAAAGGTCAGAGAAGCAGAAAGAAGACTGTCTCTCACTCAAGAAAGAACTTTGTAATTTCTTTTCTTCCATCTGATGCAAGAAAGGGAAAGAGAAACAAAGAACGTGGCATTGGAGCATCTGCTATTGGTGACCCCAGCCCCACATGACAGCACTCACCATGGTTTATGATGAGCAAGAGAGAAAGGAGTAAAATATCTTTGCATCAGAATAGATTAAGACTGAATTCTGATCACATCAGAAAGGTTTTCCTAATTAAAAAAAAACTGTGTCAAAAAAAATCTGGAAAACCTAGAGATTAGGAAAACTGTTTTGTTCTGTTTTGTTTTATTTTCAGCCAGAAGGTAGACTCAGCATGGTACAGTTGGGGCGTTTGTCAAACAGACTAATGTCATGATTATAAATCATGGGGACCATATTGTTTGGTGAACTAGAGAGATGTGATAAACTTGTGGTCCCTGGAACTGCCGAGGTAGCACTCTCTATCTCTCTAGGAGGGAGTATGCCAAAGCCACCCAATAGATGTATAGCAATATCACCATTGTTTGTCAGTTTTGTTTTCTTTTGACTCATGAAAAGCATCAATTTAGAGTAAAAAAGTTGCTAAGCCAACCAGACCAAAAGCAAAGTAAAGTGCCCTAAAAGTCATCACCATATGCATGGGTCTATTTTTGTTTTCACCATCGGAAATGAATTAGCTCGGTATTGCAGTAGCCAAGAAGGCTTAGCCTACTCATGTCTTCCTCCCTCAGAATCCTGGGCTCTTTACTATGCATGGATACTCCCTTTCCCTCCTCATCTGCATCGTTCATCGTGGTGGTATAACCAGAAACATCCCAAGATAGGAGCCTATGCCCATGAGAGGCCTCCAGGGGTCAGGTCAGGTGCTTTTCCTGCCTTGGTTTGTCACCATCTTCCCTGTTTTCTTCCCTTTGTGTCATCCTGGCCTTGCATCTCTGCATCTGCCTCAGACCAACAGTCACACGGGTCATGGTTTGGTTTCCAGCTGCAAATCCACTTGTATGGGGATGACTCTCTACCGCCGCTCATGGGCCAGCTCCACATCCTTCCTCCCTTTCATTGCTAAACCCTCGTGGCCATCACCCTAGGCTCCTAGGTCCTGGAGGAATATACGCATTTTGCATCTTCCGGAAGGGAGTTTGATCACAACCCACGTCAGTCTCCCTGGGTTTTATTTTATTTATTTTTTTAATTGAAATGGGTAGACTTGCAGGATGGTTACCTGTCACCCTCAGACACCAGAATCTATAAAAAGAATGGCCCTTGAGGGTAAATGAGCATTACAGTTGGATTTAAGAAATGAGCCTTTCTCAAAACTTGCACAGGTTGCAATTTGAAGGAAATTAGAGCTAAACCTTGTGTTGTAAACTGCTGCTTACCGGAGGAAAAGAAAAAGTAACCCCGAAAGGTGTAGAAATAGTATGTGAGACAAGCTGGCAGAGCCCGGGAATCCTGATGTGTAAAGGTTTCCTTGACAAAGACAGATCACCTGGGGACCCCGTGCGTGGGCAAGGTCTTTTGTTTATCTACTCTTTCCTTGCATTTGTGTCTTGTCTTTCACTTGGTGGTGCGGTTTTGCTCTTTGAAAACTGAAACAATTTTTAACGTCAGAAAGAGGTTTACGGGATTTTCGTGAACTTGTTACCATCCCACACACTTCTCATTTCCCTTCTTTCCCTGCCCCCTCCTTCCAGCTGGGGTGTGTCAGTCCTGGGTGCCAGATGCAAAATGATTCAGCCAGTGCAGTTCCCCAAGTTGAACTTGTTATTGATTAGCACTTCCTAAATCAAACGGAATTGCTGATCGCTTTTGCAAGATGCCCCCCACTTGCTCAGGATCCAAGTTGAGCTACGGTGTCTGTGCCTGGGCAGGCACTAGGGGATTTTTGATGTGTTCCCCCGTCTTAATCACTGCTGTTGCCAGCAAAGGAAGAGGAATGGCATCTTTCATCGCCAATTCATGTTTTCTAAGCTCCAACTGTGTGTGTGGCAGTGTGCAGCCTCAGAGGGGATTTTGACAATTAGCAGGAGCCGCCGCCTTTACTCTCCTTAGCTGTGATAATTAATGCCTCAGGACATTTTTATGAGTTGGTATGTGCTGGGCACATGACACATAGTACTGAGAGCGTCAATTACATGTGACCCATTTGAAAGGATAGAGAATTTAACAGAGGCCATTTTAAGCATGCGCTTTGTAGACACCCTAATAGCTGATCCGCAATAAAAATCGAGAGTCTTTTGCAAATTGGTCACTACGCAAACATCTGTCCAGGAACATAAGGATCAGTCTCACTCTTAGGTCACCTCCATCCAATTTCCGCCCTTGGTGATGTCTCAGGACACAAATTAGTGATATGTGTGACATTTCATTTATGAGCTCTACCCCACCCCCAACCAACACAGGAAAGATGCCTATGAGTTTAAGGAAATTTCCAAGTGTTTATCTTCCGATAATTTTAAACTGGGAATTGTAAGAGCAAACTAAATAACTGTGTGTCTTTGTGTGTCTTAGCCAATTGTCAACATGTTGCCGCATCTCGTTATTATTCTTTCTCCCCCTTAATCTGAACACACATAGAATCGTTTTTACTTTTTTGTAGCTATTCAGCTGTGTTAACTGTGCTATGCTGTGGCCTGTGTTCACCCACCTACTCTCTCTTGTTCTCCTTTCTTCTTTCCTTTTCCCCAAGTCCTTCAACCATCCTTTTAAAAAAAAAAAAGGTCTGTCTTCTATATTCCAGGCATGTTTTTTTTTTCCACGTATGAAAGAAAACACATGCTACTTTTCTTTCTGTGTCTGGATAAAGTTTTGCCTAACGTGATGACCTCAGGGTCCATTCATCTGCAAATGACTTGATGTCATTCTTCACCACAGCAGAAGAAAAATCTCAGTCTTCCTTGATTTCCTATTTGAAAGTAAGCTACGTATGCATCCTCTTCTTCCACACTTTAATATGGGACTGTCTAAGAAGAATGCTCTCCCACATAACCATAGAATCATCAAATTAAAAACATGCAGCGTTAAAAACAATACACTATTTGTCAACTCAGCCTTTGCAGGTTTCCTCAGTAGTTCCAGTAGGAACTAAATTGTATTCCCCAAGTTTATATATGTAGGTTCTTTCTACCCCCAGTGTGACACTATTTGAAGTAATTAGGTTTGGATGAGATTATGAAGGTGCATTGTGGGTCTCAGGGGATTAGCGGCTTTCTCAGAAAAGGCGCTGAGCCTGCTTTTCCACCATGTGAGAACACAGCCAGATGGCTGCCCACAAGTCAGGAAGAGAGTCTTTAGCAGATTTGGCCATGCTGGCATCCTGGTCTTGGATTTTTGGATTCCAGAATTGTGAGAAAGCAAATTTTTGTCATTTAACCCACTCGGCCTCTGGTGTTTAGTTGTAGCAGCCGGTGCCAACTAATAATACATGGCTGAAGAAATGTGTTTTTTTTTTCTGGCATTTTTCCCAGCCCAAGATCTAATTGTGAATCATGTGTTATATTTAGTTATCATATATCTTTGTTCTTTTCAATCTGGAGATGTTCTCTAGCCTTTTAATATTCTCTCTTATGACATAGGTATTTTTTTTAAGGTCACAGATCAGTTCTACATATTATTCCTCAACTTTGGTTTGTCTAGTGCTTCTATTTTATTTGATTGAGGTTGTATATTTTGAGAAGGAATTCTATGTAAGTAGAAATATATCTGCCTCAATGCATCATCAGGTGGTCTTAAATGTTCCTTCATTTTCAGCAGTTATAGCTAAGATAAGTTTGTAAGAGACATAAACTCAGTACTTGAGCATGGAATTCTGTGGCGGGTTAGGGGGCGGTGCTGTGGATCAAAGGATGAGTGATCAGCAGCACGTAATCATGGGTCAACACCTGATACTGAACTAAAATACGTGGGAGTGATCCTCTCTGTTCTCCAAACAGTGCGAATACCAAGGCTTCACACATCAGACCAGTCTGAGGGACACCAATGCCTTAAAATCTTTTTCATTTTTTCTTCATTCACATACATTATCATTATTATTATCGTTATCATCATCAGTTTATTTTATTATTATCAATAACACCTCAGGCTGTGGCTTACAGTCTGGACGCATTCCCCAAAGGTTCACTCTGTGGAAGTCTGGTTCCCAGTGTAGTCCAGAAAGGCAGGTGACTCTTCAGAGGTGGAATCTACTTGGAGATGACTATGTGATCAAGACTGGTGAATGCTGGGTCTCTTGGAGTGAAGTAGGTATCACAGGGGTAGAGTAGTTCCTGGAGAGCAGGTCACAGTAAGAGCCACCAGACCATCTCCTGGTCTTTGGCTCCCTGTTCTGTCATGAGGATACTCTGATCCACTCTTTCTATGTGACATCTTTTCACATGTGTAGACAGAAGGCTATCACCAGAAGACCAACAGAAGGGGGATGCCTGATCTTGGACTTTCATCCTCCCAATCTGCCAAACTAAATTAATCTTTTTTTTCTTGGTGAAATACCCAGCCTCTGGGGTTCTGCTGTAATAACAGAAAATAAGTTAAGGTACATGTACTTTATCATCTTTATCTGTTAATTATCAGGGCTGGATTTAATAATTCATAAGATTCTTTCCAGTGCTGGCTCTCATTGATACAGGCACAGAACACAGAATCCACAAAGTACAGAACATGGGTTTTACAAACAGAGAATTAAGCCTTCATGAAAGGAATGCTGAAAGGCTGGGCAGTGGTGCACACCTTTAATCCCAGAATTCAAGAGGCAGAGACAGGTTGACCTCTGTGAATTCAAGGCCAGCCTGTTCTACACAGTGAGTTCCAGGACAGCCAAGGCTACACAGAGAAACCCTGTCTTGAAAAGAAAGGAAAAGAATAGAAAAGAAAAGAAAGGAAGAAAAAACAGTAAATGGCATTCCTTTTGTGATTAGCAGTCAAGAAGGGAAGGTTCCAAGTCAAGGGATATTGCTATGTGTCCCTCTGATTGGTTAGCTACCAGAGTATCATAGGAGATAATTTTTATTCTTAGTAGGACACAGCAGTTGCCATTTGGCACAATTTTAAAAGTACTTACTTCTAGAAACAGAAACAATTTTTAAATGTTAACCTTTTTTTTCTATTCCCACTGGAAACCCTTCCCTCCCACCTCCCCCCCCCCAATCCTCCGACCCAGATCTCTTTTATCAGGATTACATTTGCTATTTGACTTTTTTTTTATTTGCTTACTTGATATGTTGTCTTTATTTCCCACATTCAACACAAAATTTTATCTATTTCAGAGCCTGAATTTCTACCCAAGTCTCGTACTATGTTTTCTCATTAGTGCAGATGGACAACTGCTCATTGGGCTGTTGACTACCGACCAGGTTGACAGCCTGTCTAGGTGAGGAGGAATGTTAAGGCTTAAGTTATCAGTATTTTTGACTCAGGGCAGGGGAAAACTTAGGAAAGAGAACTAGCTGAGCCAGAAGAGGCTCTGGAAGCATTTCTCAATGTGTCACCAATAGTGGTACATACGGGCCAATGTGTGTACAACCTTGCCACTTGTTTGGACTTTAGAAAGGAACCTTATGCAGGAGGCTAGAAGGGGCTCCTTGGAAGCATTTATTCTGCAAATGTGAGGGCTCGAGTTCAAACCCCTAGTACTTATATAAAAAGGCAGTGGTAGCTGCAAATGGCTGGTAACACTAAAAACAAGCAGTTGAGACAGGCAGATCTGGAGAGCTCACTCGGCAACCCGGTTAAAACAGCAAGCTTCCAGCTCAGTAACAGACCCTGTGTCAAGGCAATAAGGCCAAAGTGAGAGAGGAATATACCTAATGTCCTGTGCTGGCCTCTGCAAGCGTTAGGACATGAGCATGGGCCCCCATACTTACATGCATGCAGTGTACACACACACACACACACACACACACACACACACACACACACAATCTTCCTACACATTTTGTAAACTGAAGTCTGAGGTATTGTCTGACCCCCAGCTTTTTAAGCTGTGGACCACAACCAAAACTGAATGTGGGGTCACAAACAATTTGACCACAGTAAAAGGTTTCTGGATACATGAAGACCAAAAGTATTGTTAAAAATCAGATGCATAAGGAATCCCGGGTACTCCTAAAAGCACTTCTCACATTGGTTCCTGTGGTGTCACTATACTTGGATCTGAACACACAGGCCTTTGTAATGTTTGTAGTGTCACACCATCAGCACCCAAAAACTCCTGCAGGCTATGAACTGCGGGTCCTTCCCTGTACAGAAAATGTTTTTTGTTCTTGGAGAAACACAATGGTTACTGATAACAAAGGCTTTCCACTGCTGCTCAGCATGTAAATATCAAATTAGTAAATCTTTGGATTGGATTGGATTGGATTAGAATGTCTGACTTTAAAATTTGCTGTTTGTGTTGTTCACATGGGTTTCACTGTTAAAAATTGTTAAATGATTTCTGGTTTGGGATTAGGACAGAATTTCTAACAGCCCTAAACATACTTCTGCCATCTTGAAGTATATATTTGTACAAAGCAGTGTTCTTAGCATTAGCAAGTACAAAACCAAAGTACCAATCAACTTTGACAAATGTTAATCAAATATTCAGCCAATTATTCTCTATGTAAAAGTAAACAAGCATTTTCATCTGACTAGTATGAAAAAATGCTTTTGTCTTCAAAAATTGTGAAATGTGCATACCAGAAAACTTCATTTATTTTTCAATATATATTTGGTTTGTACACCTGTACACTTATATCTCAGGGTGGCACACAAATTCCTTAGGCAAAAGGCACCCAAGTGGAAAGTTTCAAAAGTAGTTATGCCTCACCCAACACCAAGTAGTTAGTAAGAGCAATACCATGATTATTTATGGGCATTAAACTTCTGTGCACTGACTTGGAGTCTTTAACAGCCACATGGGGCTTTATGATCCTTATTTAGAGATTAGAAATCAGACTTGGAAAAACTAACCAGCTTTGGTGTACATAACAGCCAGCTGGTGGTAGAGCCCAGTCTTGAATCCGTAGGAAACTCCCCACATGGCCCTGCATCATGTCACAGTACAGGAGGGACTGCCACAGGGCCGATGATTCCTTCTTCTGACTCTTACTCCCTGCGAGAGATGTGTGGGATGCCTGGGGAGGGTAGGATCAGAACCCTTCCCATCCTCCATGGTCAGAGCACTGATCTATGACACTTACCCATGGAATTATCAGTGGCACCAGCAAAAGCATCCTAACAGCACAGTGCCAACAACACAGTCTTCAATTAAGTGATTGTTGGGAACAAAGGAAGCCAGGAAGGATGGAGAAGTAAACAAAAGAATGAAGGGGAATGGAAAAGAGAGAGCAAGGAGAGAAGCAGAGAAAGGAAATTGTGGAGAAAATGGAATTATGACTTTATCACATTCTCAGGGCTTATCTTCTTATACAAAATGACAGAGGAACATATTTCAGTAATTTCTCAGAGGAAGAGAGAGAGGAGACAGTGGTGAGGTGTGGGGGAGGGAGAGAGGAGAAGGAGCTGGAAGAAGAGAGAGATGAGAGGGAGCGAGAGAGAGAACTGCATTTGGTTTTATCTACAGAGAAAATTGCAAACAACCTAATTACTCAAAAATTAGTGGATGAGTAAGTAAATTAGGAACCTCCAGTCAATGCAAAAATATGCATATATTAAAAATAATTGCTGCAAAGACTAAAGGAAGAATGTAATGGATGCAGAAGATTAGTGGTTCAGAAAAGAAATAAAATATAAAAGTTTAATATGCACATATAGATGAAGACAAACAGTGCACACAGGTAAGAGGATGTCCAGCTCTGTATTGTGCAGCTTCGATTCCTTGGAGACCATCTTAATATTGGGTACATGACTAACATACAAAAATAAATAAGGCAACCCTGCTTTAGTATTTGTGCTGTGGCCAAGGTATAGTAACAGGAAACAGATTCATCCTAGCACCTTAGACAACAGAAAAACTATGCTAAATAATGGTTTTTAGGGGCCCCCTGAGAGCAGCAAAATAAAAGGGCTAGGCCTCTGCATGCTCTGGTGTGCTGCCTAGAATAGTTTCCAGGCCATCCTGCAAGGACGGAGAACCCAAGGAGTGCCTAAATTGAGAAGACAAAGCTGACAGGACATCCAAGCAAGTTTTCAGCTCAGAATTATGAGGAGGAGAGAGCTGTTCAGAGGACAGGTCTCTAGAGGTCTGAAGGGAACCCCCCAATCTTCTGCCTTGCCCCTTGACTGTTTAAGCAAGGGCAGGACTCATCACATGGTCTTACTGGCTGGAGGGGAACCCAAGATGCAGGGGGTATTGGTTATAGTACCTTGGAAGAGTATTTTTTCTAGTTGGGGTAAGTCCACTCTAATCCAAAGACTATTGTTAGACTAAATAGTGAGGCTCATGAAAACCAATCTGCCCTAAATAATTCCATTGTCTCTCAGAAAACAAAACTCAAAAATGTCAAATGGAAGAAGAAGCATCTAGCTACCAATGACCAGGTTCACATGTGTTGTTGGATAAGAGGAATAACTATAGTTGACAAGAGCTAAGTATACATTTCAATATGACTAACGAGGATTTTTGAGCGTTTCAACACAATGGAATAATAAACATTTGTGTGATAAGTCAATTACCTTGATTTGATTACTGTACAATGTACACTGGTTTTGAAGTAGTGCATGGTTCTCCCTAAATATATATTATTATTTTGTGTCATTTAGAAAGGAAGCAATATGCAAAAACAAACAAACAACAAAGAACCTTGAACCAAAATGAAAATTTCTACTTACAAGGCAAAATTTATGTCTGGTATATAACCAAAAAATTATCCAAAGAACACAAAAATGGGATGTATAACAAAGACAAAAATTTGTGACAGACCACACCTGCCAGGGATGCAGGTAGGCTAACTGCAGATCTTTACCTCTTTCTCCATTCCTCCCAGTAAAATCCTCAAGTCTCTCCCGCCTCTACATCAGAATACCTGAGGTACTGCTCCCTCATTTCTAGTGGATCCTGCAGATTTTCCCCTCCTACCTTTCTTCCCCCAACTCTTTGCTTTATTCCATCTCCCAGGCCCCAGCAGGCGCTCCCCGGGAACCCACAGACCATTTCAGTCAGGGAAACAGGTTAGGCTAACTGCAGACCTTCACCTTTCCTTCTGCTCCTTCAGATTCCAGTCTGCCAGTTTCATCCCTGGTTTACAACAGAACATCTGTGGCAGCCTCCCTTGTCTCCTCCCCCACAGATCTACTGCTAAGCCTCCCTTCTTCCAGGCATTGCTTAATCCTAAACCTCAGCTCCCAGGGAAGCCACAGGCCACTCCTGCCAGGGAAGCAGGATAAATGAGGATCTTCTCCTTTTTATCCATTCCTCCAAGCCCAGTGCCCAGTCTCTTCCCCACTTTGCATCAGAACATCTGTCACACCTCTGACCTCATCTCTAGTGGATCCCGCATACCTTCCCCTCTGAAGAGGCCCCCAAATCCCACCCTACTCACCCTTTGCTTTATCTTATCCCATAATTCCAGCAGGCACCCTCTGCAAACACACAGGCCAATCCAGCCACTGAAGCAGGTAGGCTGACTGAAGACCTTCACCCCTTCCTCCATTCCTCCAAGGCCAGCCCCCAAGTGTCATCTATAGAAGACCTTCTACTCACTCTATGCCCCCTTTTCCCAGGGGACTAACTAAGCAGATTGTGGTGGAAAACTTGCGTTATTCTCTCTTGTAATTCCCAACCCATTCCTGTTCCTAAGTCTCAGATCCCAATATCCAGAAACACATTTTTTTCCTGGAACCCCCAGTAGCCACACCAGAAACCAAGGAATAGAAGACCCACTCAGCAAAGGCAAGACCAGGTATCTGCACCTAGAATTACAATCTTCCTAATCTGAGATGCTTAAAAGCCAGCCTGAAAACACAATCAAAACAGCCAAGACAGTATGCTTCTACCAGTGCCCAGTAACTCTATCACAACAGCCCTGAATATTCCAACATATTTGAAGCACAAGTTGCAAATGTGATAGAGGTCCTTAAAGAGAAATGAATACATCCCTTAAAAGTTTTATGAAAATACAAACAAACAGTAGAAGGAAATGAATAAAACCATTCGAGACCTTAAAGTGGAAATAGATCAATAAAGAAAATCCCAAATGAGGGAAACCTGGAAATGAGAAATTTAGGAAATCAAACATGAAATGGAAAAGCAAGTTTCACCAACAGAACACAAGAGATTGAGCAGAGAATCTCAGGCATTGAAGACATGGTGGGAGAAATGGATACCTTTCCTTTTTTCATATTTTTTACTTAACTTTTTACACATGTCACTCTCAGTTCCCTCTCCCTCCCCTCCTCTCCCACCCCCCAACCCTCCCAACCCCTCACCCCCACTCCATCCCCCCTCCGCTTCCCAGGGAGGGCAAGGGCTTCCATGAGGGATTTTCAGAGTCTGTCACATCATCCCAGGAGAAATGGATACCTTGATCAAAGAAAATGTTTATTCTAAATGCATATCCAGAAAATCTGAGGGAAACTATAAAAAACACAAATCTAAGAAGAGTAGAAATAGAGGAAGAAGAAACACAGGCCAAAGACCCAGAAAAATATTTTCAACAAAATCATAGAAGAAAATTTCCTAACCTAAAGGGGAGATTCTTATCAAAGTACAAAATGCATATACAACATCAAACATACTGGACAATAAAAGAAAGGCCCCTTGGCCGTAATCAAAACACTGAACATGAAGAATAAAGAAAGAATATTAAAAGTTGCAAGGGAAAAGGACTAAATAACATAAAGAGAGATTTATTGGAATAACATCTGACTTCTCAATGTAGACTCTAAAAGTCAGAAAAGCCTGGGCAAATATGTTTCAGACTTTAAGAAACCAGAGATGCCAGTCCAGACTACTACCCAGAAAATCTTTCAATCACCATAGATTGAGAAAACAAGAATTGAAAGGAGATGAATCCACATTATACCCAAACTTAGGGCTTATGGGATACAATGAAGGTTGTTCAAAGAGGCAAATTCATAGCACTAATGCCTACATAAAGAAATTAGAGAGATCTCCTACTAGCAAGTTAAGAGCACACCTAAAAGCTCTAGAACAAAATTAAACCACACCACAAAAAGAGTAGGAGGCAAGAAATAAACTCAGGGTTGAAATTAATAAAGTAGAAACAAGCAAACAAAATTCAAAATATCAATGAAGCAAAGAGTTGGTTCTTTGAGAAAAACCAATAAGATTGATAAATCATTATCCAAATTTACTAAAAGGCAGAGAGAGAAACTACAAATTAACAAAATCATAATTGAAAAGGAGGGACATAGTAACAGATATTGAAGATATCCAGAGAATCACAAGGAGACACTTTTAAAACCTACACTCCACCAAAATGGAAAATTTAAAAGAAATGTACAATTTTCTAAATGCACACCACTTAGCAAATTTAAATACAAATCAGACAGTAAATATAAACAGACTTATAACCTCTAATTAAATAGAAGCAGTCATTAAAAGTATCCTCACACAAAAAAGCTCAGGGTCAGATGGCTTTAGCACATAATCCTACTAAATTTCCAAAGAAGAGTTAATTCCAATACTCTCAAAATTATTCCATAAAATATAAACAGAAGGAACATAGTCCAGCTCGTTTTATGAGGTCACAGTTACACGGATACCCAAACCACATAAAGACACAACAAAGAAACAGAAATACAGATTAATTTCTCTTGTGAGCATAGATGCTAAAATATTTGCAAACTGAATTCAAGAATACATCAAAGATCATCCTCCACGATGAAGTAGGCTTCATCCCAGAGATGCAGGGATGGATCAACAAATATAATTCACCATATAAACAAACTGAAAGACAAAACCCACATGATATTCTCATTAGATACAGAAAAAGCCTTTGACAAAATCCAACACCCCTTCTTGATAAAAGTTCTGGAGAGATTAGGGAGGCAAGGGACATACTTAAACTTAATAAATGTGGCTTACAGCAAGCCCACAGACAATACCAAATTAAATGGAGATAAACACAAAATAACTCCACTAATGTCAGGAACAAGACAAGGCTGTCTACTCTCTTCGTACCTACTCAATATAGTATTTGAAGTCTAAACTAGAGCAATAAAACAACTGAAGGAAAGTGATACAAATTGGAAACGAAGAAGTCAAAGTATCATTATTTTCTTATATGATAGTATGCATAAGTGACCCTGAAATTCCACCAGGAAGCTCCTATAACTGATAAATACTTTCAGCAAAGTAGTTGGATGTAAAATTAACTCGCAGAAATCAGTTGCCCTTCTATATACAAATAACAAAAGGTCTGAGAAAGAAGTCAGGGAAACAACTCCTTCACTAATGGCATCAAATAATATAAATATCTTGGGGGTATCTCTAACCAAGCAAGTGAAAGATTTGTATGATAAAAGATTCAAGTCATAGAAGATGATATCAGAAGATGGAAAGATCTCCCATGCTTATGGATTGGCAGGAATAACATAGCAAAATTACTATCCTACCAATTCAATGCAATCCCCACAATTCTCTAGTGATCCTGGAAGAATAATTTTCAGTTTCATATGGAAACACACACGCATGCACGCATGCACCCATACACACGAACACCAAAAATGAAAACAGGATAATTAAAACAGTCCTGAACAATAAAAAATCTGCTGGAGGTATCATTCTCAATTTTAAGTTGTACTATAAAGCTATAGTTATAAAACCAGCACAGTGTTGGCAAAAAAAAACCCAGACATTTTGAACAATGAAATCAAATTGAAGACTCAGATACCTATAGATACCTGATTTTTTTTAAAAAGCCAGAAATTCATGATGGAAAATGACAGCATTTTCAACAAATGGTGCTAGTTAAACTGGATGGTGACATGCAGAAGAATCCAAATTGATCCATGTTTACACTCTGCACAGAATCCAACTCCAAATGGATTAGTGGCTTCAACATAAAACCAAATACACTGAACCTGATAAGAGAAAAAGTGTGGAAGAGCTTGGAACTCATTTGAACAGGAAAAGACTTTCTGGAGAGAACACTCTTACCACAGTGTTCAACAATAAAAAATAGGACCTCAGGAAATGGAAAAGCTTCTGTACAGCAAAGAGCATTGCCATTTGGAGAAGTGACAGCCTAAGGAGTGGGGAAAGATTTTCATCAACCCTACATTTGACAGAGGGCTAGTATCCAAAATAAATAAAGATCCCAAGAAACTACATATCAAGAAAAAATAACCCAATTAAAAATGGGGTACAGATCTAAACAGAGAATTCTCTGCAGAGGAGTCTCAAATGGCTGAAAAACACTTAAATGTTCAAAATCCTTAGCCATCAGGGAAATGCAAATCAAAAGTACTTTGAGATTTCATCTTATACCTAAGAATCACTAAGATTAACAAAACAAGTGACAGCTCATGCTAGTAAGATTGTGGAGCAAGGGGAATACTCATCTATTGCTTGTCGGAGTTCAAACTTTACAGCCAGTTTGGAAATCAGTGTGGTGTTTCCTCAGAAAGATGGAAATTGATCTATCTCAAATCCAGCTATACCACTCTCAGACATATACTTAAAGGATGCTTCATCCTACCATGGAGACCTTGCTCAATCATGTTCATCAGTTCTCTGTTCATAATAGCCATAAATTGAAAACAATCTCGATATCCCTCTGACAGGGGAAGTCCTTCTGTGTATACATTTGTCCTATTGGTTGATAAATAAAGCACTGTTGGACAATAGGGAAGCAAGATAGGTGGGACTAGGAGTCGAGGAAGAGTCTGGGAAATGTAGCCAAGAGTAGAGAGTCACCATGTGATCCCGGGAAGAGACAATGTCGTCCTCGGAAAGGTAAGTCCTTATAGAAATATATATATTAGTAGTCATGAGTTAATACTTAAGACATAACTAGCCTATGAGAAGCCCTGGACATTAGCCGACAGCTTCTGTGTGTTATTTGGGGTTGATGTGGCTCTGGGACCAGGCTGGCAGGAAGAAACTCTTTACATCCCTCAAGAGAAAGACTGGGGAAAAAAAAGCTAATGTGGTACATTTACACAATGAAAAAAAAAACACCATGAAAATTTCAGGGAACTGGATGGAACTAGAAAAGTTCACCCTGTGTGAAGTATCCTAGACCCAGAAAGACAAAGATGCTATGTACTTGCTTATATGTTGACATTAGCTGTTAAGTCAAGTATAACCAAGATACAATCCACACAACCATCGAGGGTGGGTGTAGAGCAAACAGATCTTATTAGGAAAGGTAAATAGAATAGATATTTATGGGTGGATGGGGAGGGTCTGGAATGGGAGGATCAAGTGGGGAGGGGTGAGGAGGGAAGCAGTGGAAGAGAATATAGGAAGAGACAGCTAAAACTGAGGGGCATTTGGGGGGTGATAAGGAAACCTAATGCAGTAGAAATTGCCTAAAATGTATACACATATGAAGACAGTGTCAATCAAACTGCCAAATAATGAGGGAGACAGAATCCCAACTAGCAAATTTGTCACCAATTGAAGTTTCCAGTACAGTACCATGTTTGCATTACATCTAACTGAATTGTTGTCCAAACTGGTCCCACGGGTGTCCCACAAAGAACCCTTGCTGTTACTAAGGCAAAAATAGGCTGTTCTCCATAAATTAACAAGGCCCCATTGCTGAAGACAACTATAAAACTCACTAAACATGGTGCCTACATAGAGCTTTCATCCCTATGTTCCAGCATCTTTGTTATAGGAAGGTACTTTGCATGCTATCAATAAAGAAATATAAACAAAACGCCAGCCACAACCTCTATATCTTAAATTATCTTCAAGATATGCTAGGGCAATGGTGGCACAAAGCTTGCAGGAGTAACCAGTCAATAACTGATCTGACATAGGGCCCACTTCATGAGATGGAACCCCTACCTAACACTGCCTGGGTGACCAGGAACCTGAGACGAGATATCTTTGGGACCTAGAGTAAACCCAAATAATACTGGTCTGAACAAAAAGGAAAGAAATAAGAAAGAAAGGAGGGAGGGAGAAAGGAAGGAAGATTATAGCAATAAAATGATTCCTAACGTTATTCTACTACACTCACAGATCAGTGCCTTATTCATCCATCACCAGAGAAGCTTCCCCCAGCGGCAGATGGGAACAAATAGAGAGACCCACAGCCAGGCATCACACAGAGAGTGAGAGACCTGAGTACACTCAGCCATAAATGGGATGTCTCTATCAAATCCATTCCCTCAAAGCTCAGAGAACCCCGTGGAAGAGGAGGCAGGAAAGATATATGGCCCAGAAAGGATGGGGGACACCAAGAAAAAAAAGGCCCTTTAAATCAACATGAGCAAAGCTAATATGAACTCACAGAGACCCTCACAAGACCGTACAAGGTCCTCTGCATTTTAGGACTTCCAGTTAAGTGTTTTTATGGGATCCCTGAGTGTGTAAATGTGCCTTCTCTTGGGTTCTTTTCATTCTCTTGGTTTATCTTGCCCAACTTTGAAGTGATAGTCTTTGTTTTATCTTATTATATTTTGCTTTCTTATATTTAAAATGGAATGAATGAAAACCTAGGCACTGTGGTAAAGGTTAATAACTGAACTGCCTTTTATATCTTGATGGGAGAGGGAAAAACAGTTGTCTCCACTGGAGTGACACAGTGCATATCAACCATTTCAGAACAGTCCTCAGGAGTAACTTATCAACAAAGAATTGAGGGAACAATTACTTTTTTATGCTTTTATTTGGCTACAGCTTTTTTTTTGGTTTGGGCATTGTCGCATTTCATTTTTTAGATTTTGGGGGTTTTGCTGTTATATTGCTTTTTTAGTTGTTTTTGAAAAACAGCTTAAAGTTTTGTGGATATGGAGGGGAAGAGGATCTGGAAAGACTTGGGAGAGAGGAAGAATATGTTTAAAATATATTTAATTTTAAAATGTTTTAAATAATAAAAATATACTTTCTGGGCATGGTGGTGAATATCTTTAATTCCAGCACTAGAGAGGCAGAGGCAGGTGGATCTTTTTGTGTTCAAGTCCAAACTGGTATACATAGTGAGCTCCAGGCTAGTCAGTGCTCCATAGATTCTATTTCAAACAAACAAAAGATAAAAAGAAAAGAACAGTACAGCTTGCAGCTCAGTGTACAGTGATGGTCTAGCATGCCTGAGTCTCTAGGTTAAGTTCTCAGTATCAACAATGAGCAGATAAATATAATTAAATTTTAGTAAAGTACAGAAAGAAAAAAAAAGTAATAGCAAAGCTGCAGAGATGACGTTTCATGTTTCAATTAGTCGATAGAGATTTAAAAATTAAACATATTCATGAGTCTGCAAAGACAGAAACATATTGCCATGTTAAGTAGAGGATGCCCTAACTTCATTTCTGCTTCTGTGATAAAATACCCCAATAAACAGCTCACAATTATGCTAGTTCACAATTCCAGGTCAGAATACATTATTGTAGGGAAGTCATATTGCCTTCACTATAAAGAGCAGAGAAGTACATTTATGAATGCATAACACTCAGCTAGCTTTTGCTACTCACACAGTCTAGGATCCAAAAACTAAGGAATGGTGCTTGCCCACTCTTTATGCTGGGTCTGCCCACATCAGTTAAGATAATCAAGAAAATCCCCAAAAGATATGCCCACAGGCCAACCAACCTGATTTAGACACTCTTTCACTGGAACTCTCCCTGGGCAATTCTAGGATGTTCCAAGTTGTTAAAACTATCACAGAAGACAACATTAAAAATGATAGAGTTTGAAATTCTAGAGAAGGAAACTACAGTGTTGTTTAGGTCAAATGCAGTAAATGTAATTCTGTACAGCCAATAAAACATTGGGATAGTGTTGGCTAGTGAATGTGGGGATACAGTAATAGAAACTATCCAAAATGAAATGCAGGGAGAGAGAGAGAGGACTAAAATAATGAATGGATCAGCAATGAGAGATCTTAAAGGAATCTAATACACATATAATTGGAGCCCCAGGAGAAGAGACAAAAATATTTGAAGAAATAATAGATGAAAAAACTACACTGTGTAAATTATAATCCTGCAGGTTCAGGAAGTTCACCTGACCAAATCCAAGCAATTTGAAGAAAGCTACACCAAGGCACACGATAATCAAATTGCTTTAGAATAATGATGAGAGAATCTTAAGAGTAGCCAGAGGAGAAAAGACATAGAATATACAAAGGAACAAAGGCCATGAGGGAATGCAAATTAAAACTACTTTGAGTCTTATCTTACCCTAGTCAGAATGCCTAAAATAAAATAAAATTTAAAAAACTAAATGACCATTAATGCTGGGATGGATGTGGGAAAAGGAAAACACATACTCTCTTTTGGTGGAAATGCTACAGCCTCTATGAAAATCAGTATGAAGGCTCCCCAAAAGGCTAGAAGTAGGTCTACCATATGATTTGTTCATACCATGCCTGGATGTGCTCTCAAAATACTCTATATCCTACAACTAAGATAGGTACTCATCAGTGTTTGTTGATACTCTATTTACAGTAGCCAGACATGGAATTAGCCTAAATACCCATCAACTGACAAACATAATGAAAATATGGTGTATATACACAATAGAACTATATTCATCTGTAAAGGAAAATGAAATTATGAAATTTGAAGGTAAATGAATGGAGTTGGAAATAATCATCCTGTGTGAGGTAACCCAGACCAGAAAGACAAATATAACATGTTCTCTCTCATATGTGGATGCTAGGTTTGAGTCTTCAGATAACTGTGTTTAAGTTGGAATACCCATAGAAGGCAGAAGACTAGTAACAGATAATGGGGTGGATCTCAAGGAAGAGGAATAGAACACAGGTGATAGGAACCAGTAAAGGGGAGTGATAGAGGGGTTAAATGGGGGTGGAAAGGCAGATTAGAAGAGTTTGATGAAGGATAGCTAACATTAAGACCTTTGAAAGTGCCATGTGGAAATTTACTATTGTAGAAGCATCCTAAAATGTATATATATACATTGATTATACATATGCATATACATACACATGAAGGTAGAGTTAATCTATAATGATGCTTCTCCCAGAGACCATATAGTATGAAATAAAAAAGCCTAGTGCCCTAATCTTTTTGATTTTTTGACCATTGTGCTGCCATAGACATCACCAAACATTATAGGCTATTGGTATGGCCCTTGGTTACCCTCCAGAACTTGATGGTAAAACCTTATTGCTAAAGCATTTCTTTTTGGGAAGGAGGCAAGTCCACACACTACATAAAAACTCCATGATTCACAGTGTTGATGGGAGATGTCATTCTGAAATCTGTCTCTTATTGGTTGTTGAATAAAGCACTGTTGGCCAATAGGGAAGCAAGATAGGTGGGACTAGGAGTCGAGGAGAAATCTGGGAAGGAGAAACACAGGGAGTCATCATGTAGCTGCCTTAGGGGTAAGAAGTCCAGACCCTTTTCTCTGGTAAGAGAAATACCTAGATTAACAATTATGGAGTAAATACGTATGTCAGAGGTAGCCAGTAAGAAACCAAGCAAGCTGCCAACAGCTTCATAATTAGTACAGCATCTTGTGTGTTATTTGGGGACTACAACACGGCAGAGCCCAGGTGACTGGTGGGGAAAAACCAAAGCGGCTGGCAAGGAAAAGGCTTCACTCAACACAGTGTCACATTTTTCGAGGGACAAGATCATTTGTTTTTAATATTTGAATCATAGGACACAGAGAAACTCAGTTGATGCCAAACTAAAAGCTTCATTCCTGTTAAGTTGCTTTCATAGTTCTGGAAGGTTTTAATGCATGCTACCAGGGGATGAAATATGCAAGAAACGTCAAAGAAACCCTTCAGGCATAGGGAAACTGTACGAAACACACAAAAGAGTGCACAACCAAGAGTCAGCATTTGAGGAGAGCTAATGCCATAGGAGATGAGCTAGACAAAACAATTTGATTAAAGAAGCCATGCAGAAAGGAACAACTCGAGCGGCCAAATTTTCAAGCGATTATGTTTAAAGCCCCAATGAGATAAAGTGTCCCATTTGTGGAACTTGAAGAGAAGGTTCTATGACAAGAAGAGGATGTTATGAAGACAAATAAAACAGTGACCTTGGAATGAAAACTCTGACTCTATAGGAGGTAAAACTATTTAGTTGTCAGGGGCACTCTGTTACTTTTCTGTTTCTGTGGTAAAAGACAATGATCCAGGTAACTCGTAGAAGAAGGAGTTTATTTGAGAAAGGTTAGCGTTCATAATGGCAGGGACAGCACAGCAACAGGTGCCACTAAGGATAGACCTGACTAGGGCAACGGGGCATGAGGACATGATGTATTGAAAAGATGGGATGAGGTGAGCCGTATGCTCTGATGGAGACACGCCAACAGCAATCTGGAAACCCAGCGTGCTTACTGCCTACACCAGGAACTGGGGAAGGGTGGGCTAGCTAATCTTGGTGGATGGTCCCTGAATGAGAACAGTCCCAGGCTGCAGTCATCCATGGGGGAAGAAACTGCGGTTGATGGTTTCTGCATACGGTGGCTTTGACTAGAGGTCAGCCATTTGTAAACATCCATATTTGCATCAGAGAAAGCTTTGCCATTCCCATGTATCTGGGGCATTGGAGTTCTTGACATGGCTGTGCTCATGTGGGTAATACACATTCACTCAAGGCTTCGTCCACTCCCCGGGCTTGGTGCCAGGAACAGGAAGGCGCGAGCTCACATTTTGAGCTGCAAGGATGAGGCAGAGAGAACAAACTGAAAGGTGTTTAGGAGCTTGAATGTCAGAGTTTGTTTCCCGGTGACACCCACCACCACCACCCCCCATCCTCAGCAAGGCTGAGCTGTAAATGGTGCCATCAACTGGAAAATAGAGTGCTCTGTTAGCTACAAGCAAGCTTATGAAAAGAGATGAAAGCAATTAATATTGTGAAGTTTCACCAAAGAGAAGGAGGCGCCTAGCCAGTCTGCTTAGCAACTAGGTCTTTCCATTTCTGTCATTCGTTAGAGGGAAAGTAGTTACAAGTGATGTGTGTAATGATCTTTATAATAATGAAGTAAGATACAGCAGAGGAGACAAGCCTGGTGGCTCCTGGCATCGCAAGAGCTGACTTGATCAGTGTGGCTGCCCCGTTAGGCGTGGGACACCCTGTGAAGAAGCGCTGTGTTGTCCTTAACCCTCTGATTATGTTGTGACATGCAAATTAGTGCCTGTGAAGGAACAAGCAAGTGAAAGACTTTCTAGAATTTTAATGAGCCCTCAAATGAAGGCTTTTGAAAAGGTCATTTAGTATCTCATAAATTAGCAAGGAGGAAAATAAACACAACGGTAAAAAGAATTTAAGATTCAGATTGAGCAGCTGGGTTTGAGCATGCTGAGACACAAGACAAGGGTGGCTTTGAATTATTATTGGCTCTGAGGCAAGAAAATTCTCTCATCTGTGCTGTACAAACATCACCCAGAAAGCAGGGTCTGGAACCAGTTGTGTGACCTGGGGAGTAACCCTAGGTGCTCGTGGCTATCTGTTGTGCAGGCTGGTGAGGCCAGACACGCAATCCATGCATAATGTACAGGAGCAGCTGAGGTCTGTGGGACCTCACTTCTGGCCTGCTCTACCTGAAACACGGTTTTGATAGACTCAGCAAATTCTTTAGCCTGAACTGGCTCTCTCCTGTGATCAGATTGGTGACTACCCCAGTTGTCGTTAGAGAGTCTTCATCTAGTAACTGACGGAAACAGAGGCAGAGACCCACAGCCAAGCATTAGGTCGAGCTCTGGGAATCATGCTGAAGAGAGGGAGGAAGGATTGCAGGAGCCAGAAGGGTCAATGACATCACAAGAAAACCCACAGAAACAACTAACCTAGCTCATATGAACTCATAGAGTCTGAACCAACAACCAGGGAGTCTGCATGAGACCAACCTAGGCCCTCTCTATATATGCCACAGTTGTGTAGCTTGGTCTACTTGTGGGACTCCTAACGATGGTGGCAGGAATTGTCCGTAACGTTTTGGCTGGCTCTTGGGAACCTATTCCTCACATTGGATTCCCTTCCCCAGCCTTAATACAGGGGAGATGCTTAGTGTTACAGCAACTTGACACCCACAGGGGGCCTGCCATGTTTCTGAACAGAAACAAAGGAGGAGTGGAATGAGGGGAATAGGGGAGAGGAGAAAGAATGGGAGGAGAGGAGGTTGGGGAAATATGTTCTGGAAAATACACTAAATTTAAAAAATGAACCCAAGTATGAGAAAGGCATCTTTTGTTGCCAGATTTTTGTTGTCAGCAAATTTTGTATTAAAAATAACCCAAGTTTACACAAAACCACTGCTAGATCTTATAGGGAACTATAAGGAAGCTTTCTCTCTGTAGTCTTGATATGAAGAATGGCATCACATTTGCATAATGGTAGTAACACACCAACTATTCTATACAACAGGGTCAAAACAAAACAGCTATAAATGGACAGCACTCATTTTATCTGTACCTCCCAAACACTGTTTCCCCACAATTGTCCAAAGGAAAAGACCTCATAAACCAATGTATGGAGGCAATGCTTAATGTTATTTTTCTCTTGGAGACTCAGAGTCAACACCGACAATGAGTGTCTCTCAGAAGGTATACAATAAAAAAATGTGAACTTTGTAACCCCAGTATTTATGAAGCTTAATAATCCATGGCTCTACTATCAATCAGTCATGTTATCTGTCCCTCTATCCACCTATTCATATACCCATCTGTAGTAACAATGGTTACATCACATGGAACACTCATTGGAAACCCCTTCCTACTTGACACACTTCATTGCTCATTTTTGTATGGGGGAGATTTCTTCAATTTTCCAGCAAGAATGACTGACACAGACTTCTGTGTCCCACAGAATTTCCACAGCTCATGAGAGAATACATAATGAAATTAAATGAAAGTTTAAGAAATGAATTTGACAGATATACTACCTAATAGTATACACGTGTCTTTTCAGATTATTCACCCTTCCAGGCACAAGAACCTTTCTTATGCATTTTAATATTCTGAGCACATTGTTAAATATTTATTCAGGATTTTGGCCTGTAGGCGAGACAGGTATGTACTGGAAATAACCTATAACATATCAGATAAGCAATTGAAAATATTTCCTCATATCTCTATAGTAGTAAAAGGATAGATTAATATGCCTTGCTTAAGCCAGTCCTTACTTGTCCAAAAATAACACAGGATGTAAGCAGGGTCTGTTATAGGAAGGTGAGAGAGGTACATCCACAACTTCAGAAAAGGCTCACCGTGATACAGGTAACAGTACACTCCTCCACTTGACTTACTAAGTTTGTTCGAGTCAAGGGTTCTTTGGTTCCAGGAGCAATAACTCATTTAAATATGCATCAAGCCTTTTTTCTTTTTTAATAAGTGCTGGGGAAATGATACAGAGGAATCATACAGTCTGCATGGTCATCAGTTTAGCAAGACTGTTCCATCTTAGGTCGCATTATTGCCTTTTTAAAAAATATATATATAAACTCCATGGTCTCACACCTTTGCTTTTTCTTGCAGACTACCTTTGTCTGTATGGGGCGTGTTGTCTGCTTGCCCTAGACTCCAGTCCATAGTTGGATAAACTAGAGCCAAGTTTGGCCTGGGCTCTCTGCAACTTGACCAGGTCTGGAGCACAGCACTCCTTCGGGAAAAGCCTGACTAAACCTGGCCAATGTTTTGTTCCCTAATAATCAGTTGCTGACCCCTGATTGGTCAATAGGGCTCGGCGGTGTGCTATGAAGCATTAATTCCCTACATGTGTGAGCAGGGTGGCTTGAGTAAGAGGAGACATCAGCATGGCTAGATGATAATATGAAAACCCCTTCCACTCCCACACATGTACCTGCCAGGCACAATTGCTATAGGGTGCCGGCAAGTACCAGCATGAATCCATTTAGTCTCTTTTAAGGTTTATACTCTTACTTCTCAGAAAGACTTGAAGAGTAAAGCTTCATAGTACTTAAAAGGCAATAGCCCAACAGGGTTTAAGAGAAGCAGGAGGCTGCAGGATTCATCAAATGAAATAATTACTCAGTGTATCACCAGATGTTAACACTGTGTAAGAAGATATTATTTTGTGTTTATTTTTGGTGTACTCACCATCCACCCCAGTGAGTGGACAGTGGAACTGCAGCTAAAACACACTTCTCTTTAAATAACTGGGATTTTTCTGGGTTATAAGACAAGGGACATTGTCTTCCACCATCTCAGTTGTTCTTGAGCATTTTCAAAACATACACAACAATTAAGTGTCATTTTCTTTCATATCAATACTTTTTGATCAACAATAAGGCATTTAAACCCCTCTATTCTATTTCTATTCTTTTTAATTTTATTTTAAACCTTTTATTCATTTTACAAGCCAATTACAGTTTCCCCTACCTCCCCTCCTTCTGCTCCTCCCTTACTAACTGCCCCCTTCATCCCACATCCCATCCACTTCTCAGAAAGTGTGAGGACTCTTATTGGGAAGTCAACTAAACCTGGCACACATTAAGTTGAGGCAGGACCAAGCCCCTCCCCTGTGCATCAAGGCTGAACAAGGCATCCCACCATAGGGAATGGGCTCCACAAAGCTAGTTCATGCATCAGGGGTTCTGGTCCCACTGCCATGGGTCCCACAAACAGATCCAGCCACATAACTGTTACTCACATGCACAGGGCCTAGATCAGTCTCACACAGGCTCCCCAGCTGTCTATCCAGAGTCCATGAGCTCCCATGAGCTCAGTCTGTGGGTTTCTCCTTCATGATTTTAACCCCCCTTGCTCGTATAAATACCTTCTCCCCTTCTTCCACTGGACTCCAGAAGCTCAAACCAGTGCTTAGCTGTAGATCTCTGCGTCTGTTTCCATCACTGGATGGAGGTTCTATGATGACAATTAGGGTAGTCACCAATCTGGTTACAGGAGAAGACCAATTCAGGAATCCTTTCCTCTTTTGCTAGGATTTTTGATTGTTGTTCTCAGTGTCTGTGCTACTGGTGTTATATTTAGGAACTGGTCTCCTGTGCCAGTGCATTTAAGGGTACTTCCCACTTGCTTTCCATTTTCTGATACATTCTTCAGTTTCTTTTTCTAAAAGATTTAAAGTTCTTGCCATACATGTTATTCACTGTTTGGTTAGACTTACCCCAAGGTATATTATTTGTGGCTATTGAAAGTTGATGTTTCTCTGATTTCTTTCTTGGCCCATTTTTTGTTTGTATATAGGGGGGCTACTGGTTTTTCCTTGGAGTTAATCTTGTATCCTGTTACATTATTGGATGTGTTTATCAGCTGTAGGAGTTCCCTGGTAGAATTTTTGAGTTACTTATGTGTACTATAATATCATCTGCAAATAGAGAAAGTTTGACATCTCCCTTTCCAATTTGTATTCCCTTGATCTCTTTTGTTGTCTTTTTGCTCTAGTCAGAACTTCAGGCACAATATTGAATAGATACAGAGAGAGTAGACAGCCTTATCTTGTTCCTGATTTTAGTGGAACCACTTTGAGTTTCTCTCCATTTAATTTGATGTTGGTTGTTGGCTTGCTGTAAATTACCTTTGTTATGTTTATGTATGTTCCTGTTATCCCTGATATCTCTAGGACCTTTATCATGGAGAGGTGTTGGATTTTGTTGAAGGGCTTTTTCAGTATCTAATGAGATGATCATGTGGGCTTTTTTCTTTTAGTTTGTTTATATTATATTGACAGATTTTTGTATATTGAACCATCTCTGCACCTCTGGGACGAAGCCAACTTGATCATGGTAGATTATTATTATTTTGTTTTTATGTGTTTTTGGATTCAGTTTGCTAGTATTTTATTGAGTATTTTTGCATCAATGTTCATGAGGGAGATAGCGCTACAATTTTCTTTCTATGTTTCATCTTTGTGTGGTTTGGTTATCATGGTAAATGTAGCCTCATAAAACGATTTTGGCAATGTCCCTTCTGTTTCTATTGTGTGGAATAATTTGAGGAGTACTGGTATTAGCTCTTCTTTGAAATTCTGGTAAAATTCTACACTGAGGCCATCTGGCCATGGGCTTTTTTTTTGTTGGGAGACTTTTAATGACAACTTCTATTTTATTGGGGGTTATAGGTCTATTTAAATTGTTTATCTGGTCTTGATTTAATTTTGGCATATCGTACCTATCCAGAAAAATGTCAATTTCTTTTGAATTATCTAATTTTGTGGAGTACATGCTTTGGTAGTATGACCTGATGAGTCTCTAGATTTCCTCAGTGTCTGTTGTTATGTGCCCTTTTTAGTTCCTGATTTTGATATTCTCTCTCTGCATTTTGGTTAGTTTGGATAAGGATTTGTCTATCTTGTTGATATTTCTTGAAGAACTAACTTGTAGTGAGCAACTCTTTGATTCCTTGATTTTTTGTATTGTTTTCTTTGTCTCTATTTTATTGATTTCAGCCCTGAGTTTGATTCTTTCCTCCTGTCTACTCCTCCTGGGTGAGTTTGCTTCTTTTTGTTTTAGGACTTTCTGGTGTGTTGTTAAGTCGCTCGTGTGAGATTTCTCCAAGTTCTTTATGTAGGTACTTTATGTAGGTGCTATGAACTGTCCTCTTAGCAGTGCTTTCACAGTGTCTCATAAGTTTGGGTATTCTGTGTATTCATTTTCATTGAATTCTAGGAAGTCTTTAACTTCTTTCTTTCTTTCTTTCTTTACTCAGTTGAGTGTTATTCAGTACCCACGAGTTTGTAGGCTTTTTGTAATGTGTGTTATTGTTGTATTCTAACTTTAAGCCATGGTGATCCAATAAGATAAAGAGGGTTATTCCAATGTTTTTTGTTATTTAGATTAGTTTTGTGACCCAGTATGTGGTCAATTTTAGAGAAGGTTCCATGAGGTGCTGAGAAGAAGGTAAATTCTTTTGTGTTTGGATGGAATTTTCTATGGATGTTTGTTAAGCCCATTTGAGTCATAGCATGTTAGTTCCCTTATTTCTCTGTGAAGTTTCTGTGTGGCAGACCTGTCCATCGGTAAGAGTGGAGTGTTGAAGTCTCCCACTATTAGTGTGTGGGATTTGATGTGTGATTTAAACTTTATTAATGATTCTTTTACATATGTGGGTGCCCTTGTATTTGGGGCATAAATGTTCAGAATTGAGACTTCATCTTGATGGATTTTTCCTGTTATGAATATGAAATATCCTTTTCCATCTCTTTTGATTAATTTTAGTTTGAAGTCTATTTTATTAGATATCAGAATAGCTACACTTGCTTGATTCTTAGGTCATTTTGATGTGGACATCTTTTCCCCTCCCTTCACTTTGAAGTTAAGGAGTGTTTCTTGTATGCAGAAGGAGGGCTCCTGTTTTCATATCCATTCTGTCAGCCTGTGTCTTTTTATAGGCAAATTGAGTCTCTTGATATTAAAGGAAATTAATGACCAGTGATTGTGAATTCCTGTTACTTTTTGGTTTTGATGTTGTTGGTTGTAGTGTGTGTGTGTTTCCCTTCTTTGGGATTTGCTCCTGTGTTTTGTGGGTGCAGCTAACTTCCTAGAGTTGCAGTTTTCCTTCTAGTGCTTTCCTTAGGGCAAGATTTGTGGGTAGGTATTGTTTAAATCTGTTTCTTTCATGGAATATCTTGTTTTCTCCATCTATGGTGATTGAAACTTTTGTTGGGTATGGCTTTCTGGGCTGGTATTCATGGTCTCTTAATGTCTGCACAACATCTGCCCAGGACCTTCTGGCTTTCAGAGTCTCCATTGAGAAGTCTGTTATTCTGATGGTTCTGCATTTATATGTTACTTGACCTTTTTCCTTTACTGCTCTTAATATTCTTTCTTTATTTTGTATGTTTAGTGTTTGGTTGTTATGTGATGAAGAGACTTTTTTGAGGAGGAGTCTAGTCTATTTGGTGTTCTTTTGTCTTTTTGTGTCTTCATAGGCATTTCATTCTTTAGGTTGGAAAAGTTTTCTTATGATTTTTGTTGAATATATTTTCTGTGCCCATTTGAGTTGGTATTCTTCTTTTTCTATCCCTATAATTCTTTTTTTTCTTTAAGAGACTTTATTGACACTGTTTATAATTGGCAAATTAACATGTGTCATTTTGCATAATATGTTCACGTCATTTCTTTTTTCTTGCTTTTATTTATTTATTGAAACACTTTTTATTATATATTTAAATTAGAAACAAGCTTGCTTCACATGTCCCTCCCCAGCCCTGAACACCCCCCCTCCAACCAGCCCTCCCAGTCCCCCACCCAGTTCCCGCTCCATTCCCCAGGGAGGGTAAGGCCCTCCATGGGGGAATCTCTAGAGTCTGTCATTTTGTTCCAGGGAGGACCCAGGCCCTCTCCCAAGTGTCCAGATTGAGAGAGTGCATCCCTCATTGTGGTATAGACACCTAAAGTCCATTTGTGTGCAAAGGATAAATACTGATCTACTACCCAAAGCCCCATATATTGCATAGGTCTCCTCACTGACACCCACATTCAAGGGGTCTGGATCAGTCCCATGCTGGCCTCTCATCCATCAGTCTGGCGGCCAAGATCTCTCCCTTGTTCAGGTCAGCTGTTTCTCTGAGTTTCACCAGCCCAGTATTGACCCCTTTGCTCATCAGTTGGAAACAAGCTTGTTTTTCATGACAATCCCAGTTCCCTCTCCTTCCTCCTCCTCCCTCGCCCTCCCCACCAAGCCCCCCTGTCTCCACTCCAATCCCCATGGAGGGTGAGGCCCTCCATGGTGGATATTCAGAGTCTGTCCATTTCAACCAAGGCAGGACCTAGGCCCTTCCTCAAGAGCCCAGGCTGAGAAAGCATCCCTCATTGTGTAATGGGCAGGCAAAGTCTATTTGTATGCCAGGGATAAATGCTACCCAAGGCCCCATAGATTACCTATGCCTCCTTACTGACACCCACATTCAGGGGGTCTGGATCAGTCACATGCTGTCCACCCAGCCATCAGTCTGGGGTCCAAGAGCTCCCCCTTGTTCAGGTCAACTGTTTTGTGGGTTAAACCAGCCCAGTCTTAACCCCTTTGCTTATCAGTTCCCCCTTTCTGTCACTGGATTCCAGGAGTTCAGGTCAGTGTTTAGCTGTGGGTGTCTGCCTCTGCTTCCATCAGCCACTGAATGAAGGTTCTGTTTCCCAGACTCTCTGGCAGTTGGATTGTATACTGACATTCCCCTGATTCATGTGTAAAACCCATATATGAGTGAATACATACCATATTTCTCTTTTTTGTGACTGGGTTACACTCAGGATGGTTTCTTCTAGTGCCATCCATTTACCTGCAAATTTCAAGATTCCGTTGGTTTTTTTCTGCTAAATAGTAATCCATTATGTAAATGTACCACATTTTCTCTATCTACTCTTCTGTTGAGGGGCATCTAGGTTTCTTCCAGGTTCTGGCTATTAAAAATAATGCTGCTATGAGCATAGTGGAACAGACATCCTTCTTGTATGAATGTGCACCTTTTGAGTGTTGCCTAAGAGTGGAATTGCTGGGCCTTGTGGTAGACTGATTCCCATCCCCCTGAGGAATCTCCATACTGATTCCAAAGTGGCTGTACGAATCAGCACTCCCACTAGCAGTGAAAGAGTGTTCCCCTTTCTCCATATACTCTCCAGCATAAACTGTCATTGGTGTTTTTGATTTTAGCCATTCTGACTAAGTAAGATGGTATCTCAGAGTTGTTTTGATGTTCATTTCCCTGATGGCTAGGGATGTTGAGCACTTTCTTAAGTGTTACTCAGCCATTTTAGACTCCTCTACTGATAATTCTCTATTTAGTTCTGTACCCCACTTTTTAATTGGATCCTTTGATATTTTGCAGACTTGCTTCTTGAGTTCTTTGTAAATGTTGGAGATCAGTCCTCTGTCAGATGTGGGGTTAGTGACTATCTTTTCCCAATTTGTGGGTTGCCTTTTTGTCTCGCTGATTGTTTCTTTTGCCTTACAGTTTCAGGAGGTCCCATTTATTAATTGTTGATCTTAGTACCTGTGCTACTGGAGTTTTGTTCAGGAAGTGGTCTCCTGTACCAATTCATTCAAGGGTACCTCCCACTTTGTCTTCTAAGAGGTTCAGTGTGGCTGGATTTATGTTGAGGTCAATCAGAGATACATCACCCTTTACAATAGCCACAAACAACATAAAATACCTTGGGGTAATGCTAACAAAACAAGTAAAAGACCTGTATCACAAGAACTTTGAGTCTTTAAAGAAAGAAATTAAAGAAGACACTAGAAAATGGAAAGATCTCCCATGCTCTTGAATAGGTAGGATCAACATAGTAAAAATGGCAATCTTGCTGAAAGCAATATACATTAAAATTCCACTTACTGCAATTCCCATTAAAATCCCAGCACAATTCTTCACAGACCTTGAAAGAACAATTCTCAAGTTTATTTGGAAAAACAAAAGACCCAGGATAGCCAAAACAACCCTGACAAGGCAACATCTGGAGGCATCATCATCCCTGACTTCAAGCTGTATTACAGAGCTACAGTCCTGAAAACAGCTTGGTATTGGACAGATAGACCAATGAAATCGAATTGAACACCCTGCCATTAACCCACGTATGAACACCTGATTTTTGACAAAGAAGCTAAAATTATACAATGGAAAAAAGAAAGCATCTTCAACAAATGGTGCTGGTATAACTGGATGCTTGCATAACTGGATGCTGGCATGTAGAAGACTGCAGATAGATCCATGTCTATCTCCATATCCCTATTATTCTTAGTTTTGGTCTTTTCATAGTGTCCCAGATTTCCTGCACAGTTTTTGTTATGACTTTGTTGGCTTTAATGTTTCCTTTGACTGATGAATCTATATCCTCTATTGTATCTTCAATGCCTGACGTCCTCTCTTCCGTCTCTTGCATTCTGTAGGTTATGATTGCATCTGTCATTCCTGTTCATTTACCCAGAGTTTTCCATTTACAAAATTCCCTTGGTTTGTGTTATTTTTATCTCCTGTATTTCAATTTCCAAGTTTTGAACTGTTTCCTTCACCTGTTTGATTTTCTTCCAGTTTTTTTTGTTGTCTTTCCCTTGCTTTCTTTAAGGGAATTTTTCATTTCCAGTTTAAGGGTCTCTATCATCTTCATAAAGTTATTTTTAAGATTGTTTTCTTCTGTTTCATCTGCATTGGAATGCTCATGTCTTGCTGTTGTAGAACCCCAAGGTTCTAGTGGTTCCATATTGCTCTTTTTGTTGTCGAATATATTCTTGCACTGACATCTACCCATCTCTTTCTGCAATCAGTGCAGGCTGTGCCTGCACCTCCAGGCTGCTGATGCTTCAGGAAATGACTGGACAGGGTAGGGTGGGGGGTTGGGGAATGAGCTTGTGGGGCAAAGTATAACTTGTAGATTACAGGGTCCAATGGGAGGCAGGGATGTTGGAGAGGCCTGCCCGAAGGAGTCTAATCTGCTGACCAGCTAGTGGGGCGGCAATGGGTAAGGTGGTGGCTTGGAATGTGCTCCTGGGCCTAGGAGCTAGAGATATGGCTGTCTAGCCAGGAGACTAGTCACTCCCTTCTTCCTCCAATCTGTGCAGGCATTGTCTGTGCCTTTGGGGGTCACTGATGCTGTGGGGGTGTAGGGAGGTAGGATAATGGGTTCCGTGGGTTTGTGGGATGATTAAAATGAGAAGCGGGTGTTGTTGAGTAGCCTGCATGCTGGAGTCTCACCTGTTGATCAGCTAGTGGGGCTGTGATGGGTGGGGGAAGTGCATGGGATATGCCCTAGGGCTTAAGGACTAGAGATGGGGATGTCCAGCCAGGAGAACAGTCACTCACCTCTTCCTCCAAATGGTACAGGTGGTGTCTTTGCCTTCAGGAGTTGCTTGTGCCATGGGGGATGGTTGGATTTGTGGGGCAGGGTACAACCTATAGATTTCAGGGTCCAATGGGAGGCGGGGTCCTATTTGTATTTTTAAATGTGTATTTGTGTGTGTATGTGTGTGTGTCTGTGTGTGTGTCCATGCCTGTGTCTGGATGTTATATAAGTCTTAGAACTATCTACTTCAACCTCCCCACTCATTTATTCCCATCAGCTAATTACATTGGAAATCATGGGTATTTATAACTTATCCTCATTATTTTAAAAAGCCTAACAAAAATCTATATTTATCCTTAACAAAACCCTTGGGTTCAACACTCTTTTCTTTGCTTTAGGCTTAAGCATTACATGTTCAATGACAATACTGGCAGTTTTTTATCAATCATAGAATCTGATGCTCAGTTTGTAATCACAGTTATCCATTTTTCTCCCCCTCCCCAATCTTTTCTCAGTCCCCAGAAGAAAGAATTGATAATGCTGGCAATTCTACCAAGAGCTGAAAAGGTCAATTCTACACACACCCCATTCCTTATTCCTTTCCAGAAAGGAGATAGAAATCATGGGATGATATGGTGAACGCCGGGCACTCACATCCTGGGACCCACTGAAAGATTGGTCCGTTACATCCACCGAGTCTCGTTGGAGCTTCTTGTGAAGCTACTTGTGTCTTCTTCAGGAGTGGCTAGATGGGTTCTGTGGTCTTCTGACCTCCCTTACCATCACTGGAAGTAGGCTGGGTGATGATGAAGGTGGTGAAGAAACAGGAGGGAAGACATCTAGCATGTGCTTTCCAAATTGGTGATGGAAGATAACATCTATGCTTTCTCACCATAAAACTTTGCATATATACAAAATTGGGTCAAATGTGGGAAAAGAAAGCAATGTGTAATAAAACCAAAACACTGAACCGTTTCTTTAAACTCCTGATAATATCATCAACCTATTTAGCTAGGGGGAAGCAAATGAGCATAGAAGTATGTGAATTAATCTTTCTCATATCTCAAGAGGATCTGGTTTCATTACTGAGCATGTATATACCAGTTTCCCAAGCACTACTCATCAGAGAAATGCTATTTTATTCAGTGTTCTTGACACTTTCATTAGAGATGAGTCAAAAGGGGCCCCATGCTGTGATTTCTAAGTTCTTCTGTGTTGAGACAAAAAAAAAACTGGACCAAGGACAGGTGGGTAGTGACAGAAACACAGTTTATTAAAGCAAAAACAAAAAGGCACTCAAAAGAATGGAAGGAGGCTAGTGAGTTGAGACAGTTCCAAACTCAGAAGTTCCAAGTCTCTGGCATCGTTACCCTTTACGGGCTATTCATGTAACTGGTGTCCACCTTCTCCAGATCTCAGGAGCTTTTCCTTGCATATGCTGCTGTTATATGTTGCTGGTAGAGATTTCGAGTCTTTCTGCTAATGGTCTTCTTTCATGTCGATCTACCTGCCTCTTTCTCCACACCCCCTATTCTTCTGCCTTAAAAAAACTCAGTTGACAGTAAGTATACAACTGACTTCTTGGTACCTTTGTCTGTGTGTCAGATTTTATGGTACTAGTAGAACTGCAGCCTAGAGATTAGGATCCTGGACAGCTATTCAGGGACGTCAAGAGAGTTGCAAAATAACTTCAAACACTCAGGTAGGAGGAGCCAGACCATGTGCTCCGTAGTAATAGCAGGGCAACTGTTCAAATGATCATAACTCTCCGAAGGCCCCTAACACATAGAATCCACCAAAGTTTGTGGAAATGGAACGCTAACTACTTGACCATCACGCGCTGTGCACATGTATCCCATTATCTTAATGTACTCCACAAATATGTATAAATACTGTGTGTTGATTAGGTATAAGGCAGTCATTGATGGTTAACAAAAAAACCAGAACCTTTGGAAAATGCTAATGTAGTTAGTATCTTCACTTATCACACTAGACAACCGAGATGCAGACCGCTTATGTCAGGTGAAACCCTCAGTTCTGGAACAACAGAGCAGTGCCACCTCCTGAGTGCAGTTCTCTTCACTGTCCTTTTGGGACCTCTTTCTATACCACAGCCAGCCTTCACCCAGCCAGTGAAGTGGGTCAGGACATCTTGGGTCTTAACATTTATCTATCCAGTAACTCTGATGACTATTCTACAAGAGGCAGTTTGTAGATGGAGCTGTCCCTAGCAAAGTGCTTTGTAATGCCGGCGCTGCACATAACAGTCACTTGGTGAACTTTGAAAAAAAATCCCCAAAGGCCCAGACACATTTGAGACCAATTAAACGAGGCTGCACTAGGTGGGACTCAGACATAACTATTTTTAAAAGCTCACCTGGTGATTTTAGTTTGTGGAGTGTAGAGAAACATTGTCCTTACATTTTTTTTCTCAGTAAAGAGAGAATGGTTTTGATTAAGAATTACCTTAACCTTGGCCTCCTGGAGGGCAATTAGGAAGCACTGAAAATTAACTCAACTCCCTCTAGCACAATGCCTTGTGCTCAGAGGTGATCAATACCTGTTTGTGGAGGTGACACTTGAGCATCGGCTTTGACTTGAATAAAGCATCCCAAACAAGAGTCATTCTTTGTTGCAGTGTTAAGAGATTTGGGCCAGTAAAGTAAGCCCGGGTCTGTTCTCCCGAACACACCCTTTGTGGAGATAAAAATCATCATTCTCTCTGCAGGACCTCATAACTGGAACCTGGAATCTACAAAGGCCAGACAGAAACTGGGTGTTTCTTTCTATTCTTTAAATGGCTCCCTTTTTAAAACACAGAGGGCTTTTTGGTTAACCGCTTCCTTTAGTTCCCAGAAAAAGGAAATGATGAATGTTATTGTGACTCCTGTAAGAGTGGACATGATGAGAAGACCTGGCAGTACCCAGAAGCCTTCGAGCTATGAGGAGTAACTTTCTGTCTTCTCTGATGTTGAGCTCAAGGACAGGATGGAGGAGATCTTGGAGCTGGCACCCGAGTGAAAGCCTCCCTTCTTTCTTTGCTGATGTATAACCATGAGATCTTAGGACTGAAAAAAAACTTCTCTGCCATCCATTCCCTTGTGACGCTTCTTTAATTTTATAGTTTTCAGTGAAAACAACACATTAGTAAGTAAATGGGAATGCTGGGTGGTCAGTCACACACACACACACACACACACACACACACACACACACACACACAGCATACCACCTCCCTCAGCAGCTTGAGGCATTCCTCTAGTGACTTTATGAAAGGCCTTAGTGCAGGCTTAAGCACTGTGGCTAAGGGAAGATCACAGAAGAGCATGAGACACACCCACATGGGACTCGTGGTTCCCAAGGAAGAGCAGGGTAAGTAAAGCTTCCCGAAGTGTGGAGCCAGGCTTCTCCCAAAGAGAGGAAGCAATTAATTGTCTTAGCATCATCTACATGTACCTTTTTGGTGACTCTTAAGTTACATCTCAAAAGGTTGCTAAGAAGCCCCTTCTGCTTCTCCTTCAAAAAGTGTGATAAGCGAGGATGCCTTTGACAGAAGTAGAAGGTGATAAAGTAAAACCAGGAGGCACCAGGGTTGCAGGAGGGGATTTGTGTGTTTCATGTGCTTTCTCTGTACATGAAGTTCCTGGTGAGATTCCCAGAAAAATCGTATGTTCTTGGCTGGGGATGGAGGAAAGACGCAGGCAGCTGCTAACTCGCTGGAATTCTTACCCTGCTGCTGCTGGCAAAGGCTTGATTCCAGAGCCAGGGATTCTTTTTACCTTTCTCAGGACCCTAAGATTTTCCTCTCCTTTCTACTATACATCATGCTTGGAAAATTTATTTTCTCTCCTCTCCTAAACCTTGCCATTTACAAGGATGAAGTGCAGCATGGGGTAAGGATACCAGGACAACGGGTGGGAATCAAACTGTCTCAGGCAAATCAGAGTGAAGGTCACCTACTGACAACCAATGTTATAGAACCTGGACATGCCTCACAACAAGGCCTCTAAGAATACTCAGTATCTAAGTATTGCATTTTAGTAAGTGCTTTCTTTTGTTTTTTACACTAAAAATATACTTAGAATTTTCATGCAATATATTTTGGTTGTATTCTTCATCCTTCCTCAAGTTCTTCCAAATCCACCCAAAACCCTACTACAATTGTTTAATCAAGCTCTTTCTAACTACAATGTTAAGGCTGGACTGGCAGAGGGAGGAGCAATGTAAGATATCAGAAACCACAGTGATAATACAGATAATGAAGGCAGATGGTTAGGTGACTAGGCACACACACACACACACACACACACACACACACACACCACATTGCATACCATGTGGAAACTGGAATCACCTCAGCACAGTGAACTATTCTTTGCATAAATTCATTAAAGTCTCATGTTTGTTTCCAGAGTGATTCACAGTAAGAGGAAACTCTACTATCTCCATAGCTAAGGAATAAATACAAGAGGAGGACTCAAAGCATACAAGAACTCACACGGGACCCTCAACTCCAAGAGAGCTGCTTCTCTGAGAGTCCCCATGGGACGATGGAGTTAGCACGAACACCCAGCAGAAATCCCCCTCATGTTTTGTGCCCACAGCAACTCTTAACTGGTTATGTTCCAACAGTCTGGATTGATAGTGTATTGATTCATGTCTGAGATCGGCTGGTGTTTGCGCTGAGCATGGAAATGAGAGTGGCTAGCATTACTGTCTGGGCCTCTTTCTGCCAGAACTAGAGGCCTCATCCAGCCATCTTCCAGAGGAACATAGTTGTTGATTAGTAGTTTGAGGTGACAAGCCAAGAATAAGTAAGAGGGGTTGGCAATGCTGCATTGCCGTCAGGGAAGTGAGCATATATGCCTAACTGACAGATTCAGAGTAGAATTAACACTGCCATCAGGAATAATACTCATTCACTGATGCATAAGGCCTCCCCTCCACCCTAGTGAAATCAAGAGGCGGCCTTCCATGTGAGCCTTGGCTTCTTTTTTTTAAAAATAATTATTTTATTAATTTAAATTTTACATTCCAATCCCAGTTCCCCCTCCCACCTCCCTCCTGATTCCCCCACTGTCCCCTACCTCCCATCTGCTCCACGGAGAAGGTAAGGTCTCCCCTAGGAAGTCTACTAAGTCTGTTCCATCATCTTGTTGAGGCAGGACCAAGGCACCTCTCCACCCCACACAACCCTGTGTCTGACACCAGATATTAATGATATTCGATGCTATAAGGAAAACAATATATTTATTTACCAGAGAGAGAGTCGCACAAACCAGGAGTTAGAAGCGTGGCTGGCTTCCAGGAGAAAAAGGGAGATTCCTTTTTCTTTCACTTCCTTTTATATCTACCTGTGTCAGTTTACATGTCCCCGCCCTCATGGGTGGATAGCTTTGTGGGGTTCACTCCTACATATGCTGGTCAAGGTATCTCTCCACATAGAATGGGCTCCACTAAGTCAGTCTGTTCATTAGTGTTAGATCTTCGTCCCACTGCCAGTGGCCTCATATATTGTCCCAGTCACACCATTGTCACCTATATTAAGGGAGTCTAATTTGCTCTCATGCAGGTTCCCCATCTGTCAGACCTGAGTCAGTGATCTCTCACTAGCTTGGCTCAGCTGTTTCTGTGTGTTTCACCATCATGGTTTTGATTCCTTTTTTTCATATTATCTCTCCTCCCTCCCAGCAGCTTGGCCCATTGGTTAGTTGTGGATTCTGCATCTGATTCCATCTGTTTCTGGAAGACGATTCTAGTTTCTCTGGGTTGTAGGCTGGGTATCTTTTGCTTTATGCTGGTATCCACTTATGAGTGAGTACATACTATATTTGTCTTTCTGGTTTTGGGTTACTTCACTCAGGACGTTTTTTTCCTGGTTCTGTCCATTTGCCTGCGAATTTTAGGATGTCATTGTTTCTTACTGCTGAGAAATACTCCATTGTGTAAATATACCACATTTTCTTTATCCATTCTTCAGTTGGGGGGCATCTAGGTTGTTTCCAAGATCTGGCTATTACAAACAATGTTGCTACGAACACAGATGAGCAAATGTCCTTGTGGTGTGAATGTGCCTCCTTTGAGTACATGCAGAACAGTGGTATTGTAGGGTGTTGAGGTAGGTTGACCCCTAATTTTCTGAGAAATCGCCATACTGATTTCCACAGTGGCTGTACCAGTTTGCATTCCCACCAGCAATGGAGGAGTGTTCCCCTTTCTCCACATCCTCTCTAGCATAAGCTGCCATTGGTGCTTTTGATCTTAGCCATTCTGACAGGTATAAGATGGGATCTCAGAGTGGTTTTGATTTGCATTTACCTGATTACTGAGGATGTTGAACATTTTCCTAAGTGTCTTTTGAGCTTTGGTTTCTTTCCTCATTGTCTCTGGGTTTTTTGTTTGTTGGTTTGTATTTTTGTCTTAAAGGCACATATCGCATGGTATTAACCAATCACATGTAGAATTCCTTAGCTACAAATATAGCAATAATATTACTACTCTTACCCCAAGTTCTGACTGGCTACAGTGATGATGTCTTTTCATGTTCTTGTTCCCACCAAACCCAGCATCATGCAAGTCATCAACTCCTGCTGATGTTATAGTTTGGGTACTCTATGTGACATCCTGTCAATGCAGTTCTTTCCTAATCCCTGCCCTCCTGTTTCCTCTTCTCCCAGGAATTTCTGGCTAGACTTCGTAGCTGCTCCAATCTCACGGTGCTTCCTAGTGTACATTCCCAGGCCCATTGTCTTCACAACATCAGCATCTCCCACAGCTGACCTTCTGCCTCTTGTGTCTCATCAGCAAGCCTTATAAGGGTCTCAGACTATTTTGAAAGCACATGCCTTCGACCCTCAATGGCAGCTGTTTCTGATAGCTTCTGAGGAGACAAGATGAGCAATGAGCTGTTTACAGGAACATTCATCTCATCCCGACGGCTGTCAGTGAGCTACACGCTTTCATTAGCTTTGTTTTCCCGGGACTGGAAGCTGAAGTCACACATGTCTCAGAAAGTGTGCAACTTGGTAAGGAGAAGCTCCAAGTGCTGGACCAAGAGTTTGTGTTTTGAGTTGGAACTATGTCTGACAGCAAAGGATGGGAAGGAAAAGGAACCGACTTTAAACATGGTACTTTCTTCACTACTTTTACCAGTCATTACTTGGCCATTTGAGCCCAAGCTCTGAATCAGGTTGTGTTTCAGGGATGAAGGCATGGAGATAATTCTTGAGGAGCCAGTTTCTAGCATCTGATAATGCCCATGACTGTGCATTTCCATCCCTACACCTCCTCAGTAATGAGGATTTAACCCTTCTGTGTTGTCCCCACATGGATTCTCTCATTTTGATGGCACTTATAGAGGGAAAAATTCTGAATCCTGGTCAGAGCTGGTTAAGTTTTCAGAAAATAGCTATCAAGTGGCTTTCAACTTAAAACTGACAGCATTTGATTGGCAGGATGTTCATCAAAGTTTTGAAAATCTGTGTTTTGTAGGACTCAATGCAATTTGTTCTATAGTAACCCAAAACATTGGAGTCTTGATTTTATTCTCTTTATTCTGTTTACATCCTGACTGCCATTTCCCCTCCCTCCTCTCCTATCTACCTCCTTTATGTGGCCCTCTCAACTTCTCCACCTCTGTTTCTATTCACAAAAGGGCAGGCCTCTCATGGATATCAACAAAACATGGCATATCAAGCATATTAAGACCAAGCACCTCTCCTCATTTTAAGGCTGGACGAGGTGAGTCAGTATGAGGGGTAGGGTTCCAAAATCAGGTAACAGATTCAGAGACAGTCCCTGCTCCCACTGTTATGAGTCCCACAAGAACACCAAGCTACACAATTGTCACATGTATGTGGAGGGCCTATGTCAATCCCACTCAGGCTCTCTGGTTGTCAATTCAGTCTCTGTGAGCCCCTGTGAGAGCCCAGGTTAGTTGATTCTGTGAGTTTTCTTGTGGTGTCTTTGACCCCTCTGGCTCCTACAATCCTTCCTCACCCACTTCTGCAGGATTCCACAAGTTTCACCTAATGTTTGGCTGTGGGTCTCTGCATCTGCTTTCATCAGTTGCTGTGTGAAGCCTCTCTGATGACAATTCATATAGGCACCAGTCTAAGAGTATAACAGAATGTCCTTAGGCATCATTACATTGATTTTTTTTGCCTTTCATGTTTGGTTCAATCTTAGGTCTTTGAGCTATTCAGTGTCTGGGTCCTGCTCCTCCAGGTAGTTGTCAGGGGTGGGCTCAACTGTCCTGGTAGGGGTCTCAGGCTGTACTAGCAATTGATGGGCCACTCCCACAATCTCTGCACCATCCTTACCCTAGCAAATCCCATAGGCAAGACAGACTGTAGGTCAAAGATTATGTGGCTGTATTGAGGGAGAGGGTTTCGATCCCTTCACTTGAAGTCTTGCCTGGTTACAGGAGATGGCCAGTTCTGTCTACATATCCCCTAATGATAGGAGTCTTAGCTGGAGTCATCCTTGTAGATTCCTGGGACTTTCCCTTGAACTAGGTTTCTTCCTCACCACCAAATGTCCCCCTTTTCCAGTCATCTCATTCAGTACTCTTCCCCCCCTCACCTGGTCAGTCATGTTTCCATATCCATCTGCTGTCAGGCCACCCATGAAAACTTCTATTCCCCCTTTCTAGGCAGATCCAAGTGTCTCCCCCTTGAGACCTCCCAGTTATCTGGCCTTTCTATAATCTGTAGATTATAGCATGCTTATCCTTTACTTTACAACTACTATCCACTTATAAGTGAGTAATACTATGTTTATCTTTTGGGGTATGAGTTATCTCACTCAGGATGTTTTTTTTCCCTACTTCCACCAATTTGCCTGAAACTTTCATGATGTCATTGTTTTTAACAGATGAGTAATACTCAATTATGTAAATTTACCACATTTTCTTTATCCATTCTTCAGTTGAGGGACATTTAGGTTGTTTCTAGGTTCTGCCTATTACAAAAAATTAGTTGAGAAAGTGTCCTTGTGGTATGATTGAGCATCCTTTGGGTATATGCCCAAGAGTGATGTAGCTGAGTCTTGAAGTAGATCAATTCCTAGTTTTCTGAGAAACCACCATATTGATTTTCAAAGCAGCTTACAAGTTTGCACTCCCATCAGTAATGGGGGAATGTTCTTCTTGTTCCACATCCTCTCCAGCATAAGTTGTCACTTATGTTTTTGATCTTAGCCATTCTGCCAGGTGTAAGATGGAGTCTCAGAGTCATTTTGATTTTCATTTCCCTGATGGCTAAGGATGTTGAACATTTCTTTAAGTGTATCCCAGCCATTTGATATTCTTCTGTTGAGAATTTTCTGCTTAGATCTGTTACTCTACTTCTTAACTGAATTATTTGGTTTTCTGATGTCTAGTTTCTTGAGTGCTTTATATATTTTAGAAATATATATATTTTAGCCCTCTGCTGAATGGGGGGTTGGTAAAGATTTTTTCCCATTCTGTAGGCTGATGTTTTGTCCTATTGACAGTGTCCTTAGCCTTACAGAAGCTTTTCAGTGCCATGAGGTTCCCATTTATGGATTGTTGATCTTAGTGTCTGAACTATTAATATTCTGTTTAGGAAGTTGTCTCCTTTGCCAATGCCAATTCATTCAAGACTATCTCCCACTTTCTCTTCTATCAGACTCAGTCTATCTATGTTGAGGTCTTTGATCCACTTGGACTTGAGTTTTGTGCAGGGTGATAGATATGGATTTATTTGCATTTTTCTACATGCCAACATGCAGTTTGACCAGCACCATTTATTGAAGATGCTTTGTTTTCTTCCACTGTATAATTTAGGTTTCTTTGTTGAAAATTAGGTGTCCATAGATGTGGGTCATAGATACCATTGATCCATCTGTTCATTGTTATGTCATACAATGCAGTTTTTTTAATACTATAGCTCTGTTTTAGAGCTTGAAATTAGGCATGGTGATTCCTCCAAAGTTCTTTTATTATACAGGATTGTTTTAGCTATTCTGGGTTTTTTGCTTTTCCATATGAAGTTGAATATTGTTCTTTTAATGTCTGTGAAGGTTTGTTTGGGGTTTTAATGGAGATTGTATTGAATCAGTAGATATCTTTTGATAAGATGGCCAGTTTTACTATGTTAGTCCAACCACCCATAAACATGGGAGATTTCCATCTTCTGATATCTTCGCCAATTTCTTTCTTCAAATATTTGAAGTTCTTGTCATACAGGTCTTTCACTTGCTTGGTTAGAGTTACCCTAAGATGTTTTTTATTATTTATGAAGGGTGTTGTTTTTGTGATTTCTTTCTCATATATACACATCATTTGTATATATAAAGGGTACTAGTTTTTTGTTTGTTTGTTTTAGTTAATCGTGTATCTAGTCACTTTGTTGAAGGAGTTTATCAGCTCAATGAGTTCCCTGATAGAATTTTTGGAGTCTCTTATGTGTACTAACACATCATCTGCAAATAGCCATATTTTGACTTCTTACTTTTCCAGTTTGTATCTCCTTTAGTTGTCAAAATGCTCTAGTTAGAACTTCAAGTACGCTATTGATTGGAAATGGAGAGAGTGGACTGGACAGCCTCGTCTTGTTTCTGATTTTAGTGAAATTGCTTTGAATTTCTCTTCATTTAATTTGATGTTGACTATCAGCTTGCTCTGTAATGCCTTTATCCTATTTAAATATGTCCCTTTATCCCAGATCTCCCCAGGACTTTTATTATGAATGAATGTTAGGCTTTGTCAGAGATTTTTCAGCATCTAATGAGATGATCATTTATTTTTCTTTCAGTTTGTTTGACAGTATGCTTCTATAAACTGGACATGCAGTACTCACAGGAAAGTGACTGCTAAACTTTTCCAATACGAGGTGAGACTGTTGTTCCTGCTTCACAGAATAGTCTGCTAGACATTATGCAGGACACAGAAGAAAGTGACTGATGAACTCTGTCAATACAAGGTGGGACAGCCTTTCAAATTTCAAGTCTTCCAGGCATTGTAGACCTGTAGGCTGAAGATGGATGCCCTAGTGTTGCAGTGTAACACCGGGTGACTGTCCAGGCAGCCAAATGTCTTTATTGTTAGGTAATGTTCCATCCTTCTGGGGTCTTTGATGGAATCCAAGACTAAAGAATTAGAGTTCATTTTTCTTTAGTAATGATGAAAAGTAAATTAGGTATAAAACTTTAGAATCACTAAGGTAGAATATATATGGATTATTTTCTATGAATTTGCTAGATACAAATAAACTGAATATTGTAAATATAATTCTTACTTGATGACTGTTCTTGTTGTATATGGTTTTATTTTGTTAAGGTTAAAACCTTCCTTTTTGTTTAGACAAAATGAGGAAGTGTTATGGAATATTATTTTAAGATGTGTTACATTTGTTTGTTCTGTGGAACATTGTTCAATAATGCAAAGATGTGTTGCATTCTTTTATGTTGCATTTGTCTAACTCTGTGAAGCTGTGTTATTTTGCCTGTCTAAAACACATGATTTGTCTAATAAAGAGCTGAACCTCCAGTAGCAAGGTTGGAGAAAGGATATGTAGGACTGGCAGGCAGAGAGAATAAAGTGGGGAAGAAATCTGGGGAGAGAGGATCAAAGAACAAGAGAAGGAGTAGGACTCAAGTGGCCAGCTACACAGCCAGTCATGGAGTAAGAAGTAAAGAAAGGTATACAGAAATAGAGAAAGGTAAAATTCCAGAGGTAAAAGATAGATGGGACAATTTAAGTTATGAAAAGATGACTAGAAATAAGCAAAGCTCAGTCTTGGCATTTATAAGAAAGAATAAGCCTCCATGTCATTTATTTGGGAGCTGGGTGGCAGGCCCCCCAAAAGAGTAAAGAGTAAAAAGCAACCAGCAACATCTATCTTCAATGGTGAGTGGTGTTCCTTGTACAGAGCAGAAGAATGGGTCTTCTTTTAGCATCCAATCTCTTAGTCTTTTTTTTTATTTTTTTAATTGGGAATTGAGTCCATTGATATTGAGAGATATCACTGACCAATGATTGTTAATTGTTGTTATTTTGTTGTAGCTTGTGGTAATGGTGTGTGTGTGTGTGTGTGTGTGTGTGTGTGTGTGTGTGTGTGTGTGTTTCCTTTTTGGGTTATGTTGGTATGAGATTACTTATTGCCTATGTTTTTGTGGGTATATTTAACCTCCTTGGATTGGAGTTTTCCTTCTAGTACTTTCTATAGGGCTGGATTTATGTATAGATATTGCTAAATTTGACTTTATCATTTTTTCATCTATGGTGATTGAAAGTTTTTCTGGTATTGCAATTGGTCTGACATTTGTGGTCTCTGACAGTCTGCAGCACATCTGTCTAGGTCCTTTTGGCTTTAAGAGTCTCCATTGAGAAATTAGGTGTAATTGTAGTGGGTTTGCCATTGTATGCTATTTGGCCTTTTTTCTTGCAGCTTCTAATATTCTTTCATGTTTCTGTACGTTTAGTGTCTTGATTATTATGTAGCGAGGAGTATTTCTTTTCTGGTCCAACATATTTGGTGTTCCATAAGTCTCTTGTATGTTTATTGTCATGTCTCACTTTAGATTTGGAAAATTTTCTTCTATAGTTTTGTTAAATATATTTTCTGGGCCTTTGGTCTTCGAGTCTTCTTCTTCTAGTCCTATTATTCTTAGGCTTGGTCTTTTTATAGTGTCTCATATTTCCTGCATATTATATGTCGGGAATTTTTTAGAATTAACACTTTCTTTGAGCAATATATCTATTTCTTCTACCATGTCTTCTATACCTGAGATTTTTCTCTTCCATCTCTTGAGTTCTGTTGGTGATGCTTGTATCTGTAGTTCCTGTTTGTTTACGATGTTTTTTTCCAATTCCAGAATTCCCTCAGTTTGTGTTTTCATTATTGCTTCTATTTCCATTCCAGGCTTTGAATAGTTTTATTCATTTCCTTCAACTATTTATTTTTGTTTGGATTTCTTGACATTCTTTCAGTAATTTATTGATTTCCTCCAATTTTTTGATTGTCTTTTCCTCCATTTTTAAAGGGGATTTATTCATTTCCTCTTTAAGTACCTCTATCAGCTTCATAAAGTCGGTTTTAAGATCATTTTTCTTGTGCCTCAGCTGTATTGGGAAATTCAAGGGTTGCTGTAGTGGGATGGCTGGGCTCTGGTGGTGACATATTTCTCTGGCTATTGTTTGTGTTCTTACATTGATGTTTAGCCATGTGAATTCGGAGTGAGTATAGGTCTAGGTGCTGGTTTCTGAATTTGCCTTTGTTGGAAGTGTGTTTTCTTCCTTTGTTTCGATTTCCTCTCTGGTCTTCTGGCTGAAGTGGCTTGTGCTAGAGTATATGGTCTCCCCCAAACTGTGGGCTAGACTTCTGATAGCCTGAATGGCCTCTTGTTCAGCAGAGGGTTGCTGTCCAAGTTTGGGGCTGGAGTTCTGGATATGTGTGTGGTCTCTGATCTGGCCAGAGGTTTTCTGTGGTTCAGGATGCTGGCCTGGCTTCTGGTGGGGTTTGAGGTTTTAGCTATATGTATAGGCAGGATGTAATGACAAAGAAAGCAGTATCAGAAGGGTGCAGGTGGTATGTGTGGTTTACCTGGTTTCCAGGGAGGTGGCCTGGCCTATGATGGGGTAGGAGGCTTCCACCAGAGATATGGGTTGGGACATGGTAACCAGACATGAAGTCATTTCTCTTATGTTTTACCTAGCTTGTCTGATCTTTGTATTAAATAAATAAAAGAAATGATAGGTCATCCTGTAAGCAGTCATTATTTTGGTAATCCATTTAATGATGATTTTTCTTTTCTTTCTTGAGAGATAAAATGCCCAACTGAAAAAAAAATACTTGGCCTGTGTTTGAGGTTAGAAGGTCAGGCGACTCCAGGAGGTAATGTGAGGAGGGGCAATGCCAAGCAGTAGAAGTCTGACATATCAAAGCTGCTTCTTAGTCTTTTCTTGTCTACCTCAGATGCCTAGGAGATAGGAAAAATATATCTTAAAGACTTATAGGTGGGTGTCTGTGGGAATAGCTTAGCACAGTTATGTCTGATATATGGGTAGGAGTATGTATATTTCAGAACGTTTTGCTGTAAAGAAAATCTTGGCCTTCATCATAAGAAAGTTTTGCTTACAGATAGATGCCAGCCGAGCAGAAGTAGCCTAGCATGGTATGTCCTTTGGATCCATCCCTCCTTCATTGACTTCACTAAAAGAGTGATAATCTTTAATAAACCCTTAGTTGAGTGCTGGCCCTAAAATGAACAATCAAATATACAGATGATTATTTTTAAAGGTCGTCTTAGGTTCATTTCCACCATCTTTAAAATAGAGCAATGAAATTCTGTTGAATAGCTCAGGTTAATAACATCCCTCCTTACCTAGACAGGCTGTCAACCTGGTCGATAGTCAACAACACAATGAGCAGTTGTCCGTCTGCACTAATGAGAAAGCATAGTACGAGACTTGGGTAGAAATTCAGGCTCTGAAAGAGATAAAATTTTGTGTTGAATGTGGGAAAAAAGACAACATATCAAGTAAGCAAATCAAATAGCAAATGTAATCCTGATAAAAGAGATCTGGGTCGGAGGGTGGGGGGGAGGTGGGAGGGAAGGGTTTCCAGTGGGAATAGAAAAAAGGTTAACATTTAAAAATTGTTTCTGTTTCTAGAAGTAAGTACTTTTAAAACTATGCCAAATGGCAACTGCTGTGTTCTACTAAGAATAAAATTTATCTCCTATGATACTCTGGTAGCTAACCAATCAGAGGGACACATAGGAATATCCCTTGACTTGGAAGCTTCCCTTCTGGACTGCTAATCACAGAAGGAATGCCCTTTACTGTGTTTTCTTTCTTTCTTTTCTTTTTTTTTCAAGGCAGGGTTTCTGTGTGTAGCCTTGACTGTCCTGGAACTCACTCTGTAAAATAGGCTGCCCTTGAATTCACAGAGGTCAACCTGTCTCTGCCTCTTGAATTCTGGGATTAATGTTGTTCACCACTGCCCAGCCCTTCAGTATTCCTTTCATGAAAGCTTAATTCTCAGGTTAATATAAATGCTATGTGAAACACTCAGAGCATTTTATCGAAATCAGTAATTGAGTACCCACTATGTGCCAGAACTTTCAATGCACTGGTAATACAGCAGAAAGGGAAGCAAACAGAGACCTCCTCTCATGCTAGTGAGGGAAGATGGACTATAAATTAAAAAAACATTAAAGAGTGAACCTGAGAAATCAGAACTGGTATGGGATGTGGTTACACAGACAAAGCTTTCGTTTGAGTATAGTCTGGGGGAGGTATTAGTGAGGAGAGGACATGAAATTGGGCATCAATGAAAACAAAGTACAGGGGAGACAGATAACTCAGTGGCGTGACATTGAAGCATTTTCTTACTTCAGTTTCTTACTTGAGCCTCATGGTAACTTTATCGAAGCACTCCCATTTTGCAAATGAATCTGGCATGGTTTGGGGGTGCAATATCAAGAAACGTTCCCCTAGAATGCTTGGGTAACCATGTTTCTGAGCACAGCCTTAGGAAAGAGAAACCTGAACGCATTCCAGGAATGGAAAACGCAAGCCAGTGGGACGGGACCCCATGATCTGGCTGTGGGAGGATTACAATGGAGTAAAAGCAGTAGACATGTGCATCTAGTGCAATTGGCCCTCAGTCCGGTGTAAAGTCTTTGGGGTGACACTGTGTCATGTGAACACACTCACACGGGTTCCTTATGCGTGTAGAAATTAAGGGACCCTATAGCCACCCTCACCTCACCCACTAGGGTACTTTTAGTCTTGGCATATTGCTGGTTTCTGTAAGACAACTAAAATATCTGTGAAGATCTCTGATGATGTGAAGTTCCATCTTCCCACTGTGCGCAGATATCTGTCACTAGAGAGGACACATCCTAAAGGGAGGTAAGAAGCCAAGCAAAAGACACTCTGCTATGCTGCGGGATGTCTTTCTGTACACTGCAAATACATGTTTCTTTCATTGGTTGATAAATGAAGCTTCTTTGGCAAATATTAACTCATGAACCTGCCCCACAGTGATCCTGAGTTGGCCAAGGGAAAAGGCTTGGTCACCAGATGGGACATTTGCTAATGAAGGTCCAGCTCCACCAAGGCCTTTATTGAAAATATCTTTGCCTAGAAAACATGCTTTCCAGCATCTTTGTCTTTTATCTGCAGTCACCCCTCAGGATGCTCTGGAGAACCCAAAAAGGTCAGATATTTTAGTTCAAGTCCATCTCTAATCAATTGTAGTATTTATGTTTAAATAGATCAATAGTTGAATTTGACCTCAAAGTACAATGTGAGTTATTACATATCACGCCTGTATAAAGGAAGTTGGAACATGTGGGTCAGACAAGTCATTTATATTGAACCCAACCATGCGAACAAGAAGCTTAGTTCTAGTAAACACCATATTTCAGAATTAAATTGGGAAGGCTGCATTCGGGTCCTAGCTAGAGTAGAAGGAGTGCAAGAAACATGGGTGAAACATATGAAAACCAGGCAAACCCTATAAGACTCTTTTAAGCAGCAAGACAAGACTTTGGTGGGCTGGAAACCACAGTCCCATTTCTGAGTCACTTTGTCTTCTTAAAGAGGTAAAAAAGAAAAATGCACATTTGTAAGTCACACACGCTATTTATTTGTGTTTTACAATCACTAAAAAATTATTTTTAAGTGAACCAGATCTGTGGGGAACAAAGTTCTAGCAAGATGAGTTTGGGCCAAATTTGTTTGAAAGGAAATGTTAACATCTTTTCAAGAATATTTATTTACTTTGTTAAATGGTCCCAAGGACAAGAACCCTCTGCAAGAGAGCAAACGGAAGGACATGGGCATTGCTCAGTCTCTCCTCTGCCTGAAATTACACCATTCAAATTCTTGGGACCTTGCACTGTGTTCTACTTCTTGAAGACATTTATGAGCACACAAATGTGCTTTAGGGAGAGTATCACCATCTGTCACTAAGTATCACTCAGGAAGTATGACTTCATGTGGAAGAAAGTGTGTGTGCATGCATGTGTGAGTGCGTGAGTGTGTGCATATGTGCATAGGACTACATCTTGCTCACATGTACTTGTGTTGTCTGCATACATATGTGTTCCTATTTCTGTGTGTATGAAGGAGTCTGTGTGCTTGTCAATATGTAGCTGTATGAGCATGTGTATGAGCATGTACAGTATATTTGGATGACTTAAAAAGCTCTGCACTAGGAGTTCAGAGACTAGGCTTTCCAACTGACTCAAACTGTGTGCACTGCCTGGCCTTAGTTAAAAACTCCAGATATTGGACAAAACATTTCTCATATTTCTTCACGTTCAAATGTTTCTTGTATGATTTCTTTCCATGCGTGTGTAGTGTACTTCATGATTTAATGGAAAATTAGATAATTACTTCTACCTTGTCAAAATAAGGTCAACGCATTCATTGATCATGAAGAAATTCATGAACACATCAACCTTTTCAAGGGAGTAGTTCTTGACCTTCTTAATGCTGCAACCCTTTAATACAGTCCCTCATGTTGTGATGATACTTAACCATAAAATTATTTTCATTGCTGCTTCACATTTGAAATTTTACTACTGTTATGAGTCGTAATATAAATATCTGATACACAGGATATCTGATATGCGACCTATGAAAGGGTCATTCTACCTCCAAAGGGGCCGTGACCCACAGGTTTAGAACTGCAAGTGTAGAGCAGAATAAGTGCTGTGTCCTTATCGTTTCTGTTCTCTTGGAGAGAGTTGCTGGGTATTTTTCTGAGCATGTGTAATAACGTCCTTCTTCCTATGCTGTGGTACCTCTCCAGGGAAAATGATGTATCAGAGGTAGAGCAGACCTCTGTTCATGAAGGCTGCTGCTGAGCCAGTTACTAACATGGTTTACGTGAGGTGGAACATTTCTGAAGAATAGGGAAAGGGAAATGATGGGAAATGGTCACAATTTCCTTTCATACATATTACAAAACAAAAACAAAAACAAAACAACAACAAAAAACCTCAGCTGTACTTATCCAAGACTGATCCAAGACGGGCCTGGTTTTCAACTTTATTTTCATGCTTCCTTACTGATTTCCAAGGATGCTATTCATTAACTGTGTAACCCTGGTCAACTTTCCTAATGCTCCTTAGGAATGGAGAAAAGAACAACACTAAACCCACAGGGTTGCTGTAGGTTTCCGGTGAAAAATTAAATGTATAGCCCTTAGAATAGCAGCGGGTGGCACCCGCTAAACACTAGACACCTATTACTGAGAATATTTAACTTGACTATTCAAAATATAAATATTTTCACAGTACTAATGTATAAAGGACTAACATAAGAGCAGAGAATTCTAGCGGGTCCTCTACTTTTGCATCAACAGTATTTTCATCTGGTGGTTGACACCATTTGTGAGCCAACTTCCAGCACCGGGCAAACACATGGTTGTCTTGCTTACAGGTTGCTACAACAGAATACCATAGATCACAGACAAGGGGACTCAAACTGTAGACATTCATTTAAGTTTTGGAAATTCATGATCAAGGTAATAAAGATTTTATGGCTGGAGAGTGTACACTTTTTCACTTATAGACCATGTTCTCTTATGGTAGAAAGACGATGAAAAAGCTCGCTGGGATCTTTCTATAAATGGCACTAATCTCGCTCATCAGGCCTCCTCCTTCATGGACTAATTATCTTCCAGAGGCCCCATCTTCCAATACCATCACATTGTTGCTCAGAACTTCAACAAAAAGTATTTTTGAAGGGATGCAATTAGTTTATCACAATGGTGTTACTTTTGGGAGCAGGGAGGTTGATTATAGATTTATTTGTGTGTCGCAGAGCAGCCTGCCATGTCCTTTCACACACTGATGTGATGTGTCAGGCATGACAGCCTATGCCTTCCATCAATCAATGCACTTAATTTCGAAGTGTGGAAATATGAGTTTCTCTTTTGTGCCTTCACTTGACTTTTTAGAAGACAGTGGAAGTCTCTCCAAAGAGATGACTTTGCCCTGGGCTGAACCCAGCTGTGTTAGATGAAGCCACCTCCTTACTCGTTCCTTACAGTCCACTGGCTAGCCTCTGCTCCACCCACCTTCTTAAACCAGCCTGGTTACTTTAGTAGCAAGATGAAAGGCAGTCCTAACATCAATGTGCTAGTAGAATATTCTTTATTTTAATTCAGCATAACTCCTAAAGCCGTGTTATATCCGTGTGCAACTGAGAAGAGTTAGCCATCAAATAACTTCCTTCTTGTTTCCTTGGGGGAACATTACCATTCGAGTTTTAAAAAAACCCTCCCCTGAGGATGCGTATCACACTTTAAACCATCGCCCTGACTTTAGTATGAATCATTGTATCCTAGGTCCTCAGTCACTTCTTCCCCAACTGAGGTTGACATTGTACTCTTGGCCATGTCTTGACCTCTGATGTAACTGGCTGACTGTCATTAAATTGCCACAAAGGACTTTCTCGTGTCTGACATGGGAAGCAAGAGATGCCCACAGAGATAAGATTCATGCAAACTCCCCAACCCTGATGTGGGTCCTCAGAACTGTCAGTCTTCAGAGGTTAAGCCAAGTCCAATCTCAGGCCTAAAACTCACCCCAAGCTCTCCAACGTCTGGTTGTGATTCCCAAATCTCAGATATCTTCCACACCTGTCTCCAGCATCCCAGGAAATTCTTTCTTATACTCTTCAGAATCCTGGAATTGAGAGGGCCTTGAGGGAATTGATGTAGGCAGGTGCAATTACTTCTCAAAAGTCTTACAAACAAAATCAAGTTAGTGGTTGTTTGAGAATTAAAGGAGTCATGAGCTGGACACTGTCAAAACCAGAAAAAATTCAGGAAATTCTTTTTATTATTTTATTCTTAATTTTAATGGTACATTCATTTTTATTTATGTCTTTATGAGGGTGTTGGATCCTCTGGAGTTATAGACAATTATGAGCTGCCATGTGGGCTCTGGGAATTGAGCCCAGGTCCTCTGGAAGAACAGACAGTCCTCTTAACCACCAGGCTGTCTCCAGCCCCAAGAGGTTCTTTTTAACATCATGAGTTTTGGAATGTTATGGACTGTACCAGGAAGCAAAGCAAAAAAAGTTCTTGGTTGGCTTATAGAGGCATATTTGGGTACCATTTGTGGATATTTCAAAAAGCCAAAGAAGGTGGAGAGGAAAGAAAAAAGAAAAGGAAAGAAAAAAAGCCTCAGATTCAAAATAAATGTGTGGCTGTATAGAATATTCATTTTTTGTGTGTTTTTCCTCACACAGCTGGATTTTGCATGTGAAACTCAGTGGTATAGCAGCGGACTATGATGGATGTCTCCACTACCTTATCTATTCTGATGGCCTCAATTTCTGGCTCCTGGAAGGAGAGAGGATAGGAAAAAGTGTTAGTTAACCTATTTCCTCAGGGCGACAGTCTATTCTAATGTATGCAGAGCCAACAGTTGGAGAAGGAGAGCATGATCTCACTCTGCCTTCTGTTTCCCTGAATTATCTATGATGGGACCTTGACAGGTCTTTTGCAGACCCTCGATACACTTTCTAGGCTCTTTCAAGCAAGATTTCCTCACTTGCTAAGAATCACTTTGGGGAGCCTTATTTGTTGAATTGTGTCCCTTCCAAAAGATTTGCTAGCATGCCTACTGTTAGTACCTCCAGATAGAACCTTGGATAGAATGAGGAATCTTTGCAGATAAGCCAAGTTAAGGTGAGGGCTAGGATGGGCCACGGACTCAGACAACCCACGGCAAAGATGGCCATGTGATGGTAGAGGTGAGGAATGGATTATGATGCCAAGGATTGATCCCCCCTGCAGGGTTAGCTCCCATGGGGACAGGATTTCCACTCTCCAGAACTGTCAGAGACTTAACATTCTGTTTGTTTCAAGTTGCCTGGTCACAGTTTAGACTCTCTTAAGTGGGGGGATTAAACATCCCCACTCCTTATGCCCCCTCTGACCCAACTCAATCTGGAATAGAGGTTGTTTTACGCAGTGTTCATTGAGTGATGGACGGGAGGAGCCAAGGTTCCTGGTCCCGATCAGATGGCTGCTGGAGCAGTTCTTATTTTTCAGTTTTCTCTTGCACAAAAACGCCATTCAGTTATAAAAACCTTTGTTAAGACTTTTTTAAAAGATACATTATTATAAATAATTAAAACAAACCCCAGTTGACTAACTTATAGTAGTTAAATTATGCAATAATGCCATCACTGTTATGTTATCTCTCTGTAAAGAACTCTCCCCTTGAAAGAAAAAGTATGCATACAATTACAGTTTGCTGAATTTTAAATGCCCTTCTAAAAAACAAACATTATAGTTGGCATGAGTAGCCAGGAAAATAGAGCTAACTATGTTTTGCTGCATTCTTTCCTGATTTTTTTCTTAAAATTTTTTATCACATTAATTATTTAGTTCATTGTGTGTGCACGTGCATGCCTGTGTGTGTGTATGTATATGTGTGTGAGTGTGTATGTGTGTGTATGTATGTGTATGTGTGTGAGTGTGTGTGAATGTGTGTGTATGCATGCGTGTGTATGTGTGTGTATGTGTATGTATGTGTGTGAGTGTGTATGTATGTGTGTGAGTGTGTGAGTATGTGTGTATGTGCGTATGTAGGTGTATGTATGTGAGTGTGTGTGTGAATGTGTGTGTATGCATGTGTGTGTGTGAGTATGTGTGCATGTATGTGTGTATGTATGTGTGCGTATGGATGTGTATGTGTGTGTGAGTGTGTGAATGTGTGTGTATGCATGTTGTATGTATGTGTATGTGTGTGTATATGTGTGTGTATGTATGTGTGTGTGAGTGTATGAATGTGTGTGTGAGTGTGTGTGCGTATGTATGTATATGTGTGTGTATGAGTGTGTGTGTGAGTGTATGAGTGTGTGTGTGCGTTATGTATGTGTATGTGTGTGAATGTGTGTATATGTGTGTGTGTCTGTGTGTGTGTGAGTGTGTGTGAGTGAGTGTATGTGTCTGCGTATGTGTATGTGTGTGAGTGTGTGTATGTGTATGTGTGTGAGTGTGTGTATGTATATGAGTGTGTGTATGTATGTGTATGTGTGTGTGTTTATATGTGTGTGTATGTATGTGTGTGTGAGTGTATGAGTGTGTGTTTGTGTGTGTGTCTGTGTGTGTGAGTGTGTGTGAGTGAGTGTATGTGTCTGTGTATGTGTATGTGTGTGAGTGTGTGTATGTGTATGTGTGTGAGTGTGTATGTATATGAGTGTGTGTGTGTATGTATGTGTATGTGTGTGTGTTTATATGTGTGTGTATGTATGTGTGTGTGAGTGTATGAGTGTGTGTGTTTGTGTGTGTGTGAGTGTGTGTGTGTGTGTGTGAGTGTGTGTGTGTGTGTGATGAAGTCTGAAAAACTTGGCTCTCTCTTTATCTCAGGTCAGCAGTCTTGGCAGCATGAGCCTGGAGCCACCAAGCCTCCTCACAGGCTCTCTCTTTTGTTTTGAAATTGTCTCTTAATTGAAGCAGCCCTGGACATTCCTAACAATCTAAAAGGTCCACCCAGAACTAACTTTTGCAGAAAATCTACACATCTATGCAAAGAGATCACTACTACTGGAAGCACACATGTTAACTCGGAGGGCTTCTTTTGACTTTGACAGGGCTCTTTCTTTTCCATGGTACATATGCTAACACTTCCTGAAATGGGAATGCCAAAAATCATAGGAATCCAGATGACAGGACAGCACCAGAAAGGAGGGGGGACTGACGTCTGAGTTTTGTGATTTTAGTCTGTATACAGGGTTTGGGACTGGGGGAAAGAAAAGAGAAGAAAAGACCAGTCAAATCAGACAAAAGTACCTTTATCCAAACACATTGGGTAATATGATGGCAAACTAGCTATTCCAAAGGTAACAATGTCGAGAAACATCCAAGACCCTCAGCAACCTTTTCTTTAACCAGACAAGCCTATACCAAGGGAGAAGTCATCTTCATTATACCCTGGAGCTAATAGGATAGAAGACACAAAAAGCCAGAGAAGGTGATGTAATTGGTAGGGAGAAGTAGGCTTGCCAGATTTCTCTGTCTCTACCAGGAAGATGGGTCATCGATGAACATACTTTTAATTAAGGGAGTTTCAGCAGGTTCTTTATCACATGGGTAAACAATTTCTTAGAGTAATAGAGAGGTTGTCAATGATCCTTTTATGTTCAAAACACTCTATATTGTGCTGTGGGTCACTGAGAGGCTGTAGAAGGTGAGAGCTGTTCAATACTCATGGCCTAAGGTCTGCAGAAATTTCCATAATATACAGAATGATTCTACAGGGACAAGAATGCTAAGCTGCAAATTTTCATTACTCCTGGCTATCTCAGCTCCTTTGCCTCATTTTTCCATAAACACCCTTAACAATATGAATTGTTAAACTGCCTTTAAAAAAACAATCCTGGGAATTGAAATTAAAACTTCAGCCGATCAATCTACCTTAATAAAAAAAGGAAAACCGTACAAACCTAAGCACGCATTCAGCAGTAGGGGAAAGCATTGTGTGGATGCAATGAGGCTTTGAAATACAATTGCAGGAGCAGCAGCTGTTTATTTGATTATCCTCTCTTGCAACTTTGGATTTGAGCTGTATAGATGTCTGGTAAGGTACCTGGCCTTTTTACTCACTGCAAGGATTTCTCTTTGTTCTGTAGTTAGCTTTATTCATCTCTTGTTCCCAATCAGTTGTGGGTTGACATGCTAGTGGTCGAATGAACATCCCAGAAAGACTGGCATTTTCTTAGGTTTGTTTCAAACTGAGGTTACAAACCTAAGTAGTTAGTCTATTGAGGCCATTAAAAGGAGCTCACTGTTCTTACCAAACAAAGACAAAACATCAAACAGGAAAATTCATCCAATTTAAAGCAGATTGAAGAAGAGCTTGAAATGAAGAATTTAGTGCCAGAGCAACAGGGCCCACTCAGTGCAGCATGAAGGGTGGCGAAAGATAAGATATCTTTCTGTATCCATTCTTGCCAGTGGTGATTCACCCTTTTGTCCATGGAGGCCCAGGCTGCAGGGTTACCTGTGTATCTCAGGGAAGGCTAGGTATACTTCTGTAGGTGACATGGAGGGAATGAGGGTTTGGGAGGTCCTATTCTTGGTAAGGATGGCTAGCAGACATTTGGGAGTTGTTTTATTTTTTCTGTGTTGCACTTCATACACGGGGCAAGTTCCTGGGTCACTCTGTCAACTAGAAGCTGCCATTTCCTTGATTTTCCAGCGTCTCTTGTGGGAAGGGCATGAGTTCTTGGTGTAGATGACTTAGTGTGAAGCCTCAGTGCTTTTCCATCCCTCCCAGAGATCCTCAAATTACCCAGTATCCATCTGTAAGTACCTTTTGGTGAAATCAGGCAGAGTTCTACTGCTTGCAGATAGGAGCACTGATGTTCATACATAAATATCAGTGTTTGCTTTGCTCTAACTACTGGGTAGGGTATGGAAAATTTTCATTTATATCCCCTAAGGGAATGTTGTTGCTGAATGCTGATTGCTCTGCTGTAGTCTAAATTAATTAAATGACACAGTATCTATTGTAGAAAACAAACGGAGACCATTTTACACAGTCTACTGTAAATGGTGATTATAATGTGTGATCTTTCCAGAGAAATAATAGCAAACAATGTGTTCATTCAGAAAACTCCTCTTGGAAACACCAAGGCTGTCCTCTAAGCTGTAATCCATTTCCTCCTTAGCACTCATGTAGCAAATTCTCCAATGATTTGATGACAAAAAAATTGCAGTAAAATCTCACATAGGGATAAGAGAGATGGAAACAGAATAAGTGTATGAATTCTGCTCTACGTAAATGTGAAGTCAGTGAGCATTTTCCACACAAGATAGGAAGTAGACTGTTGTCTGAGGTTGTAAAAACAAAAATCCAGGCTATTTTGGATGCTCTACTTCATCTTCTTGGGTCCACTCAAAAATCGGAGACCCAAGACGCAAGGTCTGCTCAGTTCTCAAATAATCCTGTGCTCAGGGAGCTATTGACCAGTGTTATTCTGTGAGCACATACACTATAGTAAAGTTTCAGTTACTCCACGCTCACATCTTCCTGTGGAAGATTTTACTTTCATAGCATTTTTCAGGCAGAGACACTGAGGCTTAGGCATGTCAGCTGCTGTGCAGCAGTCTGTGGCTAGCAGGTAGCACTGAGGGGACACAAGTCTTAAGAGGCTTCAAACCATCCTTGATGGTTTGTTGATATCTCATCAAATTATCTTTTGAATGTAAAATAATTGGCATGGATCAATGATCAGAGCTTCTTGTACCTTTGTAAAGCATTAACATCCCAGAAAAGTCAGGATTTAATGATGAGAAACACGTGACATATGATACAAACCAAACTGTAAGAGACAGAATAGAACCACTTACATAATAAGACTGAGAAGGTCAGGACTCAGACTAGGGATGTAGCTCAGCCGGTAGAGTGCTTGCCTAGAGTGCCAGAAGGGTCTGAAGCTCAGATCTGAATATAAACCCAGTGTGGTGCTGAACAACTTGGAGGGAGGAAGCAAGAGGAGTTCATCATCATCCTTTAGCTACATATGGAGTTCTAAGCTGTTTCTGGAATACAAGGGATCCTGTCACAAAACAAAACAAAAACCTTGGACCAAACAAAACAAAGGCCAGGCCCCTCTTTTACACCTTCATCCTAACTCAGAAGATCTTTGAATGGTCTTCTTCCCTCACATCGGCTCACTTATCTTTTATGTCCCATACCTATGTCCCCCAAATGTCTCTCCAACCTTCCCTAGAAAGTCATACAACAGTGTCATCCTGTGACTGGATCCTAGGACACATTCAACTCCACCTAGGTACCCAAAGGAGGATCAGAAGGTGGTTTTGCTACCGCTGGGATTTTTGAAGCTAACTTCGCTCACACAACTTGGCCCCAAACTGTAGATGACAAAACAAAAAAGGCTGTGAGCAGGTGCGGCAGAGAGAAAATTCAAGAGTTATCAGGTAGTCTCTAGGAAACTGATAGTTCCTATTGGAAGTGTTGCCAGAGGCTCTTGGTTAAAGGCAGGATCAGCAGCCAGGGGAGATTCTTAGGAGGTGGCAGGACCTTTCAGAAGCGGAAGCCTAGTGGAAAGCCATTTAGATCATGTCATCATGCCTTTGAAGAGGAAGTGATGTTGCTTTCTTCTTCTCCTCCTCCCTCTCCTCCTTCTCTTCCTCCCCCTCCTCCTCCTGTTTCTTCTCTTCTCTATCCTTCCTCCTCTCCTATTTCCCCTTCCTCTTCTCTCTCTCCTCTTTTTTTCTCCCCCTCCTCTTCCTGCTCTCTGGATATTATGAGTTAAGTAGTTTCATTTCCAACATGGGCTTTCCATGTGTTGCCCTACCTCATCACAGGCCCAAAGCAATGGTACCAAATGATCAATAATTCTCTAAAACTGAGAGTACCAAGAAATCCTTCCTTCCTTCTTTTAAAAAGATGTTTTGTTCCTGTGTGTACTTGGGAATTGTTATACACTATCTTATTTGAGCTTGAAAACAAATTTGGGGAGTTTTATTATCCTTAACCTAAAATATATTGGTGAAGATACCAGTCTCGTGGAGATTTCATGCTCAAGAATGCTTGGCTGTTGAAGGGAGGTGTCAGGGTAAGACCCAGATACCAGAGGATACAAAGTCATCCTTCTGCCTGTGTGATGCAGCTACTGTTCTGGTCCAATTCATCTATTCAGCCAGAGATGAGTATCTGTACTTCCTCCTCAATGTCACTATCTTCCCAGAATTGATCATCTGAAAATTAATGATTAAACATGTGCATCTCTTTCTTCTTGTCCTCCAGGTGGCATGAGCTACACTTACCTTACTACAGTCAAATGTCTTCTTACCACACCTTGGTCCAAGTTCCAGTAGCTCCATGAGTGGAAAGCATTGAAGAAATGACACAAGACAAGTAACAGATGTCTCTGCAGAGGATAGTGCCAAATTAATGGTTTTAACTGGTTTTCAACATTCACATTGCGAATTACAAGTTGGCTTGCTTTAATCTGGTAGGAGGTGCTTCAGTTACGCAGACAGGTCAAGTCTTTGTGTTAGGAAGTCAAGCTACATAGGATTTTTTTTTAATTTTGCTTTTGAAATTACAGTTACATCATTTACCCTCTCCCTTTCCTCCCGTCAATTCATGACCTGTTATTTTCTGTTACTGCTTCATGCACAAGATTTTATAATAAATCAGTAAGACTTTAAAAACAGCAACATTTGTTTGTAGATAAAAAATAATTCAAACCTTCTAAGCTTTTGCTCCTCCTCTTTTTCTTTTTTTTGCTTCAAAAATAAGAACAATAAAACCAATATTCATGTTTCTGAGTTATACCTTGGAAAGATTACCAGAACAGTCCTCAGCAATTTAATAAAGTGCAAAACTTTCCGGAGACATATGATAAAACTGCAACGTGGACCTCTAACCTTCGCTTCAAACAAGAAAATATGGTCACATTTAAGAAACCAACAAGCATCTTTTAAGAAACTTTTAAGTCCATTTCCTTCTTTCCTGTTGTGTCCCCTACACCCCATCACCAATTTTCTACAATTCTAAACTTCTAGGCACATGGCAGGAGTAATTACTCCAGAAAGAAGATTAACCTGATGTTGATGAAATCAGCATGTAAAAACAATGAAAACCCATTTGCTCATAAATACTACTGAATTTATTGGGTTTCCTGGAACCAAGCTTACGTGGTATAAGTCCCGTGCCCAACTTTAACTAACCAATCTCCATTACAATTCTTTTGTTTTCTCATCCAAACCATCTTTTTCTCAATGTGTTCTCAATGTGCAAGAAAACCCCCTCGCCAACACACACACACACACACACACACACACACACACACACACACACACAGCTTCCAGCCATCCTTTTTCTTTTGGGAAAAGAAAAACATTCAGAGCAACATAAATACTGCATTTATTTGACTCAACTCATTGACAAAGCTATGTCTACATTTGCATGGAGTCCAAGCAGTATACAGGCATCATATATATGATTACTAGGGTCTCTGGAGTCACATTTGTTTCTGTGTTTTGTCTCATTTCATGCCATTTATAAAATGTCCCTATAAAACAATGTTTTTGTAAATTTTGGGCAGGTGATACAATATATAACATTACTTCTTCATGAGTTCACTTTTTTCTGTGTGAATTACATATTTCACAGCTTTATTCATCTCAGCTGTATTTTACCCATTCATATATTACCTAACATTTAAATACATATTTTTACAAACTCTGTAGGCTATCCATAAGCAAATGACCTTTCTTGTCAAAATCTTAAGGCTTGAGAGACAACCATTTAACTATTCCCACTAGGCTATCACTGTCCTACATGTTTGAGGTTCCATTTTGTATTGTGATAGTCAATTTTACGTGTCAGCTTGACTGGGCCATGAGGCAGCCAAATTGCACATTTTTCTCAGTGTATCTGGGGAGATATTTCCAGGTAAGAATAGCATTTGACTCCGTGGATTCATTAAAGCAGGCCACCCTTCTTTGCTGAGACTCTGAATAGAACAAAAATGTGGATAAAGGAAGGGTCTGTCTGTTTCTGCTCCTTATCACTTTAGATTGGGTACCTTACCCTGTTTCCTCCTGATACCCGACTGCCATTCACACCAAGTAGTTCATCACCTGCTCTCCAGCCTCTGAACATGAACCAAACTTAGTGCCTGCTTTGCTGGGCTCCAAGCTTGCAGATGGTGGTCTGTGGGACTTTTAAACCTCTATAATTTTAAGTCAGCACCTCATGTTTTGTGATTTATCTCTTTTTCAATGTGTGTGTGTAAACTAGATAAATGATAGATAGTTAATTTGCTCAACCCAAAAATATAACCCATAGCTGAAAGAGAATAATGTTAGATAGTCAAGAATTACTGAACTTGGAGACTTTTGGAGATAGACTTCATCTCCCTCACAGTCAGCTTCCGACTCCATGTCTATTTCCCTGGTAACAAAAGAGAAGCTTCGTATTCACCGCCCTTTATTGTTAAAAATATCCTATAGAAGGTGAAAATACCAGGACTTTGTTGATGCTCATTAAGGGAACAGAATGCTACTTCCTCTGATTAAAAGAATGGAATTTCTGTCCCTGCTTAGAGAGACATGATATTCTGATCTGATCCAAAGACTTGAGCTTCAACTAATATTGTCTCCTCCCTTAAGATTTAATCCAGTTAGGCCTATCAATAAGCTGGCCAGGAGACCACCCCTCAGGAAATTTGATTCACTTGAAAATATGCTTAAGGGGATAGAAGGAAAATGTACCGGCCCAGTGAGACAGTGTACTTATATCTCCCCAAAGCCCCCAAACCATGCTTGCAACGCACTCACAGAGAGAGCATCTTTGCTACGTCCTCCTTCTTCTCTGAGTTCTGTCTTAAAAATCACACCTTTTCCTTTTCTCAGCTTCTGTTTCTTCTTTGGATGCTGGCCAAAATCCTAAATATGCTTCCCCTGTACTTCAGGATTTTTCACTGACTCTCTGCCCTCCATGCTCTTTCCCCCTCCCAGCAATTGCTGACATTTACAACTTTCTGGAATTGTTTTTCTCTCAAACTATAACAAAATGCTCCTTGAGATTCCTTCTGACTCCACGTTTAACTCTCTCATTTCTGAGACGAAGGACTAATAGAAAAAGGGCCCAGTTCTCCCTGGTAACCTGAAGAGATAGTTTCTTCTCGAGCTGAAAGAGTGACCAAGGCTTGGTGTATGAACTACCTTTCTTGTTGTTGTGATTAAAACCAACTTGAGGAAGGAAGGGCTTATCTGGGTCACAGTTCCAGGATGGATTCCCTCAGCATTGGAAGTCATGGTAGCCGAAGGTCAGGCAGCTGGCCATACTGTGTTTATATTTAGGAAGCAACGAACAGTGCATGCTAGCATTTAGAGTAGTACTTTCTTCTCTTTAAGTAGCCTGGGACCTTGGACCATGGAATGCCACCCTCTGTAAATAAGGTGGATCTTCCTACTCAATTAACTTAATTTAGATTAAGCACAGATGCTTGTCTTTCTAGTGATTCTCCATTTCGTCAAGATGACAATTTTAACCACCGTACTCAGGAATATAGATTTAGGTTGCCCTGAAAAATACGTTTTGTTATGGAAGTGATTCCATGAACTTTCATTAGTGAAAAAGCAAAGAAATCTGTATGTCAAGAATTTATCAGATACACTGCAAGGGACTATCATTAGGCAGGTGACAACACGGTGAGGGATACTCTGTTATGAGTCTCAGATATAATGTGATGACTTTCTTAGCTTTTGGATTGGTGGAATTTCATGACCAGATGAGAACACATTTGGAAAGAATATGAAGTCAGACTCCAGACTGGGAAATTAATGGCTTTTGGCGGAAATAAGGAGTAAATGAAGACACTCTGACTCTGGTCTGGAACATTTTAACACCCTCTAATTAGGAAGCTCAGCCATTTGACCTGGTAGGATCTTTAATACCGGTGCAGGTTTTCTTTTGCCTGGAAACCAGTTTCAACACATTCCTTATGTTTCAGATATATAGGATGCATGTGAACTATTGGTTTCTTTTGCTGAAGAGTCCTGATTAGTACATGTTTGTACTTGCAGCTATACCTTTCATCCATCTCAAGTGTGATTAATCTTTGCATACAAGGAGAGGTATGCTCTTTAGGCTCTGTAAAATTTTGTACCAAGTTTGATAAATAATATTGAAGTTGGCTAGAAAAAAGCAACACTAGCAATAGCAATAAGCAATGCAGTGAATGAGTAGCCTCCTGTGATACTGGGTTTCTTCTCTGACATATCAATTAACTCCAAAGATCATTTATAAAAAGGAAATTCAAAAGAGATTTAGGAAATGTCAGAACAAAGGGCAATATTCCCATGGCCTCCCATAGACAAGAGTATGGTGCTCATTTGGAAATCTTAGCCTTTGTATATATGTGTTTTGCAAAAGCAAGCTCATTAATTTGCAGATTTACACTGAAGCTCACATGTCTGATGGGTGCCACGCTTGACTCTGCAGGCAAAACAGACCCTGAGGTTTGTGAATCTCTTCCAATCTCTATCATCTCAGCCCTGATATCCAAACGTTTGTTGTTGGAGAGGTGCTGTTCTCCTCAGATTGTCTACAGCTAAAGTCAAGTCTCTGATATTCTTTTCAATTCACTGTCATCTTACAGGACTCAGTCACCTGTAGCTGGAGAAATAGTGGTTTTTACAAAGCCTCTCAATGAATAAGGACCAAAGGTCATATTCTAGTCTTGGTCTATGCAAAAACACCTTTAAGAAATCATTTCTCTTCTCTCTCATGGCCTCAGAGGTGGTGGTTCTCTGTTACCAGACGCAGTTCTATTATCCCTCCTGTGTCCTGCTCTGTAACCTGGAAATCAATCCCAGTGGTGTTGTCCTTATCTTCTGGCTCCTTTTTGCATTTGATGGATCAGAGAGCATGAGGAGAAAGATTGGCCCCTACTCCCTGCATATGAACACACACACACACACACACACACACACACACACACACACACAAATACGCACACATACACACCTTTACATATATACTAATTCATACGCACATATGAACCCTGCATACACATCTACACACACATGTGTACATATATGTGTGAATAAACCCATACACACATATACATATATGCACATGCAACTACACTCACTCCCTGAGGGAGTGTCCTTGGCTGGGGCTATGGCTCTGCTCCCACGAAGAGACCAGTTCTAACTCCAGGAGGTTGTTTCTCTGTCTAAGAAGGGGTACAAACGTCTATTATTGCTGGTCCCCAATTCTTTGTCTTCCTGATGTGACTTCTTCAAATAGTCCTTTCAATAAATTTCAATAAGGCTTTGCAATATGCCTTCTATTTCCTGTGTAGTTCCTGTCTGATGAAGTTCTCTAATGTGCATACAGGTTCCAAGATGGACGATTTAAGACTTCTTTTCACCCCACTGCTGTCTGTGCCCCTGACCACACTGTGTTGCTAGTATAACCGGGGTAATTTTATAGCCACAGACATGCTCACACAATAGTAACTTGCTTCAAAGTGGGGCTTGACTTTCCATTTTGTTATTTTTAAAGTCAACTTAAGAGGACTGTAATAGTCAGTCATCATCATCTATTAAAGGAAACTGCTTATTCAAAACATTTGCCTCAGAGTTGGCAAATTGACTCCAAAGCTACTTCTTTTTATCCAGGCTTTAAGAACTTCTGAATTAAAAAGCCTATAATTAATTAGGGCACCTTTTTTTATTTGCCTGATTCATGAAGTCCACCTTGCCCCAGCCATGTCCCTCCTGACCTGACTGTAAGTTTCTCAGTCTGTCTCTCTGGACCCCATCCATCTGGCCCATCTAATTGTAACCACTGGGATGTAACTAGACTCTGACAGCATTCTTCCTTTTGAGTAATCGCATCAATGAGTTATATTAGCTGTCATATTAAAGTAGCTCCCTGCTAACCTCTGGTAATATGAGAACGTAGTTACCATTAGTTTTTCTTTCAGTTGGGTAACACTGCTTCCTCAATGTTTTTACCTCCTGAATCTGTGCTGTGATGAAAGGCAGGAGATGAAACAGAAAAGTAAGGAGGTTTGAGAGTGATTTGATGTTCAATTTATGCAAGCATTTCCCACTAAATTAAAACAAACCCATTAAGCAAAGAAATTACAAAGCTTCAGAATGGTGAACTGGATGGCGGGGATGGTAATGCCAGCTCTTCCTGTGGGATAGGACTTAGGAAGCACCCTACCTGACTTGGAAATCACTAGGGGTGGAGAGATGATAGCTATAATCCTCATGCCAGGTTCTTTTTTATCATCTTTGTCCTTTCTCTGACAATATTAAACTAAAATTAAAGGAAATATCAATAGCTTACTCGCCTGCTATATTCTATTACTCATCTAAGATTAAGGCAGAAAGAACATTGCAGTTTCTCATCTCCAGAAACACAGGCTCAAGCCATTTTGCCAATTTGAAGGCATGTTTACAGACATGCCTGGGATTGCATTCTTTTCCTATTTAAAATGGATCAAATATACTTTGCTTTCAATGTCTTGTGATGCCAATATATTTCTCGATGAGTGTGATTTGAAAATAACAAACACAGATTTCATAAGCTGATGTCACCTGTCATAAATTCAAATTTTCCAACCTCGTTAAACTCAGACTCTTGCTACTTGGCATTGCCATGGTCTCTCCATCTTTCCGCACTTGCCCTGGAGGCAGGAAGACAGCAAACAGGAAAATCAAACAGAGACATAGATGAGAAGTGAGGAGAACTTGAGAGGACTACTTTTGCATATAAAATTCAAAGTAGCAGTTGTCTATTTATATGCACCCTGTCTCTTTCCCATGTGACTCCAGCGGTGGAGGAAGAGTTGTAGTAGTTATCAACAGTTTTAAGATAAAGAAAATTATCCAATTGAATAAAAATGTATCATATCAAGAAGCTATGTTTTGATAGTTCTCCTATTCTATACCCTCTCCTTCTGTTTTTCCCCCTTCTCTCTCCTTTCCTTCCTCCCTTCTTTCCATTCTCCCTTCATTTTTAGTTTAATTCAACAGAGTGGCTCATGCCAGAGTACAAGTAATAGAATTATATAAATAGAAACACTGAAACAGAAGTGGACGTCATAAAAATATATTAATTAGATGGGAGCCATGCCATCTTGTGTTTCAATCCCTACACTGAATGTTGAAAAGAGGGGGATTCTATATTTGGCATGGCCTGCTAATGTGCCATTAGTGTAAATACACAGATTGAATTCCCTTGCTACTGATGGCCACTTCTGCCACTCTTAACAGCTGTCACTGCTCCCTCCACTGCTGCGTTTGTCACACTTCCCTTGCTCTGCCTTCTTTGGTAGAAAGCTGGCTTGGTAAACTGCCAGCTCCAGAGACAGTTTCTACAGTCACAGGATGCCTAGCACCCTAGATATACACACAAGGGTTTCAAGCTCTGTGGGAATCCAACAACTGTGATGACTGTAGTAAAGCAGAAGCTTTATAATGAAATGTTTAGACAACAGAACCAAGTAGAGAGAAGAAGAAAGCGGGGTAAGTATGAATGGGCTTCTAAACATATGATGCTAGCTAGCTTCCTTACTTCCAGCAATGGGCTAATGATAATCAAGACAGGGAGATCACTCCTGCTGTGGTCATCTCTTTGAAGTTTTATTTCTAACCATTGCTTAAATACTGGAAGAACTGGTATAATCCCAAGAGGGGTTCGATACCACTACAGGCACAAGGAAGTATCATTTGTTCCAACTGTGTCCCTACACTCTTGGCATCAGAGAAGCAGTCCACCATGGAAGTGCCCCAAGAACACAGGGACCTCCTGGAATATATACTTTACTAGTTTTGCTTCAATATTTCCAGGATGTAGGATTACATTATCTTGCCTAAGGTGCTATTATCTAAGGGTTGCTCCAATACCACACAATGCTGGATGCCGTCTCTGCTCCAGGTTGATGAGAGATCCGTCTCCTACTGTTTCTCCTCTGAGACACAGATGATGGCTACTTTATTGTACCTTGACTCTGCCTTCTCTTTTCCTTTAAAACTGCGAGGATAGGATGACCTGTAAACCTCTCTGGATCAAAAATGATTGATAACTTGACTTCTCTTAAAAGCCCAAACTAAAGACTTCTATTTGAAGACCGAAATCCTAGAATATAGGAACAATAAATAAACACACAAATAAATGCATGTTTTCCCTAAACCCCGTGTTCTCACCAAACCATAAAACTTTTCTCAATTGTTTATTTTTGTGGCCATTTTCACTATAAAAACAGAGAAAGGCACACAGCAGGAAGAAAAATGGCTCCCATAATACATTTGTTAATTCCATAAAATGGAACTTTTTTTGTTTTTATGTTACTTGCACTTCATATTTTGTGATGTGTATTAAAGAAAATTATCTCAACATGTGTTGTATAACATGTAAAGGACCCGGTACAGGTAGGAAAAACATGATAAAATATTGTCCCCTTTCTTTAAAATACTCCTCAGTTGTTCAATTCTTGTTAGAAGAGAGTATGCTAAGACTATTTTCTTACTCTGTTTGCATCTCTCCTTTCCTTCTAGCAACAAATATAATCCACAGTTCATGAATTGCCTTACCGAAGGTCACTCCTGAAGAAGGGCAATACCTTTCATTCTTCCTCTATGAGGTATGGAAACGTAGATCTCTTATAAGAATGGCAGAGAAAAGAGTTTAAGAGAGTTTGGGTGACAAATAGGTCTTTATCTAAAGAAAGATTTTATGCATACCTCAACTACATTTATATAGACTTTCCTTGTCAGATAAATAAAATTTCTATCTGTTTAAGCTTTTATTTGAGCTGTCTATAATATGTAGCCAGGGATCAGAAGATAATATCAAGTGGACAAAATAGGTATTAACCTTTAAACCTTAACTGTGTGTGTGTGTGTGTGTGTGTGAGAGAGAGAGAGAGAGAGAGAGAGAGGGAGGGAGAGAGAGAGAGGGAGAGAGAGAGAGGGAGAGAGAGAGAAAGGGAGAGAGAGAGGGAGAGAGAGAGAGAGAGGGAGAGAGAGAGAGATATTCTGAGTCAGTATCTCATTCATTGAGTAAGTATCTCATCTATGTAGCCAAAGCTAGCCTTGAACTATAATCATCCCACTTCTACCTGACAAGTTTTGAGATTGCAGGCATGGGTTACCACACTCCGCTACATGTTCTTGTGTTATTGGGATTCCTTTCATCTTTATTTCAAGTGTGATGGTCACACTTGTAACATATTTTTTCTTTAGCATTTGTAGCCAGTCTGCATTGCTTGTTTCACGCTCCTTTGGCCTCTTGTTAACCATTCGTCAGTGTTACTTTCACTTGAATCTATTTTCCCAAACTCAACACTATTACTACTTCACAACAATTTAGCAAATAATGCAGTTATGTTAAATGACCCTTGAAGTGCAAGGGCAACTTGACTCAGATGAACTTGAATATTAATACTTATCTATGTGATCTTGAACAGGTTCTTTAATTCTTCCTTGTCTGAGTTTTATCCAAAAAAAATTGAGGTAAGGATATCCTTGAGTTACTCGTTTGTGTACAGTATGAGTCAAACCTTATGTGTGAAGATTTTGTAAATGATAAAGCACAATAAAAATATTGGTTGTTATGAATGCTACTGTAATTATTTAATATAAAATGTAAACTGTCTCTTTTTTCCATGTTGAGATTGAGCAGAACAATGAGAGGTGCCTTGAAAGATATTAATATATGGTGATTTTTAACACCTTATTACTTTTTTGAGGGCAGAATGAATCCTCAGCCTGAGCCCAACGGCAAATATCTACAGTAAACCTGGGCAATGGGCATGCACTACTAACACGGTTTTGCTTTGGAGCTTTTATGTGCAGATGATAAATATTTAAGATATTGAATTCTAAGCAGTGGATCTGAAGCTCTTTGTGTTATTGGTTCTTCCCATCTCCCTCCTCCCCACACCGTGGTATGTATCAGTGCAACCTGAGCACATCGTCCTTGGAAAGCATGACAGGAGGGAAGGTCAGTCAGTCTTTTACAGCTTGGGATGCAATTGAAAGAGGCAGTAAAAATTAAGATAGCTTATATCTGTTACTTTCTCATTGTCCAGGTAGACAATCACAGCAAAAAAATGATTCAAGCTCAATTTTCTCTTCAGAACCTCTATTGATTATGTCATCATATTTTCTGATGGTTCAAAGATCTTATGTTAATTCCCCAAGTGAACTGGAAACACCCATTGGATTCCTAGAAGGTACATAAAAATTGCAATTACAAAGAAGGTTCTGGTAATATATTCAAGTACTTACTTTCTATTTGCAGGGCTCTATGGTATCTGGCACACCGATGTACCCTTTCAAGATGGCCATATATATATATATATATATATATATATATATATATATATATATATATATATCAGTTTGTCTGTGAGTTTTGCATATGTCTTTGATCCCAGCATAATTATTAATAGTGCCTGCCTCCACTTCCTACAACAGTGCATTATAAACTTATGCTACTTTAGAAGCAGTTTGTTAAGCCATTTGAGTAAAACAAAAAGCCATATAAATTCTAGGCGGGGGCTAACCTTTCATGCACAATCTGATGTGAAACCTTTAAGAAACTATCTCTTGTAACCGTGCATGGTTATGTCCCAGAAACAAGCTGGACTGACTAGTTCACAGTCACCACCACCATCACCACTTAGGAAAGAAAGGCTCAAAAATGTTGCCTTTGAATATCTATGTTAGAAGCTGACCAACTTTTTTGCCAAGGACCATATATATATATATATATATATATATATATATATATATATATATATATTTTAGTTCTTTTTTGACCATACAGCTCCTGTCTCAGCTACTCATTTCTGCTGTCACAGCACAAGAACAGCTCGATAGCATACAAGCCAATGAATGTGGCTGTGTTCCAATAAAGCTGTGCTGATTCTAACAGGGAAAAGCCCAGGTCTGGTCCATGGACAGTAGTGTGCTGACCTCTGATCTATTGTAATATTTTCTCTTGATAACTGAATAAAGCGAATCCATACAGCCCAGATTTCTTTTCAAGCATTAAAAGGAGCAAATGGCAGACAGTTGGCCTTAGTCAGATGGCAATTAATATTATAGCAAGACACTCCCATTTCTCACCAGTAAAGCATCATTTGTCCTGTCATCAACACATCCTGCTCAAGTATCCAAGTTCCAGTCCATGCTTAGCATAATTAGGAACAGAAAGGAAGGTAGCACAAATGTGCTCTTCAACTGTTATGGAATGGGCCAGCAGCTAGCGTTTATAGTGTAGGTATTTGAAGAATTGTTTGGTGACCAACATCTAATGCAAAGAGGTTTCTGAAAACTTTCTCTTTATTCTGTTATCTCTTTGTGTTTTCATAGAATGGGGGAGGGGGAGGGGCAGAAGCCTACTTTGGGGAAATACATCTGAAGTATATAGATAAACAAGTTTGCCTCTGTGAAAGAAGAATTGGAGAGAGGCAAGAATTGAAACATGCTAGTAGTTAGAACACCCGAGGAAAGTCCATTGCCCTTTAAATCAAAACAGAAAGGAAGACATGAAGGAAAGCCATGAATAAAATGAAATAAATGCTGAAACTGTACTCGGAAATACATCAAAGCCCTGAATTGTTCTCTTGCCGTGTTGGGAACTGTGAAAATATGGAATGGTGCATGGGCATGGTGTGTGTGTGTGTGTGTGTGTGTGTGTGTGTGTGTGTGTGTGTATACAGGAATTAGAATTAGATATAAGAATGTCAAGACCTAGATACTGGATATATTAATGAAATGGATTCTTTCTGTGTGAACAAAGTGCGAAATATTCCAAATCACCATGCTGGCTGACCTGGGAAAGGAATCCCCAGTAGGGCATGAGTGGACCATCTCTCCTGAAGAGGTAGACACTAGCAGCCTGAGGAAAGAGGAAACATGAAAGCAGATCTAGATTTGCTTTGCAATGACAGCTGCATATTAATCTAAAGAATTTCTAAAAAATAAAAAAGACATTTTTCTGCAAAATACACCCCTAGAGCCTCAAATCATAGTACATGGGAATAAACTTGAAACAGGATTGATTTCATCTTAAAGGGAATAGTCCTTTGAAATGCTACCAACTGTAGTTGTCTTATTTGGTTTTCAATCCTATAACAAAATTGTGCCATATTGTCTCAAATAAGAAGATAATATAACAGCTTTAAACAAATTTTGTAATTATGGGATCAATCAAAAGTGCATTAAAATTGTGTGTATTTTGAAAGTTATGATGCAGAATACTAAGTAGCTTTAAACACTAACCTTTAGTTTTCATTCCCGTTTCAAGATCTGAACTGAAGGGGTAAGATTTCCTTAATAAAACATCCAGACTGGGAGGTGTCCTAAGCATTTGAGTTGCTTGCTCTTCTCTCTGGAAAACAGTGGGCACTGCCCTTACAGAAATTAGACACAGAAAGGGGCATCTGTGGCCTAATTCCTCTCTCATCAGATCTTACATACATGTCTGGTCTTGGGCACTAGACATACTCGGGTTTCACTAGGACATAGTTTCCAAACCATAGAAAACTGATTGCTGGTGGTAATTGAAGAATTGACAACTGGATCTAATTTGGTCCAACTTTTACAGAACTATTCTTTCAAGTGTTTGTATGAAGAGGCAAAAAGATTAGAAAAGGCTTATACAAAATCAGACAGAGCTGAATTCAAATCTTCACTCCAAAATTTAGTGTCTTGGGCAAGGTTATTTCCTTCTGTAGACTGAACGTGCCCCCATCTGAAAATTAGAGGAAGCTTGTTTTATTTTACAGGTATGGATGTTTTGTCTGTATGTATGCCTGTGCTAGAGCAGTCTATATGTGTGCTTGTGTCAGGACTAGAACCACACCACTAAAGTTTTTTTTTTCATGTACCAACATGTTCCTATGGGAGAAGGTGGACTTGGGACATTATTTTTTTTCATTTTTTTTATATGGGGCCTTCCTATGCAGCTCAGGCTGACCTCGAATGTGGAACCTTCCTGTTTCAACATCTGGAATGCTAGGATTATGGGCATGCTCTACTGTGTGCAGAGATCCTTCAGAGAACCTAGTTTGATTTTCAGCATCCATATGGCACAGGACTGTAGTTGGAGGTTTTTCATCTGGCCTTCCAGTTCCCAAATAACCACTCTAAGGCTTAACATTAATTACAATTGCTTGACCAATGGCTCAGGCATATTATTGACTAGCTCTCACAAGTAAATTAACCCACATTTACTAATCTGTGTATCATCACATGACTGTAGTTTACTGGTAATGTTCTGGCATCTTGCATCTTTGGCAGATACATGGCATTTCACTGACTCTGCCTTCTTTTACTCCAAAACTGTTTGGATTTCCCTCCTAGCCATATTCTGCCTGGCCATTGGCCCAAACAGCTCTGTTCATCAACCAATAAAAGCAACACATATTTGCAGCGCATTGCCTTCCCTTTTCTGTTTGATTAAAAAAGGTTTCAGCTTTACCATAGTAAAATCATACATAACAAAACATTTATCAAGCAAAAATTACAGTTATGATATTTAGTCTATTTGTATTTGGCAAAATTAAAGAAAATACTTCTATCTTTGTGAGTCTAAAGTTTTATATCTATTTTATATTTTTTCATAACTAAGGAAAATTATAATTATATAACTATCTAGTCTTCAACTCCACCAAAAACCCCAGAAGGATATAATATTACCTAAGTTAGCTGGAACTGCATCCTCTTGAAGTAATTGGCACTGCCAAGAGCAGATGTGTCTCACTGTCAAGAAAAGTCTATGTTCTTAAAACGTTTTAAATGACATATGCAGGTCTTTGAAGTGTTTGGAGATTACCTATCCATCTGAAATATGCCTCTGTATATCTAGAAAACCTACCACAACTGTGAATTTGACTATTATAGATGACTATTAATTTGTGTTTCCTAACTACATATTACATTTTTAAATGAGCTGCATAAACATAACACCTTAAAGAAGTGTAGAAATATACATATATTATAGCAAAATTGGCCTTCAATTTGTATCAATAAATTAAAATCCATACCAATGCAAAGTATTCATTTCTATATCATATCCCCATTTTTCTTTAGAAAGAGAGTGACTGTGGCCATTAACCTTTAATAACCAGCCTGCTATAAATGAAAAGAAAAATTTATAAACAACATTTGGGAATTTGGTTATAGGTCTATACTACTTCCTTCTGATTACTGGCATGGTAATTTTATGGGAATCCTGAGAAAATTTAGAATTATGTTTTAGGGGTAGTTTGTATAAGGTTGGTCATCTCAGTCAGCAATCCTAAAGCTGTCATGGATGTTGGATCAAGTGGGCCGCTGTTTCTGGGGTCTTGTTTGATCAAACCTTATTAGCCTGGAAGGAATCCACAGCTTGCCTCTGGGGAGGCTTTGGGTCCATACCGCCAGCTACTCATAAACTCTATGTAAGTGTTTGGTAGCAGGGCCTCTTAAAAGAGCCATGAGGGTTTTGCTGCTAACCCCGGGCCTCTTCTTGCCTCTAGCAAACAGGGCCCACCTGAGAAAATGCTGCTACCAAGAAGTTGTATTTGCCTCTGTTCTTTTGTGTTTAGAATCCCTTTTTAAGCTTTTGTCAGGCTGTATGTGGGAATTCTTGCCAAACGTTTGGGTGCCACATGTAGTTGGAGGTTTCTCGTCCCACTTGCCAGTTTCCAAATAACCACTCTGAAGCTTCACATCATTTACAATTGCTTTGCCAAAGGCTCCAGTATGTTGCTGACTAGCTCTCCCAATTAAATTAACCCATACGTATTAATCTGTGTATCACCGCATGTCTGTGGCTTACCAGTAATGTTCTGGCATCTTACTTCTATGGTAACTACAAGGAATCTCCCTGACTCTACCTTCTTTTTCTATATAACACTGTTTGGATTTCCCTCTTAGCAATATTCTTCCTGGCCCAAACAGCTTTATTCATCAACTAATAAAAGCAGCACATGTTTGCAGCACACATTACAGGGCAGCTAACAACTGTCTGCAGCTCCAATCCCAGGATATCTGCTGCCCTCTTTTGGCCTCTGTGGACACTGCATGCACATGGTGAACAGACATGCATGCAGGCAAAACACTCATACATATAGCAATGAAAGGAGAAAAAAATTAAAAGCTTCCATGCAAGCTAAGTGTAAGATTCTCTAGAAAAGTTGAGCCCTTGCTGTCTCAGGAGTTTAGAGGAGAAACAAGAGTTTGTAGCCATATCCTTAACGTGCGATTCCCTGCTAACATTAGCCTCACCCAGAAACCTGTTAGCCCCATGCCAGAACTGCTGAACCTTTCTACATGTTGGATGGAACCAGCAGGCTGTGATTTAATGGGTCCTACAGGGGGTTCTGATGGGTGTTAAAGTTTGGGAAGCACTGCACTGTATCCACACATGTCCTGTCTTCAGATTACACGTGTGAGCTGCATAATCACTGTTGGCCCCACCTTTTCAATCAGTGCCCATCCCTGAAGCCAGCCCTGAATGGGCAGAGGTGGAAAGAACCCCGTGAACACTGTCAAAATGTTTCCACGAGGAATCCTGCTTTAGTTTTCACATTCTTTAAAAAAAAGAACTCGACACAACACACTCTGTCCCTTCCTGACAACAGCATGGAAGCCTTTTAATTAGTCCACCCAGGAGGAAATAGAGATGTGCTCGTTAAGTAATTGCTCTGATTATCAGTGGGCAGGAGTGTGTGTTGTTTCCTGATGCATTCGTTACAAGTGAGCAGTGTTACCAGACTGAAGGCTTCTTAAGAGGGGGTTGACATAAAAGGACCACAGCAAACCGTGGAGGGGAGTGGGGGGTGGCGCTGATGACAGGAATAGTCATTGAGCCAAACATACACAAAGACACACAACACTCACAAATGCCAGTTCACCCTATGAAGACTGATCAATGGTCTGTACTCCGGAGAAATAAGCATTAATATTCCTGAAAGTTTCGGGAAAGTATCAAAGCATACCACATTCCTCCAAGTTCCAATTTGCAGGGAGGTACATGTTTTGTTTTGCTTTTTAAGGTCATATTTTTCTGGAGGTGACTCAGTCCACAGATCCATCCACAGATCCAGACCCAGGTTATAGAAACACAAACAGTCTATACACATGACATTTACAGGAAGGTCCTGTGCTCTAATTGTCTAGTTTTAGCACACACTCATCTCTGGCAATGAGTCTAAGTAATGGCATCAAATTCACATCCTAAACCCGCCTCCCCAATTAAATGGCCTCTTTTATAGTTCTGTCCTTTTACCATTCAGTACCCTCATCTTAAGCCACAGGAATTGAATCGAGGTCGTGCTGGGTGGACCCTGTTTGAATCACATCGGAAAGGGCTCCAGATACAAGCCACAGCATCTGCTTACCGCCTTACCAAAGAGGAAGGAAAGACTCCAGATAAGAGACTATGCTTTCTGCTCTTGAAATGCCCCCCCAAAATGAGAATGTAATTAGTTGAGTTCAATCAAGTTGCCTTGGAGTAAATATTTACCACTGTGAATTGGTACAACCTCTCCAGCAGTAATCTCTGGCATAGATGCAGCCTGTGAAGAACCAAGGAAAGAGCGAATATTCTAAGTGACGAGGTAATGGACAGACCAACGCCATTGATACAGTCTTTGTTTCTCCTTCATTGCTGGCTTTCTAAGTAGATGTTCTTTGCTTTTATCTATTTTTTCGGGAGACATTGTTTAAATCAAATGTCTAGCAGATCTTGGGTATCTTGAACACTTCCTTGCAGTTTGATATATGTCCATTTAGTCAGGCGCATAGAATACTATTGAACTCACCACTGTACTCAGTCAACATTTATCTTCATTTTGTTTTGTCATTGAGACAGGGTCTCACGTAAATCAGGGTGCTGTCAAATTGCTGTGGAGCTGAGGGCATCCTACTCTGCCCCTGCCTCTTCCTAACTCTTGCTCCTGCCTCTTAAGCACTGAGATTAGAGGTATGCACCATCACACCCAGTTTATGAGGTCCTGGGATGGAACCCAGGACTTACTTGTTCTAACCAAGTCCTCTACCAATTAACTTGCAGCCCCAGCCCATTAGCTAACATTTGTTATTGGGGTTCCTTTCTGCCTTTAATCAGGTCCCCACACTTTCCTTTGTGTCTACTCAAGGGTTGCTGAGGCCTGAACACAGGTACTTCTTGTACGCTGGGGCTCTACTACTGAATCCTACCCCCCACTCTTTCTTGGACTATTGGGCAAATAGAATAGGAGAGGAACCAGGCTTCTTGGCACTGTCACTTAAAGACCTTCAAGTCCATGTTTGTCTCTTGGTGGCTTGACAGTTGCTGGGCTGGACCTGTCCAAGCAGGGTTTGCTCCAGGAGAACCTGAAGAGAACTCCCGGGGCTGGGTTAACAGCTTAGTTCTGACAGGCTGAGCATTCTGGAGGGATTTCCCCTCACTAGGGGTCCCGGCATTGTATTGTGGCCATTCTCAGATTCTCCTAAATGGAATGAAGAGCAGCCCCGGATTTAATCTGCTGCTCCGGCCCCGCGAGGACACAGCTGGTGAGGGTGTACTGCTCTATTCACAGCTAGTCCCTTCTCTCCAGCCTTGCAATAATTTTGTTGTCTTTGTTATTTTATATCCTGCGGTGACTTCCCCGAGTGCAATGAGTGATTAATTTAGCTGGTGTCACAGGCTACAACATGTTGATATAAAGGGAAAGGGGGGTGGTGGTGGAAGGGTGGGAGGCTGCCTGGACAAACAGGCAGAGAACGCAAGCTCCAGTCCTTGCACAAAGCACCCCATTGGCCGAAGTGACCCTGTGACATTGTTTTTGTGAACACGAGTATGAACCTCTAAATGGTTGAGTTCAGAAATTCAAAGGCTGACTCTCTCCCCGGGCTCCCTCACTTCCCCTACGGCCTCTGAAGCATCAATAGCTTCAGGAAATAATGAAAAAAACAAATCAGAAATAAGATCAGCACTTGAAATCCACGATTCTTTATGAAAAGGGCTTCCACCGTTCAAAAGCCAGTTTACAATGGAGAGATTCAAGATCTCGTGTGAAAACAAACTCCAGGTCTTTCTGGTTCAAAGCTCCAGGAAAACCGTTATTTTCCTTGGCCCACGGACCTGACACGGGCTCATGCGGCTACAGATTGGAAAGGCATCAGACTGCCCCCCATCCTGGGGAAGCTTGTCCAAGCTTACGATTGTTCATATTGGTGAGGAAGTTGGTCCAATGGACCATTCTGTGTACACTCTACATAACGAAGCTTGCTGGGTTTTATTACCTCAAAGGGGCTTACTCTTTTCATGGCCAGTTGGTAATAAGCAGACCTGTGACTCAAAGGCTATTCTAATAGCTTTCGCCCTCAATCCACCATTCTACCATCTTGCTTTTAAACATGAACTTCTCATACTGATTCCGACTTGGAAAATGGTATTCTAAGGTGATTTTTTTTGGGTCAGGGATGGTGTAGCGCCGTTGGTAGAGTGCTTTCCTAGAATGAATGTGGTCTTGGGTTGGATCCCCCCCGCGCCACATAAAACCAGGAATGCGGCACACACCTCTGATTGTGGCACTTTAGAGACAGAAGTAAGATGAGGAAGTCAAGGTCATCTGGCTACAACAGAAGTGTAGTCCTGTCTGGGCTATACGAGACCCTGCCTCAAAGCAAATGACATGATTTTTTAAAAGCAGCAGCTGTAACGATATTAATTTAAAACTGGCATTGCTTCCTTAGAGAAACATTTTACTTGATTCCCTAAATCACACTATGCAGAGATTACCATTGCTAACACATGAGGGGGAGGGTAGTTTTCTTTAGTCACCTATGGTAATTTCTATGCTTTATTATAGGAACATAATGCTGCCTATCTTGTTAGTAACCACTATGTCTTTCCACTTGAAAACCATCAGCTCATGACAATCAGTTTTTCTCCCTTTTTAAAAAGATTTGTGTGTGTGTGTGTGTGTGTGTGTGTGTGTGTGTGACAGAGAGAGAGAGAGAGAGAGAGAGAGAGAGAGAGAGAGAGAGAGAGAGAGAGAGACAAGTGTCACCTTATTTTGAGGCAGAGTCTCTCCGCTGGGGTTACAGATTCAAGCTGTGGCATCTGGTATTTCTGCCCCCCTTGCCCTCCCCTAATTCCTCCTAGATCTTCCCTACTTTCCCACCTACTCAACTTCATGTTCATTCTTTCTTTCTCTAAGAAAAGAAACAAAACAAAAAAATTACCAAGCAAATAAAACAATGAGACCCAACAATGACAAAACAAAATGACACAAAAAGCACCCCTCAAGAAAATCTATCCAAAAACAAGCAAGCACCCCCCAAAAAACCCCAAACAATTAGTGCACCTTGAGCGGAGGGTGAACTAATTCATACTCCGGTCTATTACGAATGAGCACAAACCTCATACATATCTTTCAATCTTCTCAATCTGAAGATTAAAAAGTGGCATGCAGTTGTTGGACAAACTCTGTTATTATAGTGAAACTGAATCCTTTCATGTGTTTAACAACCTCTCAATCTTCTTTTGTAACATGAATTTCACGTCCCTGATTTTTTGGAGTTAAGAGAACTCTTTCTATTGAGAAAAATTACTCATTTTTCAGCACCATGTGTTTTAAAAGATTTTTCTAGTTGATCATTTGTTTGTTTACTATATTTATTATATACTTAATATGCAAAAATTCAATATTTAGTCAGCAAAATTTATTCATCTTTAGTTTGATGGCCTTAAGATTTATTTATTGTACATTGTTCTTGTTTTCTTTTTTTTTCAGTTTTTCATGTCTAACCCTTTGATTCATCCAGAATCTACCTTATTTATAGGAGAAAATTGAGTAATTTCAGTTTTACTGGTTTTTCCAAAGGCTTTTCTAGGTTTCTTGGCCTTATTTACTGAAAGTTCCATTCCCCAATTTAGCTAATGAGTTTATCATATATGATACACCCATACAAAGATAGGTCTATTTCTGGACTCTCAATTCTACTCCATTGGTCTAATCTTTCTAGGGCATGCTGATAGCACACAGTTTAGCTAAATGGCTTTGCAACATATTTTGCTGTAGTAGGGCCACATTCCCTCTATAGTCTGCGTACTACTCCTGAGAAGTTCCAATATAAGATGAGCAACAAACAACAGAATAGAATAACCCCTGTGAGATCTTCATTGAGATTACATCAAATGAATAGTTTACTTTGGGGATAAGGTTCATCTTTACACTATCGAGTCTTTCTGACTATATGGATAAATTTTAGAAGCTTCTTAGTGTGCCTCCTGCAAATTTCCTTTAATATAAGGTACATAATTGTGTTTGTTTGTTTGTTTTTGTCAATTGGATCATTTTAGCCATTGCTGTTTCTTCCAGATTTTGTTCTCTAAAGCAAACTGGAATGGCTATTTTGTGTAACCTTAGTTATATTGTTATGTTTATAGCACATTCACATACACAGTGAATCACAAACAGAGCCTTTGCATATGGTCTACTCCAAACCCCAAGTGGGTATGAAGCAATGAAGAAATGATAGGAAACACCGAGTAGAATGTTAAAATACAGATAATGGACAATCAATTTAATCTTCAGGTAATTGTGCAGTTTGAAAGGGTCTTGTAGTTTCAAATAAAGGCAAAGGACAGTGTCATTCTTAGTGGAGGACAACAGCTTAATGTGAATCAATGCTGGTGACCAATGCACTATGAATATTCTGTCACCAATTCCTGTCTTCTCTCTCTTTGCTTCCTGTCTGTGTCAGAAAGGTTTTCTCTTAATGCATTCAAAAGAGCTATTTTGGGACTCAAGTCACCTTTCTCTCCTTGTGTCTCTTCAACAGGCACAACCCATCAAACTCCTATCATATGCAAAAGAAAAAAATCCACTGTCTAGAATAGCGGGCAGTCACTGGATTCTGGGTATTATCATCAGATCTGAACCCAAGTTCTCTAGTGTTTTTGATGGGAATTATCAGCCACCCCAGATGTCCACAACTGGTAGCCTGATCAGTTTAGTTTTTTTTCTGATGTGTTCTAATTGTATTTAGAAAATGTGGACAAAAAAACTTGCAGAAGGAAGCAATGGGAACTAATGTATAATGACTACATCATGAAACAAGCAAAATGCCCTGAGCTTGATGTATGCCATGGGTATCTGTCAATAACTGCAGCAATCAATCAATGCTGACTTGGCTTGACATCAGAAACAACCTTAACCCCTCATGGTAGGTATTGGAGAAAAGTGTTCATATGCTTATGAACCTGAGTTGATTGTGACCAGCTGTAAAGATGGATCCTAAGAAATATCATCCTGCGTGATAATGACCCTTTATGAAACAAAAGCTTTTCCTTTAGCCACCGGTTAGATTCTCTTTCTCCGAGGATATAACTGACTCACCATTAATTTATAACAGTTTGTGTCCAGTGCAAGGAGAATGAAAAAAAGCCTGGATGAAAATCATAATGTCCTCTGAATTTCAGGCTCAAAGAACCAATTGCCAACTGTATAGCTCCACTAACATTTTTTATAATTGTTTTAAGTTTTGAAATTATAATATAATAACATCATTCTCCTTTCCTTTCTCCCCCCCCCATTCCAGGCTCTCCCATGCATAACCTCTTCATTTCTCTCAAAGTCACAGCTTCTCTTTTTCACTGAAAAAATGTGTGTGTGTGATTTTTTTCCTAATATACAAATACAACCTGCTCGTTCTGTATAATGTTACCTGCATGCATATGATATCAAGGCTGACCACTTGGTACTGGATAACCAACTAAAAGACTCTTCCCTGAGGAAGATTATTCCTCCTACTCTCAGCATTTCCAGTTTCTCACAGTTCTTTGTCTAGGGGTGAGGCCCTGCAATTTTTCCATTTTAGCATATCCATCAGTGTCACCATTGCTCAGGTCTTGTTTATGCATCCATGTTGATGAGATTACATGGGTGTAGCCTCACTAACACTTTTAGGAGACGTAACCACCACTTCATTAAATCATTCTAAATATTAATCCTTATACCCACAAGCAAGTGTAGTTCCTGGTCAAATAAGCTTCTCTTTGACTCAGAGACCATTACAAAAAAATCCCACAACAAATCAAAAGGAAGAGAACAAGAGCCTGCATGGTGCCCAGTCCCAGATGACACATCTACAGCATAATTCTGCACGTAAGGCTCAGGGTTCTCTGCAGAAAGATTGTAAGAGCAAGGGGCTTTCTCTGAGATTGTTTCCACTGACTCAGTAGACCCAAGCTATCACTTTTCCCCCAAACCCAATCATCTCACAAGCTCTTTGTTCAGGAAACCTTTCTGCTTCATGCATCTGTTCTTCCGGATCTCATGTTTGAAAGGAATAGGATTGCAGAAGATACACTAAGGCCAAGTTCTCTGCACAAAGTAGATTTGTTTGCCCTAGAGGGACAAAGATAGGGGATAGGAGACAAGGGAAAGGGGAGGAAAGGGGAAAGGGAGAGGAAAGGGATAAAGCAGAGACAGACAAGACCTGTAGACAAATGGCAGTTTATAAATGGAAAAGGGGAAACCACTGTGTTAGGATAAGTTGGGTTGTTTTTTGATTGGGTGCGTAAATTAGGTGAGCCAAAGGCAGGAGTTTGACTGCTGGACTTCAATAGTTTGATAGCTGTAACCTTGGTAGTTAGCCTCGGGAGGAAGAAGTGGCCAAATAAGGGAACAGATCTTGGTATCTAGCTTCAGGGATGTAAACTGACAGTTTTACAAGAAAGAGGGAATGGAGAGGGCGAGACTTTCCAGAACCACGTTTGCCATGTTCAGGCCTAATAGAGTCTTTCAGTACCTTTCCCACCAACCAACCAGGGAAGCCTATTCTTCAGACTCTGTTCTTTTTAAATAAATGTCTATCATTCCTCAAGTCACAGGGGGTTGGGTGAGCTTGTTAAGAACTAAAATCTATCAGTCATTCCTTTATTCAGATCCTCCCAAAGCCTATCTACCCTTTCTTGGTAAAAGTATTTACCATGCCTTAAAAAAACCACCCCTATTCTTGATTCCAGGTGCCTCCATATCCATGCACCTCTTGGCAGCTGGCCATGTGTTTTCTGGTCACTGTGTTTTCCTAAGGGCATGCTTCCCATAAGAATTGCTGGGCCCTCTCCCAGAACCCTACCCCTCCCCCACCAGAGATAACATGGCTCACTGTCTCACCTTCTTATGGTCTTAACTTACATATTGCCATCTAGTCCTACTCTGGAGATAATAGTGTGTAAAATTGTAACTTCCCCTAGATAATTCTTCTTTTACTGCGCCCCTCATGTTTCAGCTCCAACATATTTTTTTTTACGTTTTACTTATTTATTGTCCTATTGAATATAAGTTTCTAGTGGGAACTGTCAAGGGTTTCTGTCTGATCTGTCCATTTGCCCCCAGAGCAGGGCTTGATGTGTAGTAAGCATTGTATTTTATGACTAAGTAAATAAGGGAATGCATGAGCCTTTAAGATCAAAGGCATAATAACAAGAAAGGATGTTGTAATATATTTCTATTTAACGATTGGAAGACTCAATAATAAAAGCACATATAAGTATCATATCCTTTGTAAAACAATATCATTAATATCCAAACCTCCCATGAAGTTTTCTTTGTCAGTGCCTACTTCCTTCAGGTTGTCTTATTTTTCCTTTAAGACGCTTAAAGGCAAGGCAAGGGAGGCATGTTTGATTCTCACATTGAGGTGAAATCTATACAGTTTTTGCAATCATGACGTCATTGGTAATGATATAGTTTTTCTTTTTTTCCAGAAGGTCAAGGAGCTGGAGAAGCTTTCACTGAGTCCGTTTAACCATGCACATAATGCTGATAATCATAAAAGCAAAACCTGAAGTGTTGCAGACTAATCTGGTCCCAGTGAAGTCAGCCTAAAGAAAGACAGATTTAGCATGGCTGAAAGCACTTAGTGATGATTATAGGAGTATCAAATCTAATAGAAAAGAGTGATCTAACCTACATGTTTGCTATGGGGAGTGTTATAGCGACTGGAGTGCATAATGATATCTCACAGGACTCTTAGGGTCTTGGATGTGGTCTCATCATTTGGGGCATGTAGAACTTTACCCTTTGCTCTGTCCATTGATGTAAGTCACATGTTCTCTAAGGATACAACGGGAATTTTTATTAAACAAAACATATATCCATCATTCATACTGCTGCCATTGATCAATCACCAGTGAAGACTTTGTTTCATATTTACCCTCACTTGCTAATTAGTTGTCTAATTGAGCCCTTTAAAGTTTAGAAAACTAGTAATTTGCATACAGAATCAAGATTTTTTAAAGAAGTGGGTTGCTTTGATATTTGAAACAGTAAACTATATCTGTTATGAAAAATACACTTTATTATAAGACCAGTGGATATGCCGGGCGGTGGTGGTGCACGCCTTTAATCCCAGCACTCGGGAGGCAGAGGCAGGCAGATCTCTGTGAGTTCGAGGCCAGGCTGGACCGACAGCCCCAAAACAATACAGAGAAACCCTGTCTCGTAAAATCAAAAAAAAAAAAAAAGACCAGTGGATAAAGGTCATCAGTAGAGATGAACTTACAGATAAGAACACCACATTAAATAATGTATAGTTCATTTTACATACATTACTTGAATTAGAGATGTGAGTGTGTCTTAGAACATCCCTGTATAGAATAAAAGTGGACTGTGAAGGCTTTAACACTGTCTGATTTGGTGGTCCCATATCTATAAGGCTTCCTACCTCAGTTCCTGGGCGGGAAATGGGTGCCACTTTTGAATCGAGCACAGTCCACGTGGTGAGCTGTGGAGAACTGCACATTCACACTGTGATGTCAGTCTGTATTGTTGAGCAAAGCAGCTTCATGCTCCATTCTCAAGGAGGACCAATGAAATTTCCAGTTTCACTGGTCACTTGGTCACTAGGTGACTTTCAGATAGTGGCATCTTAAGGGAGATAATAATGCCTATCTTGTGGGAGATGTCGAGAGGAAGTATGATGAGGAGCAGTGTTCTCCTGAAGCATATAGGTGTTACACTCAGTTTTGTTTCTGTCTTTATTCCTGACTACTTTTCAAAGCTGTTGTATTAAAAAGGGGAGTTGAATAATGTGTCTCATCCCAGATGGGATCTTCACCACACAGGTGAAGTCAATGAGAGTTGTTATCTGCAGAACCATCTCTCCATCTTTCATATTTCTTCATTCCAGGATTGTAAGCAAATGCCTGTAGGCCCTCCAAATATTCTCATTGAAGGTAGAGCCTCATTCTTTCTCTCTAGTGACGGGATAAGTATCCAGATTTATAATCTAGAATATGTGCTACAAATAGTATTTTCAGTGGACTACAATATAAAACACTTCATGGCATCATATGTAACGAGAACAGGTAGTGCTTTTAAATTTCAGGCATGTGAGTATCAATTAGATATTGACATATAACTGTTTATTGTAAGTAAGTATAAAAGGATTAAGAGCAATTTGTTAAGCTGCATTTATTCACTAGTATTTGCATTTCCCCCTCCTTTCAGTCATCAGAAGAACACCACCTTAAATTAACTACAAATAACAATTACAGTTAGATGTTACCATAGGACAGAGATCTGGGCAAGGAATTATGAACAGAAGAGCAAATGTATTCTTTCCAGACTCTGCCCATGGAAACTTTATCAACGTGATCCTTGCTTCTTGGTACCCGCAAAAGCAGATCTGAGAGGACACGGAGGAAGGTGAAGACAAGACACCATGTGGAACACTGTTGTGGAATATTATTTTAACTAGGCAAAGCTGAGTTACATTTGTTTATGCTGCAGAATGCTACTTTAAGTGTGTAAAGATGTATTGCTTTTGTTTATGCTGTATTTGTTTAACAATGTAAAGATCTGTCTTTAATTATTATGTAAAGGTGTGTTGTATCTGTTTCACCTTGCCTGTCTATGGCATCAATAAAAAGCTGAATGGCCAATAGATAGGCAGAAGAAAGGATAGGAGCGTTTGGTGGGCAGAGAGAAGAATGAAAGAAAAAGGAGGAGAGAATAAGAGTCACACCCGGAACAAAAAGTCAGGTAGATGTCATCCAGACATAGAGAAGCAGTGAAAGTAAGGTATACAGAAGTAAGAAAGGTAATAAGCCCCAAAGCAAAAAATAGGTAAAGAGAAACAGGTTAATTTAAGAGAGCTAGCCAGAAACATGCCTAAGTAGGCATTCAGAACTAATAAGTCTCTGTGTCACGGTTTGGGAGTTGGTTAGTTGCCCAAAAGAAGAAGCCTGGAAAAGAACACTTCTTGCTCTGCAGCCCACACTGAATATTGAGTCGTTGTTTTTTTTTGTTTTTGTTTTTTTTTTTTTTGAGACAGGGTCTCACTATGCAGCCTTGGCTGGCCTAGAACTCACAGAGATCTGCCACTCTCTACCTCCTAAGTAGTGGGATTAAAGGCATATACCATCATACCATCAGGCCTGAACACACTGTGCTTTGTGTGTGTGTGTGTGTGTGTGTGTGTGTGTGTGTGTGTGTGTGTGTGTTTTGTTTTGGAAACAGGGTTTCTCTGTATAGCTTTGTAGATCAGGCTGGCCTCAAACTCACAGAGATCTGCCTGTCTCTGCCTCCAGAGTGCTGGGATTAAAGGTGTGTGCCACCACTGCCCAGCCACACTGCGTTTTAAGGGGGAGTGAGAAATGAACCTCATGTACTGAGGCACTGACCCAGGGAGCTTATAACAAGCACCTCAATTTCCTTTCTCTCTTATAGGGCTGATGAATTCCATAATGAAGTGTCTGCTCTGCTGCCTCTGGCCACATAAGCATAAAAAAAACCTGACGAGCTCTAAGCTCCATGTGCACACAATGCACATGAGACTCGGCTTTTCTCACTGGCTAGCTGTGTGTCTATCTTCTCACTGTGATGGAGTCCTCTGGGCTTCGGCTTTCTATGTGATAGTTCATCTGTTTGGCTGGGTATGATCTGTAATCTATTTTAGTGTCAGGGTTGCCAACTGTTTCCACTAGACCTTTTTCTGGTAAAAGTGTTAATATACATGGAGAACAATTTCATTTCAATAAAAGAATGTAAATGGTCATAGAACAACAGTAAGTTATAACAGTAAGTATTTACTCTGCCTCCAATGACTAGTCTAGATGGCTGGTACATCAGCCCTAAATTCCATAATAATCCAATAAATGCATTATTACACTCAATAAGAGGTGGGAAGACAGAGTTGGAGATATTAGAGAATCTGTCCTGGATCACACCGTTAAAACTTGCCAAGCCAAGATCTGAACTCACATTTGTCTCATGAGCAATCCCACACTTTACACCATGTTCCTTACTGGCAGAGAAAAGAACAAGTAACCAGTGATGATCAGAAGAATGGCTATTCAATGATGAGAAGAATCTCAGATTTCTAACAGTTGAACTTGTGACTGTCTTGCTATGCTTTGAGCCACTGTGGTTAGTGTGCAATGAACATCATGTGCAAGGGGTTTCCAACTTTGAAACCAAGCGGAAACATCTGGCCATGTTCTCCTAAGCAGGGGCAGGGAACTTGAGACTGACAAGAATACATGAGAGCTCAGAGGCTTTATCTAGTAGAAATGTAAGTAGTCAAATTGTATTTTCAGACATAAAATCTAGACTTGTGGTCCTGGAGAGAGGGAGTGCTCTGGACAAACCAGTGAGAAGTAGGAAGTAAATACTGACTTTCTTCTAAAGGTAATGAGACAAATTAAGTTTCTTTGGCAGCTGTAGGCTAATGACCAAGTTCTCACGCCTTCCTTATGTCATGCCTGACACAGTACATATGACATGCTTAGGGGGATGACAGTCCACCTGCAACATTGAGAACAGAACCCTTTACACATTCCTGAACTGTGTTGTTTTACCACCCATTTATTTACATGATCCTGTTTGAGTAGATTTATTTGTTACTTTTCCAATTTTAGCAAAGTTACTCTTTTAAAATGTACCTTGTGCTATAACGCACTCCTACAAAGAACCTGAATACAGAAGAAATCATCATGTGTCAAGCAGAAGCAGACAGCAAGAAATACTTTCTGCTAGTGAGTCCATACTGGTCTGGTCCCACTCATGATCCTTCATATTTGTTTCAATCTACCTATACCATAAAGTCAAACTATGAAGGCTTATTTCAATGTAACAGAAACCATTAATATAAATGTCTCTACCGCCATCGATGATGGAACTCAACCAGAGTGTCTGTTGCATTATGATCTGTAACTAATAAGTGAACTACATGGAAAAAAATGCATGATGGGTACATCTCAGTGTCATTGGTTCCCCTCCCCCACCCCGCCTATAATACTTGATGTTAAGTATTAAAGTCATAGTCTTTATCTTCTTAGGGCACTTTCTATAATCTTGAAGGCAAGAGCAGGTACCTTGATGGCTGCTCATTCAAGGGAACTGCTTAGGGCTTCAAAGGCATGCCTCCCAGTCCCACCATCAGAAGCTTTTGAGCAGCACTAACACAACCCTAATTGACTGCATAAACATTGACAAAATCAGTTTCAGCTGTCTGGGAACCCTTGCTTCCTTCTCATCATGCCCTCGCTGTTCTTCAGCCAGTGTGGTTGGAATGAGTTCGTCTGGATCTGGATTCAGAAGCTTCATTCACACTGTTCTCAGCAAAATTTCATCAAAATATTTACCTCAATAATTTGGCTCGACACTTCCCTCAAATTAACTAAGGCACAGTGTTCAGCCAGGTTGCTGTAGAACGCCCCGGAGCAGGGCAGAGCTGTGAAGAAAGGGTGCAGTCGGGAGGGAGAAGCTACATGCAGAGGAGATGCAGTCAAAAGTGTATACAACATTTATTAGCTAAAGTACCACGAAAAGCATTCTAATCAGTTGGTTTCCTCTCATTAAATGTTAATTAGTTCACATAAGCTTCCTGCATAGGAAAGTATCAGGTACTTAGCACGCATTAGGAAAGAGACAAGTCACGCGGGGAGTCTTGGAAAACAGCAGAACAGAGCAAGGACATTTTCACACGTCTGGGTGACATTTCTGTTTGAAGGCGTATGTGAGCTCCTCAAGGGGGACCCAGAAGATCTGCCAAAAAACAAACATAGACTCCAGATTTTCATTCTGGTAACAAGTCTCTGATATAATGTTTGTTGAGTATTTTCAAACACACTTAATTCAGGAGGTTAGCTCCTGAATCAAAGACTATGATTATATTTAGATACATTTGCTCACATTGTTTAAAACCACAGACCAGGATAATCCTATCATGTTAAATGGCCTTTTACCTAGATTGCTTTAGTATGCTAGCTTACAAACCACCTTGGCAAAGTGTTGTGCAAATAAAGAGAATAAAACTCAAGGGCTTTGTGGATCATAAGTCATTAAGTGTTTTGGAAGCCAGCTGTGGGAATAGACAGGACTCCAAATGTAGTCAGCCCATTGAAACACTGTCATGTTATGGTACATGACAGCTCATGATCTGACTACATGGTGCCTATCCCCACATGGTTGCTAACGATCATGAATATCACCCCTGATTCAGATACAGCCACACTTCATATTGTCCTACTAAGAGAATGTTAGAATTTAGGTTTGAGTAATTTCCACAGTTCTCCTTTGATGGTCTGCATGCTAGTCTCCTCTTCGAATTTGTTATCATTTCTGTTTGTACACTGACAATGTATCTATCCTTATGATATGGAATGACAAGAGTCCCTGGTCCCTGTGCAGATTGAACCAGCTTTGATAACAGAAAAGGGGCAATTATTGAGTGTATACTACATGATCAACATGGACAACTATAAATAATAACTATTGAATCTTTACATAGTCCTAGTATAACCATTGTCATGAGTTCCATTTACCAGATGAAAGAACTGACATAGAAAGAGGATGGGTAATTCACAACTGTTTTTATAGCTTCCATTGATCTCCCTACCATCCCAGTGTTCAGGCTGCATGAGATTTGCTTCCATTGGGTTTGAACTAGACCTGATGGCCCATGTCAAAGAAACGGAATACAGCAAAAATAATGAAATATTATTTCCATCATGTGATTACAGGAAAGACTTGGTATCTGTCTTACAAATAGCTGCTTTCAACTGACTTTGATGAAACAAGTTTCTGTGTGAAAACAACCAATGGACACAGAACTCCAGTCAATCACCAGCAAAGAATTTGGTTCTCAGTCCAATAGAACCTTCCTATCAATCATAAGTGGCTCCTCCCACAAATAACCACTGACCCTTGACCAATAGCTTTATTATAGGTTTTTGAGACATAAAACAACAGAGAACACAGCTCAGTAGGGATTTCTGCCCCACCCACATAAACTATGAGATGATAAATAGCGTTGCTTCAAACTCACTCGATTTGGAGCAGCTTGTTATGAAGCATTCTATAATTGATATTTTCATGTAACCATTTTCTCTGAATTAGAACATTTCCTCCTTGAAGAAAATCACAAGAGGAGCATGAGACTCACAAAAAAGCTTAGGTCATGAAAAACAAGACTTACAAGGGCCGGCAAACAGTGGACAGTTGTTGGGGAAGAAGGCTCTTTGATGGAGCTGCCTGCATGTTGTTCAGGGAACTCCAGTTAAGCAGTTTGCAGGAGTCTTCACATATCCTGGAATGCAACTTTCTTTTTTGATGATGATGATGATGATGCATCTGCCTGAGAATAATCCTTCACTCATGCTCCTTTAAGGAACCCAGGTGAACTCACTGGTTCACTAAGCTAGACTTTTCTTTGGTAGCAGTCATGGTCTCTGGAGTGGAGAGCCGTTTGTGTGTGTGTGTGTGTGTGTGTGTGTGTGTGTGTGTGTGTCCACAGGAAGAGTCGTCCAACATCACTGATATTTTAGCTGAATATTATACATCGAGTAAATGGTAGAGACAGGAGTGTGGCTCCCTAATTTATAGTCTTTATAATTGCACTAGTCATTATCACCCCGTACCACCACAAGTTCGTCATTCTCACTATTGCCACAGCCATCACCCCGACTGTGATCTTAGGTGTTTTACACAAATTATTTCATCTGATCTTCAAAATGACTCTGTTGTTACACTTTTATATTTACTAAAACAATAATACCAACCCAAGAACCAGGCAACTTAAACTCATCCAGAGTAATAAAACTTGAAATTCAGCCCAGCTGACAGACTGCAAAGCCCATTGTCCTTCCATCTAAATTGCTGCTCCTTTGTAATATACTTGCTTTGCAATAAAGAAATAATTCTTTTCAGCGTTGAATAAAAACAGCTTAAAACAATTAATTAATAAATTGTTGGTAACAGAGCCCACCTGGGGGAAACTTCTGACGTCACCTCAAGTCTGTGGAAGAGTTTGAGGGTGTGGCAAGCAGAAGACTGTTTTGTTAAATTCTTGCTGGCAGATATAACAAAGCACAAATTGAAACAGCACCAATTATATGCCACTAAGTTTCTTCCCAAAAAGCGAAGTCATAAAATCTAATCTAATGTAATAATAACTTGTATTTCCTATGAAATCTTGGATAATTCCCCATTGCACATTAGATGAGAGTGCTCACACTCCTTGGCAGAACTTCAAGGTCTGGCTGACTGAAGCTAGCCTCAAGTTGGGCTCCATTTTCTGTACAGTCACCATCTATGAGAGTCAAGTCTGCTCATACCCTGTCAGAGCCTTGAATCACAGCCCTTATTTCTCCTGCTGGATTGAACACAATGCTTAGCACAAGCCCAAGAGAAAAGAAAATAACATTGGGAGGGGAGAAAGTTTTAAAAAGCAAGAGGAGTAAGGAGAACTTTGCTCTTTTCACCTTAGCAAAGAACCCTGGAATTCACATATTCCGATTTGTGGCCCGAGTGAGTCATTCAGGATTCCAATATTCTTGGGTTTATTGCAACCCTCCCCCTCCGCAAATTAAGCAGAAAGAAAGAAGGATTACTGGGAATGTAGCACATATGCCACATATTACCCTCTTTGCTACACTTTCTGTTCCCATGGTCCTATGACCCATTGCTGTCTTGCCCTCTCGGTTTTTGAGTTTTTAAACCACATGTATATGAAAATTCCTATATGTATTTAAAAGAAACTAAGGATTTTGTTAAGTTACTTTGTTACTTCTTTTGGTAGAAACAAACAATAGTTTAGTGCGGTGAGTTATAATGACCCAATTAGGCTTGTCAAAGTATTTGAAGAGCTAACTGAGAGGATATGATACTTGCAGAAGTATACAAATAAGGGATATGCCAATAAGGATCGCTTTAAAACAATACTTGAGTCCACTTCGAAACTAGGACTGCTGGCATGGTTCCATGTACTAGCCATTGCCTCATTATCCATCTTTTGGGGAGTCGTTCTATTTCTATATTTAGCCTCTGACCTCGTTTTTGGTAAGCCAGTATCATGGTCGTTGTCTTGACAGAATCCTTCAGCCTTCAGCTGTCAGCCTTCATCTTCCAAGCTCGCACCCTCTTGACTTGATTGCATTAGACTCAGTGGGGAAAAAAGAAAATGACCTCAGTGGTGTTTATTTTGCTTAGCAGGAAGGAGACTTGGCTAGAAGAAGAAAGAATGGGACTGTCATCTGTGATTCCAAGGATAAGCCTGGGAAAGACAGGATGAAACATGTGACTGTCTCATTTCTTATATCCGAGCAGAAATGGTTGAACTGTGGCTTTGGTCTTCTCAGTTATGCTTGGACTTCTTGTGTGAATGTGTGTGTGTGTGTGTGTGTGTGTGTGTGCATGCGTGTGCGTGCGTGTGTGCATGTGTGTGTGTGTCTTTTAATTATACCAAAGGTAATTTTTTAAAACAGTGTACCTAGAACTGTATGATATTAAAGAACACAAATATGTCTGTCAACCATTTTGTGTTTCCTTTTCCTTTGGCCTTCTCTGTGTATGCTTGGACTTCTTGTGTGAGTGAGTGAGTGTGTGTGTGTGTGTGTGTGTGTGTGTGTGTCTTTTAATTATACCAAAGGTAATTTTTTTAAAACAGTGTACCTAGAATTGTATGATATTAAAGAACACAATTATGTCTGTCAACCATTTTGTGTTTCCTTTTCCTTTCTAGACCTTTAGGTTCTAATCCCCAAATATTTCTATCGCCCAAGTACTGCCTATTCTCTTCCACACTATACTTTCTCTGCCCTTTGGGCAAAAACACTATTTAGATGCATGTTTAGAAACTTTTTTTGGATAGAAAGCCTTATAAAACAAATTATGTCCTGCAATCCAATGATGCCCTGGGGAACACTGAGGTGTGCAGAACTGTCTGCCCCTTCACTAAATGGTCTCAGATGATTATCTATACTTTCCAGTTCTTAGGTCTGTTTTCTATTATTCTCTGTCTCCTCTCTGCTGCCAATGTATTGTGCCTACTTCATTCCCCACAAATACTGACCCACAAAAATGTATCCCCTAAAAATCAATTTTTGTTTGGGGAAGTCAAAAATAGCTAGGATCTTACCCATCACTATTTACTTTATGACTCGGGAGTTTACAACTGAACACTCTGAGGTTCTTTGAGAGGCATTCTGAGAGCCGGAGAAGCACAGCTGTATCAGATACAAAAGACAGTCACTATAGGAATAAGCATAAAAACAAACTTTTAATGACCTCCGCAGTCTATATTTAGTATTTTATTTTGGAAATTCATTTCTATTTCACCCTAAGTCCTATAAACAGCCATTTCATTGGAGGCAGTTCCTCCTGTAGTCATATTTGCTGAACTTTATTGAATTTGCTTTCCCTAATGAGTCATGAGGCCTGAGTTAAATGTTAAGGATCAGGGTTTATAGAAGGATCATGTATATTTGCTTTCTCTTCAATTAAGGAAAAGCTGGCTGACACCTGCACCACTGAGTTTTGTGCTTGGTGATAGCCTGGATTTCCATTTACCAAGCCATATTTTGCTAAATTCTCCCATGGTACTGTGAGAATGGAGAAGGCAAAAGAATGTTGGCTACCTACTGGGTACAGACCTGAAAGGACTTTTATTGTCTCAGGAAGGAGAAACTTAGAAGCGGTTTTGTCATAAAGCCAGGGTGGCTTCTGCCTCTGTGCCATTGTAGGCATGGAGATTCTGGGAATGAAGAAAATTATCTCAACAATTCAAACTCAAGAGCAACTCAGTCCAAGTTTAAGGCCCAGTTAGGGGCTCCATAGTTAAGAACATTTGCTCTTATTTCAGAGGAAGTGAGCTTAGTTCCCAGCACCCATGTCAGGTGCTGTAACTTCAGCTCCAGGGGATCCAAAGTCATCCATACTCTCATACACATACCCTTATACAGATACACACTACGTGCACATAAGTAGAGACAATGAAAATAAACCCTTAAAAGTAGAATCCAGGTACACATAGACAATTTTTTAAGATGTGCAGTTCCAGTATTACTGAGCCAATTTCCAAAATTTGAACCTCAGGGATACATCATTTGTTCCTCTCGGCCTCACAATCTTTCACTCACTCCGATGGTGTAATGCAAGGATCATGCAGATACTTCCCATTTAGTCCTTTGACAGCTACATGGATGTCCCTCCCTGACATTCACCATAGATGCTTGGGTACCTGTGTAAATTGTCTCATACAGCAACTGGTGCCACCATGAGTGGGACGTGAGAAAGGAATTACCCTATCAAGAAGTGACATCCACCTTCTTGTAATGTCCTCTTATTAATCCAGATTTGTTCATCTGAAAACATACTGACAAAGCCTAAACACTTCACAGGACATATGTGTTGAAGTACTTAAGGATTGCTTCTAAATTCTCTTCTCTCAGGGTAGCTCATATTGTCTTTTGAGAGCTCACTGGCTTGCTGAGCAACCTAGGTACTCACATTGCATCTCATTTAAAAGCCCCCAGCTATAGCCCCCCCCAACCTTGTGTTTCTCCAATTTCCCCCCACTCGGTAAATTAATCACCTTCTCAGTGTCAAGGCTAAGACCCTGAGTTGTCAGGGTCCCGTTCTTGATCTATTCCTTAATTCCTATGCCAAGTTATTACATAAGGCAACTTACATAATTAGTTTCTTAAGAGACATCTTTCATATCATATCCCCAGTGTCTAAATATAGTAAATGCTCAGTAGGCATCTGCTGAATTAATATTAAATTAATCATTAGTGCCACTAAATATATTTCAAACCTCTTGCTGAAACCAGATGTGCTATGAACCCTGCTTCCTCTTGATTACATGAGACCAGAAACTCTTCCATACTAGGAAATGCTGTAAGGCTAGTTCTAATTATTATTCATTTGCTTTGCTGAACCCTAGTGATCATATCTGTCCATATCCTTGCTCAAATATTGTCTCGGGTTATCACATAGATCCACAGACTGTTAGAAAATAAAAGCACCATGGAATTCATATGCTCTAATTGTCTAGTCAGTAGATACATGAAACCTAGGATACAGATATTGATTTTCATCAAGGGACATATCAAATCAATGTGGGAACTCTTCAGTTCCTCTCCCTCAAATCAGAAGGAATGTGCTTCTTCCAAGCATTAATTTTCTGAACACCTATTGTGCTTCAGAATTTCTCCAGCCCACTCCTAATTCTATTCCCTCAAATACATATTGCCCAGTGACTGACCTCTTATTTATTTTTTAGCACTCAAACAGATCTCATTATGCTTTGTCAGAAACATTGTCCTTCAATTATCTTTTTTTTTTTTTTTGGTTTTACAAGACAGGGTTTCTCTGTATTGTTTTGGAGGCCTGTTTGAAAGTCCAGCCTGGCCTCAAACTCACAGAGATCCGCCTGCCTCTGCCTCCCGAGTGCTGGGATTAAAGGCGTGCGCCACCACCGCTCCGCCCTCCTTCAATTATCTTAAACCAAATACAAGAAAGGCTCGATTCAGCCTGAAATTTGCACTCGCACTACACTGTTTTTTCGGTAGTGTTCCTGGAGTCATTGGGGCCAGAGACTCAGCCTTGATGGACCTAATAAGCCAAATTTCCTCACTTTCCAAAAAACAAACAAATGACCAGTTAAGCAAATGAGTAACAATAAGGAGCAGAAGGAGTCTTGTTTAATGTAGCCTTGTTAGAAACAGGGACAAAGAGATCCAGTGACCTCTCTTGAGTCTGCCTTTGGGTAGAGGGCCAGAGGTGTGCAGGGCTAAGAACAATCCTAGCCAAGGTGTATTGTGGTTCCACTCATCACTGATCAATCACTGTCTAGGTTGCATTTTCTCAGGCAACATCATCTGCCATGTGTCAGAACTATGCGTAATCCCTTTCTTTCTCAGAGACAGGAGATAAATCCCTCCTCTATATGGCACCAAGCTCCATCCTTCTCCTACAGGCATAAGATTTCTAGGGAAGTTTTCAGGGGAACCATTGTTTCAGTAGTTTGGTAGCCAAAAGGAGGGACACAAGTGTCTCTTTAAAATACTATCATTCCTCCCAGGCTGGTTATAGTATCCCTGAGCTTGGGGCTTGTGAGAAATTTGTGAGTACTTCATAGAGCTCTCAAGTGCCTCGACTGGACAGTGAGACACCATTAGCAATAATAATGCTGATAATGATGATAGTGCCTTATTGACGATCTACCATGAGTCAGACACAGTGAAAGTACCTTTTATACACTGTTGTAAAATTAATAATAATCAAACAAAATAAATGTTAGAATGTCCATTTTTTTCAGGTGGGAAAAAAACTGTTCAATAGTAATGTGGCAAAAGCTAGGCAGCTCTTCCCCAGTCTTCTTGACTTCTCTGTTCACAGCAAGGCTGCTTTCCCCAAGTTATGAAGACAACAAGTGTCTTCAGATGTTGCCAAACATAATCTGCAAGGCAAAATTACTCCCTTCTGTTGAAGCTAAACAGTACTGGCATTGAATGGCAGCGGCCCAACTTTATCCCTTTGGTTCAGTTTGTTAGATGAAACTTTTGACGACCCACCCGTGTCAGGAGTACCTGTAGGCAAACGAAAACACCTGCATCATCCCCAGTGGTTGTAATCTGTCCCCTTGTGTCTCTGTTGCAGCTTCCGGCACTGGTGTGGAGTCACTCCTTCCACTTTACCGATTTGGCTCATGAACCTATACAAATAACACTTCTTGCCCCCCACACCGCTGTTGCTCAAACAGTCTCTAGGGTTAGACTCATCCAAACTAAAACTCGCGAGCGGCGTCACTAAGGCGCGAGTGGATGTATGGTAGCTCCATCTTAGGGCTCAGAGTCAGCCAAGAAGTTTTCTTTTAATGTATTTTTTTACTTTTTAAATTTAAATTAGTAACAAGCTTGCTTCACATGTCAATCCCAGGTCCCTCTCCCTCTTCCCTCCCCTCCTCCCACACCCTCCCATCAGTCCTCCCCTCCGCCAATCCTCACTCTGATCCCCAGGGAAGGTGAGGCCCTCCATGGGGATATCCATAGTCTGTCATTTCACACAGGGCAGGGCGTAGGCCATCCCCCAAGAGTCCAGGTTGAGAGAGCATCCCTCATTGTGGGATGGGCACCCAAAATCCATTTGTTTGCCAGAGATAAATATTGATCTACTACCCAAGGCCCCATAGATTGCCTAGGCCTCCTCACTGACACCAGCATGGGACTGATCCAGACCCCCTGTATGTGGGTATCAGTTTTTTTAAAATTGAGAAACAAAGGCAAAGGAGACCATAAAAAAAAACCTGGGGCCAAGAGATAGTTCAGTTCATAAAGTTCTTATTTCACAAGAATGAGAACCTGAATTCCATCCCTAGAACACACACACACACACACACACACACACACACACACACACACACACACACACTCATAACAACAGAGATAGAGCTAAAATTCTCATCCCTAGGTCTTGATGATCGACGCTGATGTCCACCCTGGCATACTCAGAGGAGTTCCATACAGGCCAGTGAGAGACACTGCTCAAAAAATGCAGTTGACAACATTCCCAAAGAACAACATCCAAGATTGCAAGATTGTCCTTTGGCCTGCACACACACAAGTATACAGAGAACTGTTAACTGTTATGTGCACCTGTTATGGGAGCACACACACACACAACACAGGGGGAGAGAGAGGGGGAGGGAGAGAAAGAGAGAAAGAGAGAGGAGAGAGAGAGAACCTCATTAGGCCTGGATGGAAAATTGTTTATTTTTTTAGTTCAAGATGTTTTCACCTAATACTTTTAAAAAATAATTATTTATTGCACCAAGAACTTCTTCACTCACTCCCTATGAAGTGAGGTAACTGGTTAGAAAAGAAAAACATTTTTAGTGCTCATTCAGATGGCATGGTTCTAGACTACAGTCTGTTTCTCCATCACTTACCTAGTGATTACTATTTCAAAATGCACAGTATCTTGTCTCTTTCCCATAACACATTATTTTTGTTTGTTTGCTTTTTCCAGATACATACTGGGGCCCGGTCACATGACTTATGAACTAATGCTTTTTAAAGCCCCTTCTTGAGAATTACACCAATCCCCAGCCTTCCTTTGGCAAGTCCAACACCCTTTCAAGGACAATGTGATACCACAAGATAGTTAACATTAAGTTGTAAGTTCCACAAGGCTAGGCACATGTGTCTAAACACTGGCTGTGTTCAGAATACGCTTTCAGTTCACGCTGCCTCTGCTGATTGTGGGTAGTGGGTTACTTCGTATATACAGAGAATGTGCTTTTTTTTCCCCAACTCCCTTTCAAATCAGGTGCAGTTTGAAAGAAAAGTATTTTTTAGTTCAATTCCCTTTGAATAATAATAAGTAGGAATACAGAAAGACATCCCGCTGCTTCCTGCTGAATTATTTCAAGGCTGTTTTAAAACTGATCTACCTAACTTTAATCGGGTGCAGACAAGAGCTTGATGATCTGTGCATTCTAAAATTTCTCTGCTCCAACACAAACCCACTGCCTGACAGGGAAGCCTGACACTTGGAGGGCTGTACTGTCTGACAAACCGAATTAATAATGAATGAACCCATCTTGTATAATCAGAAAGGGGAGGAATGCTACAAATTAGGAATAAGTATGCTCTTCATTATGGATGGCAGCAGGATGCTGCTTAGGCTATCACTGATGCTCAAATTAGCTGTGGGGCACAGGGACCACATGCTGCTCTCACTGTTTCTTGCTTTCTCTTGAGAGTCTCCTTCTCAAGGGATTTACAGAATGAGAAATGCAAACTTGGGAGATAACGTTTGCACCTCATGAGATTGGCAACTCCTTCTTGTTCATCTAGGGTATATAGACATTGTAATGGGTTGCATTTCCATCTTAAATTAAGTTTCTCATATTTTCCACATAAATTAGGTAAAAATTATGCCAAGATGGGAACTTTCATAAGATTTCCTATATTCTCAGGAGATCCTTATTTTGAATATCATGCACTTTCTGAAAAAAAAAGTGAACTGTCCATCTTTGAATCAGGGAGATATTGCTGGTATTTATTTGGTTGGAGCTTGCTTTGCTAGAACATATACTACCAAACTCTAGCTGTGAAACAACACACGCATACACCTATCCGAACACACTCAGAAACTAAATGAAAACACTCAGTTAGCATGACTTCATCTACAAGAGGAACTACAAGAGTGTGCCATTAGCACATACTTTACACAAAACAGCTAAACTAGTTTTCCCCATCCAGGAATGATCTTGGGCCTGAGATAAGCTGATAACCTGTCCTTGGATCTATATGGTCCTGGTGGAAATCATGAAGATTCACTTTAACTTGTGGTTCTAGCCATGCCCTCCTGTCCCTTTTCCATTATTAATATCGTGGCTCTTGGATGCCATGAAGGTCTCTTGTGCTGTGGTGAGAATAGCTTACAACCTATGGGTCCTTTCATAAATGAAGAAAGTCATGGGTGTAGCACGCATACTTTGTGAGAAATGTCTAGACTAGGGCAGAGGTAGACCCAATTGAAATAATCAATGTGGCATTCTCCAGCCATAATTATTTGCTCCTGAACATATTGACCAGCAGAGGACAGATTGTGCTGAAACAGACAAAGTAGCTCTCAGATGGACCAACTGTTGGCATGTAGTATATGAACTGAATGAGATCATCATTTCTGTTCTGGAAGCCCTGAAAAGTTCTGCCAGAATCAGAGGAATACCTCTAGCAGTCAATGAGGGGCTGAAGTCAGAGGTCTTGGAGGATGGAAATTCCCAAGAAGAAAAGAGCAGGTCAGCATGTGACCACAATAAACTCGTACAAAAATTGTACTTGTACACCCTCCAAGAATTAAGGAGCCAGAATGCAGCTGACTACTTGCTGTATGTCAGGAGCAAATGAATAAAGAAATGCCATGTCTCAGACCCCTGTTTCCTCCCTGTTTTCCTCCCCCAATCCACTGCATATGTATAGCCTTGGTGAATCATTACCACTGATCCACAATCTCAAAAATGAACCTGTGACCAGCAGATAGATGTTGTGCAACAAAACCTTCCTGGTGAGATGCAACACTTGTGTCTACTTACGGAGAAAGGCATTCCATGACAGAGCAAAGTACAGACACTACAAAAAGCCCAACCTGGTTAACCAATAAGCTTTATTGGTGTTATTTACATAGTAATGGTGATGGGTTACTTAAAGGGGTAGAAACTCAAAGACAGCTATATCGCCAAGGGACACTCCAGCAAGGTTGACAGCTCACAAAAACTGGGAATCTGGAGCACACGGTACAGCTGCAGGCACCTCAACAGGTTAGAGAGTGTCCTTTCCAAGTGACTCTAGTAAAAATCTCTTCTAGGCTGCTGGTCTGGTCTCAGAGTTTTTTTTGCAGCTCAGCTTCATTTCCTCTGAAAGGGATTCTCAGCTTTTACCGCTTATCTTTTCAGGGAAGGGCCTGGTGAGTCTGATCAGTTTCAGGAACTTCCGGAAGCTCCTTTGAGTTGTTTTGCTTCCTGTTTAAAGAGCTTTCCTGCAGGATAGAATGCTTCAGTATCCAAGGGAACTGTTATCCAACACTAGGCAAACTGTCCACAACCAACCCTAATTTCTGGAAGCGCTGAATACTGCAGTGCCTGACAGGAATTGTCGTGCAGGTGCAATGAAGCAATCAGCTGGGGTTGGCAAGGAGCGGTTGCTTTGCATTGCCTAGATGAGCTCACAAGGATCTTTGCAAGTCAGAAAGTATGCCAATCTGATAAAAAAGAGACTTTTCTGAGTCCAGGGGAAAGATCTGGACAGTGATGACTGGCTTCTAAGGCATGCATGGTGGCTGAGGCATGTAATTCCAACATGTGAGAGGTGGAGACAGGATGATCAGGAACTCAAGGTTCTCCTCAGTTATAGAGTGTTGGGAGCCAGTCTATCTCAAAAACGCCCAAAAAGGAAAGGAAAGGAAAAAGAAAGAGGCGTGTTTAGCAGTCGCAAAGCCCTGTGTCCTATTCTTGATACCGTTATTTTAATTATCATAGGAAGCAATGGGTTTTATTGAGGCATTCTCGTTCATTCTTTCTGTCGAACCACTTCCCCATACCTCCTTCCCATCCTGCTGCTCTGATGCCCCCACACTTGTGCCTCTCCTCCCTCGGCCGTCTTCTTTGCACTTTCATGTCACGTGCATCATATTACTGCAAAAACGCTTTCTAATAAAAACTCAAAGCTACAAATGGTGGCATACGCCTGTTATGCCAACATCTAGAAGGCTGGGACAGAGAATCATAAATTCCAGGCCAGCCTGGGATATATAACGATGTCTTCTTTCAAAGAAAAAAATCCAAGGTGGAAGTGTGCTTGCCTAGTGTGCGGGGCCTCGAGCTCAGTCCTCAGTGCTTCCAATGAATGAATAGACAAACAAGTAAATGATAAGGAAGGGTTCTCTGGGATCTAGAAAAGAAGAGTTCTCTCTGCAGTCTCCAGAAGGCACCTAATCCTGTGATACCCACACTGAACATTTGTGATATCTGGAATTGAAAGTTAATAAATATAAATCTCTGTTGTTTTAGGCCACTAAATATGCAATGATTCATTACAGCAACAGTAGGAAACCAATAAAGCACCAGAGAAAATGATCCCGACACATTTTTAGATACGCTTCTAACTTGTAGTAGAAGGAATGATTCAGGCAAGGGCCTTACAGTAAAAATCTCAGAAAAAAAAGGCTGCCGGTCAAAGGGGGGTGCCAAGAAGAGTGCCCATGGTGTTCCTTGTCGTCTTTTGTTCCAAGCTCAACCCTGGGGGAGGAACTTTCAGGGCGCTACAAATTAGCAGTTGAAATAACTGTCTTTAATAAAAATCACCCAAAAGCAATAGGCACAGAGACTCGCTCTATAGCTCTGCTAACAGGGTGTAACTCAGGAGGCAGATAGACATGTTTACTTTGTGCTCTAGATATACCATGGAGCCTCTGAAGTGACACAGAGGTGTGATAGGAGACACCGTGCTCACAGGCGGTAGAGGTGGGGACAGCAAAAGAGAAGAGGTAGTTCCCAGAAGACATCAATTGTCATGGGAGCTGCTTAGGGACACTAACAGTGAGTGAAATTAGGTGCCATGTTGGGAGCAAGACACAGTTGACATCCATGGCAGTTGCTTGTATTGTTCACTGACACAGGAAGACTCCCTAGAAATTGTCCATAGTTGATGGTCCTGTAAGAGCAAGGGAAGGGCAAGGCTGTCACTGAACACTGTAGCCCTCCTGTAATTCAGGATGGGGTGGCCTGGAGTTACAAGGATATGATATCACCCAAGACTAGAACAATGATAAGCATAAAAGAAGAGAGATAATTAATTAGGATGGGACAAAACTTCTCTGGGAACTTCGTGCCTGAGACTTTGGAAATAATTCTTTGCGGGATCTAAACTAGATTTAAGCCTAAGCCAAGAAAGCTGTGAGGCAAGTTAAATTCCTTCACTAGCAAACTCTTTGCAGAACACGTTTTCATGGAGTGTGTCTTCGATGATCTGGTATCAGCACAACAAAACTCATATTGGAAAATAAGAGACATAATATTCTACCTTAGAACCTACATCCTGGAGAAGTCAGATGTTCAACATCAATAGAAGATGTGTTCTTATTGTCCAAGAGCAGATTCCAACACAAGGCAATTCAAATAGGCTCTAAGCACAATGCTGTGAGAGTGCTCTCTAGTTTTACAATGTCCTGCCAAAGAGTACAGAGAAACGAGGGACCTTTTCCTCTGCAGCTAATAAGGGCACCCTGACATCTCTTCCAGAGTGTTGTATGTGAAACGACGTTTTCAAGTGTTCCCATATTCTGCTACAAGACTCTAAGACATCTCGGCCCCTCCCTCTCAAAGTGTTTTCTCAGTGGATAGAATCCAGCGATGCTGGTGGGTTTGCCTCTCATCTGCACAGACTGACTGTGCTTTTTGTTGTGAGAAACTCTGGATTTACTCCTGATCATCTCCTGCCTTTTCCTTTTTGGTTTGTCATGAGTGTTAAGTAAAACCATTTGCTTTGATGAGATTCCAGTGTTCCTCTTGGGGAAGAAAGGAAAGCCTCTTACTTGACAAGATGAAGAGGAAAGAGTGAAGCTTGGTTGTATTTAATCAGCGCTCACACAAAGCTCAAGCCAAACAAAGCTGAAAATACCCTCTTGACTGACTCAGTCAAATGCAGTTAGAGATTTGAGGCAGCTGCAAATTCCAAGCCATGAGCCAAGGCTTTTCTCCATGAACTTATTCAGCAGCCTGTACCTAGATGCAAATTGTTATTTTATCTTTGGTGCATAGAGACCAGTGGTTCCATTAAGTTAATTTCATGATCTTTATTAAGGCAGAATATAGCATGGAAAAATTCGAATGTCACATCAAAAGAGCTGACCTCAAGCCTAGAATTCCATCCCCCTCTTTCCAGTTGTGAACTGATGGTCTATAGTTTAATCTTTCTGAACCTTAAGTTCTGCTTCTGTAAGTTAGGGAGATCATTCCATGTTAAAATCTATACTCTCATACTCCAAAAAGGAGAAGCCACAGGGATATACAACAGATTCTAAAATATGACAAGAACCCATATTATTAGCCATCAGTGAAATACATATTACAATTATGTTGATATTCTACTTCACACCAATCATAATGGCTATCAAGTGGCAACAAATGTTGGTGTTGTTGTGGGGAAAGAAGAACCCTTATTCACTGTTGGAGTCCAAACTGGTGCAGCTACCATGTAAGTCAGCATGGTGTTTCCTCAAAGGCTAGAAATAGAACTGCCTTACAAACCAGCTATTCCACTCCTATGTGTATGTCCATGGGACTCATTATCCTACTATAAAGATACTTGTCCATTCATATTGCTGCTGTATTCACAGTAATTAGGAAATGAAACCAGCCTATCAACTGATGAGCAGATAATAAAAATGTGTTACATATACATAATGAAAGTTTATTTAGCTATGAAGAGAAATGAAAATATGGCACTTATAGGTAAATGACTATTGCCAGAAAAATTATATTAAGTGAGGTAAAGCAAACCCCAGGGGCCAGGGACACTACATAGTCTCACACTTATTGGGTACTTCAAATTTCTAAGTATTTAATTTAGAATACCTGTAGAAGCCAGTTAACTAGGAAGAGGCCATGAAATGGGGGAGATGTCTTAGGGAAGTGGGAATTGTAGAATGTAGGTAATATGAAAGCATAAAGGGATGAAAAGATTTAATCAGAGAAGTGGGAGATGGAAAAGATGAGGAGGAGAGTTAAATAAAAGTATGTATGGAAAAGTGACTTGGAAACCTATCATATCATAATCCAATTAAAACATAATTTGAATATAATTTGAAGGGATACTCTGCAAAGCTGAGTAATGCTGTTCCTAGAAGCTTTGAGTTATAAAACAAAAATCCTAGTGCCAGGCATCTTCAAATCCTTGGCTGCCTACCATAACAGAATAAGACCCTATTGCTGAAGACTCCATATACTTTCATTGTAAGGTATAGAGAAATCAAGCTAAACTGAACTAGAAGCTTCCTCCCTGCTGACTAGCTTTCGTCTTGTCAGAAGACGCTTTGCAAGTTGCTAGGGGAGAGAATATATCAGTGGTCTGGCTTAGCTGTAAACTCTATGAACTACAATGCCAGCCCATCAAGCAAGCTATGTCCAGTTGTGTAATACTGGCACAAATGTAAAGGAGGAAACCAACTTCTCTTTGCTGTGATCTGAGGCCCACTCTGCAGAAGGGTGAACACATTTCTGGTTCTGTAAATATGGCAAAAAACTCATTCCTGGGACCTTGAGAAAACATACTACTGTAGTTTAACTAAACTGACAAGGAGTCAAACTGCTTTCTAAATATTTATACTAATGCCCATAGGGAAATGCTACTCTTGGGCTTAATTGGAGAAGTCACTCTTTGCAGTGAACTGTGATGAATGCAGAGACTCATGACTGCTCCAGATGCTATGAATTAAGTGACAGTTTAATGACAAGACATTTATATAACCTCCTCTGAAGCTCGGGGAATACAGTTGAAGAGGGGACAGGGAGAATTTAAAAGGCAGAAAATAGGGAGAAGGGCTGTGAAATGCCATTTTCTGGGCATGACACAAGCATTGAAAACATGAACTCACAGCAGCTGTGATTGCACACACTGAACCTGCGCTAGAAAGGGCTTGTCAACGATCAGGAATGGATGGGGGAGGGGGGTCACAGGACTCTGTCACTTCTCATAGATTGTGGGAGAGTCAATCATTGCCTTTGGTGGTGTACTCACTGATGACACCACAAGGCTGCAGTGGATAGTCCCAAATCCATGGCTACACAAATTGATCTAAGTAAACTCATTAGGTCTAAAAACAAACAAAAAGATGCAAATGTGGGAAAGGGGTTTGTAGGGAGGAGAGAGAACTGGCAGGGGTAGGATGGAGATAAGAAAGATTGGGGACTTTGAGTAATAAAAAACGTGTTGTATATATGTATGAAATTGACGGAAAAAAAACCCCAAAATTTAGTCAATTTTTTAAAGAGGCAGATCATGGCCAGTGCTATATGTTTCCAAAGGATCCAGAGGCCTAGACAAGCAGAAAGGCCATGATAAACAGAACATCAAGTCCATTCTCAGTGACAGGCAGCATTCAGAATGCTAAGAGACACAGACATCTCTGTAGAGAAAGCTGCATGTCTACAAGTGCCCATGATGAGCTTGAGGAAGAGTGGGGAGACTTATGGCAGGGCAGAAGGTGCTTGACATAGAAGTATGGTGAAGGGGAATGCCCTTCTGAATGCTGTGAATATATGTTTACCTTATTGGTTGATGAATAAATGCTGATTGGCCAGTAGCCAGGCAGGAAGTATACGTGGGGCTACCAGACTAGGAGAATTCTGAGAAGGGGAGTGGAGAGTGAGCCTCCAGAAAGACACCATGTAGCCGCCAAAGAAGTAACATGCTTGGAGCATTATGGGTAAGCCACAGCCTCATGGCAATACAAAGTTTAATAGAAATTGTATAATAATTTAGAGGGAGCCAATAAGAAACCTTAGCCATTGCCAAACAGTTTATAATTAACACAAGCTTTTGGGACTAAAGGGCAGCAGGATCTGGCTGGAAAGAAACTCCGTCTTCAGGATGGGCCATGAAAAGATGGTACAGAGTCTGGGAACTGGAGAAAACTTCAAACTGATCAGGGTGACGATGAGACAGGGACCCTCCTGTCTCAGTAACAGAGCTAACTCAGTAGGAAAGGTGACAGTAGCTTTGACTTGAATTTCATCCCAGTGACTTGCCTTATTTGTACTTGAAAACTTTCCCAAGCATTAACTTCCCTGCACTCCACTGATCCTCAGTGGGGAGTCCTTGTTTTTCATGTCCCTTTCTCTATTCATTAGCTGCTGTGAGCATTTCAACAACTATCCCATTAGAGTTTTGTGCTTTCTTCTTATCCCTAACCAACTTCAAGCTGAGGAAAGCTGATGGTTTAAGAAACCCACAATGAATTCGAAATATGCTGAAGCCACCATCTATTATCTTTCCTGCCTCTTCTAAACAAAGCATGGCAGTTAATTTCCCTGGCCTGCACATGCTTCTGGTACTGGGTATCCCTGTGGCCAAATGAGGGCTTGCAGCTGTCTTGCATCTGAGGCACAAACTGCACTATGTTTCAAGATAAGCTGTATTGTTCTTGCTTTCTGATCTCATTAACTAGGCATCTGCACACAGAACTGCACATCTTGCAGACACACACACACACACACACACACATGCTCACTCACACACACACATGCTCACACACACACACATGCTCACACACACACACATGCTCACACATACACACACTCAACATAGCAAGTTGATCAGATGTCAAACAAAAATATTGGGGTAGTATTAAAGAAAGAATTTGCAATCAACATTTCAATTATTGATATAAAAGATTTAACAGTCTTGTCACTTGAAACAAAGATAAAATAATTCAATTTCTCAACAAAATATTCTTTGTGATTTGAATGAGAGGATCTCATTAAAATACTACCATTTCTCTTTGAGATTTGAAGTGTCAGTCTGTGAGCTTCTTGGTTTCCCACCATATATAGTTAAAAGTGTAAAATGTGGGGAGAAAGAGATTTAGCCTAATAGATCTAGGGAAATGGAAGGAAAGAAAGACAGGAAGAAAACATTCTGTCTGGAACCACATGACAATCATCTGAGAAATGTTTTTAAAAAAAAGGTCTAGCAGAGGTAAATTGGAAACGCCATAAGGGCAATAAATGATTCTACATTTTATTATTACAACCATAATGTTTTCTAGGAAAGCACCCAACACATGATTGGTACTAGTAAACTGAATGAATAAATTTTTAAAATGAACTAACTTTATTCCCAAGAGATAGTTGAAAAAACATAAGAAGATAGAAAACTACAGCGAAATAAGTGATGGATTAATGTTCATACTCATAGTCATTGAACAGTGAGTTGAGCTGTGTCCTGCTATACAATATGATAGGAAAGCTCACAGAGCAAACTGAGAGAAACAAATGATTAGTCAAGTACAATGTGAGATGTATTGTGATTATGGTTAGAGTTTGCAAAATACTCAGTGATATTCTATGAGAACACTGCTGAATCTGCCTAACAGAAGAGCTCAAGGAAAGTTCCCCAGGAAGAGTGATGTTTGACAAGAGGATGGATAGATTCATAATTAAGTAATGTGGAGGACCATCAGAAGAACATGTCAGTAAATGGTAAAAATGACAGAAAGACAGAAGCAAGAGAAAGCACTATGGATAATGATGATTCTTGGCTGTTAGAAAAAAAAAAAAAGACCGGGCAAAGGAGCACAGGCAGAGATCAGAGGACAAAAGACACCATAGGCTCTGCTGTTTGGTATGCCAGATAAGAGACAGAAGCAGCTGCAGAGAGGGTTGTAGGCAAGCAAGCTACATGTGAACTGTGAGATAGGATCTTGCACACAGCTCAGCCAGGGAAACTCAGACTCTGGGAACCCTTCCTGCCTCAGCCTCCAGTGTGTTAGGTATGAACCAACACATTCAGCTCTTGAATTTGTTTTCAAGCCAGACCTTGCCATTTAGAAGCTGGGCCCAGAGCAGGTCAATTCTCTTCTAAGAACAAAGGAGACCAGTTTAGCAGTTTTAAAACTCTTACTTTGAACACACTGGAGAACCCCTGCCTCACCAGGATTTGAGGGTCAATCTTCAGACTTAACAGAACACACCGAGGTGAACCTAATGTTCTGTACTTCTTTTTTCTCAAGTAATTCCAGCCCATCAGCATCATGGGCAAAGAGGCTGTGAACAGCAGCTGGTTCCCTTTCTCCCCCTTAAAATTAGCCACTTTCTTAGGTAGATAAACAGAATTCTAAGTACAAAATAATGAACTAGAAAGCTATTACTACAAGACACTATGGTTGGAAAACCAGGTTTGTGAGATAGAATATCACAAGCCTGTTACACACACACACACACACACACACCATTGAAAAGCTATGCTTAGTCAGATTAAAAACTCTATAAAAATACTAATAAGAGAGTAAACAGAAAAAATGTAGATTAGAAGGCAATATTGAAAAATATAGGGTTGAAAGGGACTAGTACTCGAAGTAGGCAAAGTACTCCTAAAATTCCACAAAGGATGAAAACTGAAACTTCACCAAAGAAAATACACTGAATAGTAAGACACACACAAAAAGATTATTAATGTCTGAAGTCACCAGAGAATTGCAAATTAATACATAGAGATACCATATATCTACTCAAATGGATTAAACCCAAAACACCGATAATAACAACTGCTTACAATGCTCACTCACCTCTTGTGGGAATGAAAAATGTCAGAGCCACATTGGAAGTGAGTATGACAATGTCTATCAAAACTGAGATTACCACAGGGTCTGGCAACTAAGGACCTTCAAATGAGTTGGAAACAAATGCTCATACTAAAAAACCTGCATACCAATGTTTAAACAGCTTCTTTCAAAGCTGTTCAAACTTGGATAGAATATAGATTCCCTTCAGTAGGCCCTTGGATAAGCTAATAGTGATACATCCATGCAGTGGCATGTTGCTAAACAACACTAAGATATACTACTGAGTCATGAAAAATATTGAACAGCAACAACAGCAAAAACCTTAAGTGTATGTTGAAGGAAGAGGTGAATCTAGAAATGTGGAACATTGTGTTTCTCTGAAAAATGATAAACTTAAAAAAAATAAACAAAACACCAACATAAATGGTTGTTATTGAGTGTGGGAGGAAAAGCAAGTGATAAGTAATAAAACAGGGAATTTTAAGTCAGACAGTGGTGGCACACACCTTTAGTCCCAGCACTCGGTAGGCAGAGGCAGGTGGATCTCTGTGAGTTCGAGGCCAGCCTGGTCTACAGAGCAAGTGTCAGAACAGGCTCCAAAGCTACACAGAAAAACTCTGTCTCTAAAAATGAAAAAAAAGAAAGGGGGTGGAATTTTAGAGCATGTGCATGTGTTCTGTAGGGTATTGTAGTGGGGACAATTTCTCATTACATGGCTCAGAACCCAGTCAGTGTACAGTGCTAAATTGAGCTGTGTGGTCTATGGATGGTCGGGTGGGGGATGGGGGGATGCAGTGGAAGAGCAATGAAAGAGATATCTTAACAGAGAGGGTCACTATGGGGTTAGTGGGAAACCTGTTGCTAGGGTACTTCCCAAGAATCTACAAAGATGATCCCAGCTAAGACTCGTAGCAATAGTAGAGAGGATGCCTGAGCTAGCCTACCCCTGTAATCAGATTGGTGACCGTCCCAACTATCATCATAGAGCCTTCATCCAGTAATTAATGGAGCCAGATGCAGAAATCCACAACCAAGCACCAGGCTGAGCTCATGGAATTCAGTCGAAAAGAGGGAGAAGGAAATATATGAGCAAGGGAGGTCAAGATCATGATGGGGAAAGCCACAGAGACGGCTGAACTGAGCATGCGGAAACTCATGAACTCTAAATCGACAGCTGTCGGGACACTATGGGATTGAACTAGGCCCTTCCTCCGTATGTGGATGACAGTTGCGGAGCTTGGGCTATCTGATGAGCCCCTGGCAGTGGGACCAGGGCCTAACCCTGGTACATTACCTAGGTTGTTAGAACCCATTTCATTCCCTATGGTGCATTTCCATGCTTGGACTTAATTCACAGGAGAGGGCCTTGGTCCTGCCCCAACTTAATGTGCCAGACTCTCATGGGGGCCCTTACCTGTGAGGAGAAGTGAACTCAGGGTGGTCTGGGTGGGAGGTAAGGAGGAGTAGAAGGATGGGTGGGAGGGAGAACTGAGGTTGGAATGTAAAATGAAACTTAAAAAATAAATTATAAAAAAGAGATAATTAAAAAAACACTCTTTATTCATACAAAAAAATCTTTCGTACATTACATCTTGACCACAATTTCCCCTCCCTCTACTACTCCCCATCCCCTACCTCCCCTCTCTCCCAGATTCACCCCTCCTCCATGTCTCTCCAGAAAAGAGCAGGCTTTCCAGGGCTATCAACTGAACATGGCATAAGAGGTTATAATATAACTAGGCACATACCCTCATATCAAAGCTGGTCAAGCAATCCAGTAGGAGCCAGAAAACAAAAACAGGCAAAAGAGACAACTTCTTGAACAGAATGCACACAGTGTAGGCACCAAGATCAACAATTAATAAACAGGACCTCATGAAACCGAAACGCTTCGGTAAGTCAAAGGGACACTATCAATAGGACAAAACAGCAGCCCACAGAATGGGAAAAGATTTTTCACCAACTCCACGTCTGACAGAGTGCTGATTTCCAAAAATATATACATATAAAGGACTCAACAAACCAAATAATCCAATTAAAAATGTGGTACATATCTAAACAGAGAATTCTCAGCAGAGGAATCTCAAGCGGCTGAGAAACAAAGAAATGTTCAACATCCTTAGCCGTCAGAGAAATGCAAATCAAAACTACTTTGAAATTCCATCTTACACCTGTCAGAATGGCTAAGATCAAAAACACAAATGACGGCTCATGCTGGAGAGGATGTGGAACAAGAGGAAGACTCCTCCATTGCTGGTGGGAGTGCAAACTTGCACGGCACTGAGCTGGGTGAAAGAACCCAAGCATAAGAGACTGTGCGTGATGACGTGTGTGTGACTTCACAGAAAAGACCACTTTGGTGGTGTCACAAAGCAGATTGACGGGTATTTGCTAATCAGATTTGGGCAAAGAGGACTGACGTGGAAATCTTTTATGTGGTGATCATGGCAATAGTTACCTAAATGAAATACCTGTGAAATTTCAATATATTATACACTTAAAACTAGCAGGTTTAGGTACAATAAAATTCTGCCAGTTTTAAGTGTATAATGTTACCAGTTAATCCCGTTCTGAAGGAGATGCAAAAAGACGTCCTTTAGACTCTGTGAGGAAAGTGAGATGTTAATTTGCCTTAAAGGTTATAAATTGAGAGTGCATGCTGTAGCTTTAAAATATTCACTCTAAGGATAGGAAGATAATATGCAAGCAAGAAACTACACAGTGAGAAAGAAATACTAAGGAAAGTGTGGCATTATTAAAAATGAGAGAAAACAGATGGGAAAGAGAGGAGGAAGTACTAAGGGGGGAACTAATACTGAGATGGACTGTTTAAACACAACTCAGTCAGGGGTTCCATCACATGAAGGTGTACTGAGTATGACATAGTGTAGACAAACTTATCAGTCTGTATTTAAAATGTAGCTGTTTATGAATTACAAATGACAGATGTTAAATAAAGGGACAAAGAAAGACAATAAATTAAAAGATGAAAGACTTCCATAGCAAGCAAGCACCAATCTGCAATGATAAGGAAGATGCAGAGAGTATCCCTTTTTTCTTTATAACATAAAGAAAATGTTTGATTATTTGGGAATTTCAGATCATGCACCCCAATCCCATTCACCTCCAAGTCCCTCAATGATCACGCCTCACCCCTGAAGTACCCCTCCCAGAAACTCCCCAAAATCAATTTAAAACAAAACAAAACAAAAAAACCCACCTTGTTCTTCCATCTTTCCAACACTTCTTCATCCTCACCAGTGACACTTAGTGCTTCAGTGTGCCACACAGTAAACCCTTGCGTCCAATCAGCCCCACCCACAAAATGTCAATTGCAGTGAGTCATTGATCTGGTTCAAGGCCTCTGGGCTTTGTCACACCATCATCGCTGGAGCTTCACTCCACTCAGATACCCTACTATTCTATGAAGTCATAGGGATCCCTGCAGGTATCATTCCACAGGACCACTCCCTCCATGCACTCCAGTAGGCCATAGATGAGGTAGATGTTAGAGTGGGCCAACCCAAGATCAAGGATGTGGGTCTGGGTGGTAGTTGAGCCGTTCAGTCCAGGCCACTGGGACAGCCCTGCTCAGGCCAGGGGCAGAGTCAGCTTTCCTAGGCCCATGCCAACGGTGCCAGCTCTCCCACACCCACGGTGAGGGGTTGTGTCATCTCTCTCAAGAGTGGGACCAGCTCTCTCATGGGAAGTGGGGTGGGGCCAGCTCTCCTGCTGTAATGTCCAGTGAGGGACAGGGCCAACCATCCAAGGGACAGTGACTGATCAGCCGACTTAGCACAGCCAATCTGATCTCAACACACATGGTTTCTATGACCCCCTGTGACAACACAGGCCATGGACCTCATCACAGACCCCAGGGAACCAGACATGGCATCCTGAAGTAGCTGGGCCTCAGATGTCATGGGCACCAGTGTCACCACGGGACACTCAGATCAACATAGCCCTGGCTGCCACACAGCCCTCAGACAACAAAATGTCCACATGTGGTAGCATAGACACCCTGTTATCTCTGTGTCCTTGGTGGTAGCATGGGCCATGAATGTCAACACAGATCCTGGCTACAGTACGAAGGTGAACCTAGACATAGCTCCAGGCAGCAGCCCAGGCTGGTACATCACCCTGGTCCCAGGTAAAAATCAGGCCACCAAAATGAACCCATTTCTCACTGCTCTCAGTTCTTCCGTTCTGCCTCTCTCTACAACACATGAACCATTTTGCCTCTTTCTCTTCCATTTTTCCCCAATATACCTGCTTATCATAATGGCACTAACCTGCCAGGTGCCTTGCAGCGTCAGGCAACCAGTGGAAGCCTGGACCATGAAGACCCAGGCTGCCTTTTGCAAAGCATTTCTAATGATGAAAGTGAAATCTTACACACTGACAAAAGGATCAGATAGCTAGAAATACATCACAGCTCCAAATTTGATTTGAGAAACTGAAATCGTTTCAAAATGTGTATGTATAAACAAACAAACAAAAAAACCTAAAGGAAAAATAAATTAACAACCATAATGGGTGGCACTGATGCTGACAACGGATCTAACACTTGGGTTAAAGGCAAAAAATTAGGACTGAAGAGATAGCTCAGGAGGTAATATGCTTGTCAAGTGAGGACTTGAGTTCAAATCCCCAGAACCCATGTAATGCCAGATACTGTGGCACATATCTGTAACACCAGTGCTTCTCCAGTGACACGGGAGGTGAAGAAGGCAATATTCAGGGAAACTCAAGTGCCAGCTAGGCTGGCATACACAATAACAACCAACACCCCTGAGAGAGACAGAGATGAGACAGAGACAGAGACATAGAAATGCCTGGCTCAAAGGAAATGAAAGGGAGAAGACAAATACCTGAGTTTAGTCTTTAACCTCCTCCACACATGCACTGTGGCATGTACATGCCTGTACTCACAAACAAGAACATGTATGCACACATATACTATACATGGTGTATGTGTGCACGTAAGTAAGGAAAACAATTTAATTGGCCCATGTATGAAACTGCAGAATACATGGAATTTTAAGTATGTGAAACACAAAAAAATTGATCATGGTCTGCTTTTCAAATTTAGTTTCAACAAATTTCAAACAGTTAAGCCCTAGATATACTAATTAACTATTGTGAGAGCAAGTTAAAACTCATTAATAAAAAGGCAAGTTTAAAATGCTTCCAACTAGGTCTGATGGCACAGCCAATCTGTAATCCCAGGTACTCTGGAGGTGGAAGCAGAAAGATTACAAGTCCAAGGCCAGGGGATTCAATGAGAAGATGTCTTTAAATCCTCAGTAGGAAAAAAGAAAGTGAAGTATTTCCCCCGTTCCTTGCACTGGTATTGGATAACAAACTGGGATCCTCTTCTCTAGTTTCCTATAGTTACTGGTGTAGGGCAGAGGCCTCATGAGCTTTTCCCTTCTATGTTAGCATGGCTACTGGTATCACAATTACAACTTAGAGGGCAGGAGAGATGGCTCAGCAGTTAAGAGTGCATAATGTCCTTCCAGAGGAACCAATTTTTGAATCCCAGAGCCCACAGAAAATATTTTCAACAAAATCATAGAAGAAAATTCCCCCAACCCAAAGAAGGACGTATCTATCAAGGTACAAGAAGCATACAAAACACCAAATCGACTGGACTAGAAATGGAATTCCACACAGCACATAACAATCAGAATACTAAAACAGAGCAAAGAAAGAATATTAAAAGTGGCAGAACTATAAAGGCAGAACTGTTAAGATAATATCTGATCTTCAATGGAGACCCTGGAAGCTATAAGGACCTGGGCAGATGCACTGCAGACTCTAAGAGACAGCCCAGTCCAGACTATCATAACCAAGAAAACTTTCCATCACAATAGATGGAGAAGGAAAGGCATTCTATAATATAACCAATTCAAGCAATATCTATCTACAAATCCACCTCTATAGTAGTCACTAAAAGGAAAATTCAACTTGAGATTAGCCACACCCCCAAAACACAAGAAATAAATAATTTCAGGTTACCAAATCAAAGGGAGGGATCCCTACACCACCACAACAAAATAACAGGAACCAACAGGTGCTTATTGATAACTCTCAATATCAACAGTCTTAATTCCCCAATAAAAGACACAGAAAAATAGACAATTAAAAAATAATATCCATCATTCTGTTGCATCCAAGAAACATACTTGAACATCAAGAATAGCCATCACCTCAAGGTAAATGAGAAAAAAAGGTATTTTTCAAAGCAAATGGACTCAAGGAGCAAGCCAGTGTAGGTATTTTAATATTTGAAAAAATAGATAGCAAACCAAAAGTAAGCAGAAGAGATAGAGAAGGACACTACATACTCATCAAAGGAAAAAATTCGCAAAAGGATGTTGCAATTCAAAACATCTATGCACCAAAACCAAGGATACACAAGTTCATAAAATAAACACTACTACAGCTAAAATAACAAATGGACCCTCACATGGTGATACCTACTCCCATTCATCCTCTCACCAACAGACAGGTTCTGTCATTAAGAAAAAACTAAACAGAGAAATGCTGGGACTAAATGACATCACAAACCAAATGGATCTAACATGTATTTACAGAACATTTCACCCAATTACTCCAAAATTGCCCACATACTTGGGCACAAACTTAATCTGAACAGATACAAGAATAGGATGTGCATCCTATCTAACCACCATGGATTAAAGCTGATTACATTATCAACAAAAAGCTTGCAAACTCATAGAAGTTGCATGACTCACTCTTAAGTAAGAAAAATGGATCAAGGCAAAAATTAAAAAAGAAAATTTAAGTTTTTAAAAATAGATGAAAACACAGTATCTCCAAACTTATTGGGCACATTGAAGGCAGTTTTAAGAGGCAAGTTCATAGCATTAAGTGCAAACATTTTAAAAAAGGTGAAATCTCATATTAATAACTTAACATCACATCTAAAAACTAGAAGAAATAACATCCAAAAGGAATAGGTGACAAGAAATAATCAAACTCAGGGATGAAATCAATAAAATAGAAACAAACAAGCAGATAAATTACCAAGAATCAATAAAACAGGGTTGGTTCCTTAAGAAATTAATTAAGATTGACAAATACTTACCCAAATTAACTATAGGAAGAGGAGAAAGATCCAAATTAACAAGATTAGAGATGATTGGGGGCCATAACAATAGACACTGAGGAAATCCAGAGAATCATAAGGACATACTTTAAAAACCTTTATTCCATCCAATTGGAAAATATAAAATAAACGGGATAATTTTCTCGATAGGTAGCACTTAACAAATTTAAATCAAGATCAGATAAGCGATATAAATAGATCTATAACCCCTAGTGAAATAGGAGCAATTATTAAAAGTTTCCAAACCAAAAACAAACCCAGGGCCAGACAGTATTAACAGAGAATTCTATCAGACTTTCAAAGAAGAGTTACTACCAATGCTCCTCAAATCATTCCACAAAATAGAAACATAAAAACACCATGCAATGTTTTTTAAAAGGCCACGCTTACCCTGATACCCAAGCTAAATAACGACCTAGCAAAAAAAGAGATCAATTCCCCTTATGAACATAGTTGCAAAAATCCTCAATAGAAATATTTGCAAACTGAATCCAAGAATACATCAAAATAATCATCCACTGCGATGAAGTAGGCTTCATCCAGAGATGAAAGAATGCTTCAACATACATAAATCAATAAAAAATAATCCACCAAAGAAGTTAAAAGACAAGACCACATTATTATCGCATTAGATGCAGAAAAGGCCTTTGACAAAATCCAACCCTCCTTCATGATAAAAGTCTTGGAGAAACTAGAGGCACAAGGGACATTCGTCAATACAATAAAGCCTGTTGCTGGCATAAAACTGAATGAAGAAAAAAATTATAGAATTTTAACTGAAATCAGAAGAAAAAGTTATACACACTCTCCATATCTATTCAATATAGTCCTATTCAATAAGACAATTAAAGGAGATCAAGGGGATACACATAGGAAATAAAAAAGTCAAACTATCTATATTTGCAGATGATATAATTGCATACATAAGTGACCCTAAAAAATCCACTGGGAAGTTCCTACAGCTTATAAAAAACGTTCAGCAAAGTGGTAGTGTATAAAATTAACACCGAGAAATCATTAGCCTTTCTATGTACAAATGACAAACAGACTGAGAAAGAAATTAGGGAAACAAGTATCTTTCACTGTAGCCTCAAAAATATATCTTGTAGTAACTCTAAACAAGCAAGTGAAAGACTTGAATAACAAAAGCTTAAACTCATTGAATAAAGTAATTGAAGAAGACACCAGAAAATGAAAAGTTCTCCTATACTCATGGATCAGCAGGCTTAATGTAATAAAACTGGCCATCCTACCAAATGCATTCTACAGATTCAGTGTAATCCCCATTAAAATTCTAATACAATTCTTCACAGAACTTGCAAGGTTCATTTTCAACTTCACATAGAGAGACAAAATACTCAGGATAGCTAAAAATTTTTCTGGAATAAGAAAAGAACACAGAGCTATAGTAATGAAAACATTATGGTATTGACACAAAGCATTTTGATCAATGGATGTCAATGAGAACACTCATCCATTGCTGGTGGGAATTCAAACTTATATAGCCACAATATAAATCAGAAAACAGCTCCTAAGAAAGCTGGGAATCATTCTACCTCAAGATCCAGCTATACCACTCATGGGCATATACTCAAAGGACACTTCCTCTTAATATAAAGACACTTACTCAACCATGATCTGTTCATAACATGGAGAAATGGAAATAGCCTAGGTGCCCATCAATGGATTAAAGGATAGAGAAAATGTGGTGCATAGAATATTACTCAGCTCTTAAAAATGATATCATGAAATATATGGTTATATGGATGGAGTAAAAAAAATTATCCCGAGTGAGGTAAGCCAGATCCAGAAATAAAAATATTGTATGTATTCACTTACATGTGGATCTTAACTGTTAATTCTTCAATAAACGGGCTGCAATCCACATATCCACAGAGGGTATGTATATAGGACTAGAGACGAGAGATGGGTCTCTCTTCAAAGGGGAAGTGTAGAATATATAGTAATGTATGGATGGAAGGGTAGAAGAACTTGGGGCAGGAGGATCAACAAGGGGGAGTAAAGAGGGGGGAACAGCTAAACTAAAGACCTTTTTGGAAGTTTGTATGGAAGCCTAATACAGTAGAAACTGTATAATACACACAGAGGCACACAGGAAGACAGACAGACGGACAGACAGACAGACAGACACACACACACACACACACACAAAGGTAATCTAAACAAAATTTCCAGATAACAAGGAGACAAAGGCCCAACTGGGCATTTCTTGCCACCAAATGAAGATTTCAGTTCTGGGTTACATCTAATCAAGTTGTTGGCCAGAGGCGCCCTATTACCTAATCAGCATAGGTAATTGCTAAGGTAATCGCTCTCCATAAACTGACAGTAAGGCCCTATTACTGAAGACAACACCCGGTATGACTCACTGAACATGGAAAGGCTGAGCTGGAGCTAACCTAGAGTCTTCACCCTTACTGACTACTGTTCATGGTCCTGGAAGGTACTCTGCACGCTACTGAAGGAGAAAGGTGAAAACCAGCACCCCTGCAAATTCTTCCATCTAAAATGATGATCTAACCCCCGCAAGATGCAGTAGTGAAGTAGTGGCTGGTTCCAGCTGATATGGGATTGGATTTAAGGCCAATCTCTTGGATGGACCATCTCCTGATACTGATCAAGTAGCTAAGAAACTAGGTAAGCCTGGGACCTAAAGGAAAACCAGTTACTTTTTTGCTAAAGGAATGTAGCAATAAGATAACTTTAATAACATTCCGATATGCTCATAGATATCGCTCAGCCATCATCAGCCAAGCTCCCTCCTGCATTAGATGGAAATAAATGTAGAGATCCACAGCCGGACAGCATGTTGAGAGTGAAAGGCCTGGGGACATGCAGCCCTAATGAGACTTCTCCATCAAATCCCTCCCTTCAGAGCTCACTCTGTGGCTGTAGAAAAGGAGGTGGCAAGATTGTAAGAGCCAGAGGGATGGAGGACAACCAAGGGAGCACAGCATTCTAAACACAACAGGACCACATATTAACTCACAAAGACTGTGGTAGCATGCATAGGGCCTGCACAGGTCTAAGCCAGATGTGGCCCAGGCTCTGAGAGGAAAAGTCCACACAAGCCCTCATCCCTAACTCAGAAGCTGTCTCCAACTGATAACAACTCACAAATGAAAAATTAATTTTCTCCCATGGAGTCTCACTGGGTATACAAGCCATTCTTTAGGGCAGGCCCAATGCTTAGCTGTAGATGGCCAACATAAAATGAACTAAATGATATTTTTGTAGGTCCTTTGTCTCATAAAGCTTTGTCCACATCTCTGTTTTGTTTTCTCTTACAGGTCTTTTGAATATGTATTATGGTTTTCAGCTTTGTGTTTTCATGGGATTTCTGTGTTTGCAAATGTGTGTGTCTCCATGTCTGAATGTGTTTCTTGTGCTTTTTCTTTTACTCTTTTTCTTCTGTTTGTTTGCTTTGTCCTATTCTGGTTTATTGGTTTTTGTTTTATTATTATTTTTAGGTGTCTGTTTTCTTTTTTTTAATCATTTTTATTTTAATTTTAAATAGCTTGTTTTACATGTCAATCCCAGTTCCCTCTCCCTCCCCTCCTCCCGCACTCCCCTTCCCCCCCACCCTCCCACCCTATTGCGAAATCCTTCCACATAGGGGATATCTAGAGTCTGTCACTTCACTCTGGGTAGGGTCCAGGCACTCCCCTAAGAGTCCAGGCTGAGAGAGCATCCCTCTTTGTGCTATAGGCACACGAAGACTGTTTGTATACCAGGGATAGACACTGATCCACAGCTCAGGGCCCCATAGGTTGCCCAGGCCTTCTCGCTGACACTCACATTTGGGGTCCAGATCAGTCCCATGCTGGCCTCCCCACTGTTGGTCTGGGGTCCAAGAGCTCTCCCCTGTTAAGATCAGCTGCCTCTGCTGGTTTTGCCAGCCCAATCTTTGCCAATTTGCTCATCACTCCTCTCTCTCTGTCACCGGGTTCCTTGGGTTCAGTTCAGTGATTAATTGTGTGTTTGCCTCTGCTTCCATCAGTCACAGGATGAAGGCTCCCGGATGGTTATAGACATCAAGTTCATTATCAGGAATGGGCATTCGAGGTGGTCTCTGCACTATTGCTTAGCTTGCCAATTGGTGTTATCCCTTTAGATCACTCGAGGTCGCTCTGGTGCCTGATCTGTATTCTATCCTATGATTCCCTCTTCCCCCTATTCTACCCCCACCCCCTCAACTTCCTGTTCCCCCATGACCAACTCTCTTCCTCTTCACCCCCTCTCTTCTTCCCAGGTCCCGCTCCCCACCACCCCTCGCCGTGTTCCCCATCCATTCAGAGGATCTTGTCTCAGTCCTCTTCTCTTGGGTACTATGCATATATGCATATCTTTTAGGTTCTTTCCTGTTTCCCAGACTCTCTATCAGTGGAAATACAGACTGGCACTATCCTGATCCATGTCTAAAATCCATATATGAGTGAGTACATACCATGTTTGTCTTTTTGCGACTGGGTTACCTCACTCAGGATGGTTTCTTCCAGTGCTATCCATTTCCCTGCGAATTTCAAGATTCCATTGTTTTTTTTTTCTGCTGAGTAATACTCCATTGTGTAAATGTACCACATTTTCTCTGTCCACTCTTCAGTTGAGGGGCATCTAGGTTGCTTCCAGCTTCTTCTGGCTATTACAAATAATGCTGCTATGAACATAGTGGAGCAGATGACCTTGTATGAACTTGCCTCATTTGGATATATGCCTAAGAGTGGAATTGCTGGGTCTAGTGGTAGATTAATTCCCATTTTCCTGAGGAATCTCCATACTGATTTCCAAAGAGGCTGTATGAGTCGGCACTCCCACCAGCAGTGGAGGAGTGTTCCTCTCTCTCCACATCCTCTCCAGCATAAATTGTCTTCGGTGTTTTTGATTTTAGCCATTCTGACAGGAGTAAGATGGTATCTCAGAGTTGTTTTGATTTGCATTTCCCTGATGGCTAAGGATGTTGAGCACTTTCTTAAGTGTCTCTTGGCCATTTTAGCCTCCTCTACTGAGAATTCTCTATTTAGCTCTGTACCCCACCTTTTAATTGGATCCTTTGGTGTTTTGGAGACTTGTTTCTTGAGTTCTTTGTAAATTTTGGAGATTAGTCCTCTGTCAGATGTAGGGTTAGTGAATATCTTTTCCCATTCTGTGGCCTGACTTTTTGTCTTGTTGACTGTGTCCTTTGCCTTACAGAAGCTTTTTAGTTTCAGAAGGTCCCATTTGTTAATTGTCGATCTCAGTGCCTGTGCCACTGGTGTTATGTTTAGGAAGTGGTCTCCTGTACCAACTCGTTGAAGAATATCTCCCACTTTCTCTTCTAAAAGTTTCAGTGTGGCTGGATTTATGTTGAGATCTTTGATCCATTTGGACTTAAGTTTTGTACAAGGCGATAAACATGCATCTATCTTCTGCATACCCGTACCCAGTTATGCCAGCACCATTTGTTGAAGATGCTTCCTTTTTTCCATTGTACAGTTTTAGCTTCTTTGTCAAAAATCAAGTGTTCATAGGTGTGTGGGTTAAAATTAGAGCTTTCGATTCGGTTCCATTGGTCTACCTGCCTATTTTTGTGCCAATACCAAGCTGTTTTCAGGACTATAGCTCTATAATAGAGCTTGAAGTCAGGTATGGTGAGGCCTCCTGAAGTTCCTTTATTGTATAGGGATGTTTTAGCTATCCTGGGCCTTTTGTTTTTCCATATAAAGTTGATTAATGTTCTTTCCAGTTCCTTGAAGAATTGTAATGGAATTTTGATAGGGATTGCATTGAATCTGTAGACTGTTTTTGGCAAGATTGCCATTTTTATTATGTTGATCCTACCAATCCAAGAGCATGGGAGATCTTTCCATTTCTGGTATCCTCTTTGATTTCTTTCTTTAAAGACACAAAGTTCTTGATATACAGGTCTTTAATTTCCTTGGTTAACATTATCCCCAGATATTTGATGCTGTTTTTGGCTATTGTAAAGGGTGATGTTTCTCTGATTTCTTTCTCAGTCACTTCATCATCTGTATATAATAGGGCCACTGATTTTTTTGAGTTTACCTTGTATCCTGCCACATTGCTGAAGGTGTTTATCAGCTCTAGGAGTAACCTTGTGGAGTTTTTTGGGTCACTTATGTAAACTATCATATCATCTGCAAATAGTGAAAGTTTGACTTCTTCTTTTCCTATTTGTGTCCCCTTTATCTCCTTTTGTTGTCTTATTGCTGTAGCTAGAACTTCAAGTACAATATTGAAGAGATATGGAGAGAGTGGACAGCCTTGTCTTGTTCCTGATTTTAGAGGAATTGCTTTGAGTTTCTCTCCATTTAGTTTGATGTTAGCTGTTGGTTTACTGTATATTGCTTTTATTATATTCAGGTACGTTCCTGTTATCCCTGATCTCTCTAGGACCTTTATCATGAAGGGGTGCTGGATTTTGTCAAAGGCTTTTTCAGCATCTAGTGAGATGATCATGTGGTTTTTCTTTCGCAGATTGTTAATATGGTGGATTACATTGATAGATTTTCTAATGTTGAACCATCCCTGCATTCTTGGGATGAAGCCTACTTGATCATGGTGGATGATTTTTCTGATGTGTTCTTGAATCCGGTTTGTGAGTATTTTATTGAGTATTTTTGCATCCATGTTCATGAGGGAAATTGGTCTATAGTTCTCTTTCTTAGTTGTGTCTTTGTGTGGCTTGGGTATAAAGGTAATTGTAGCCTCGTAGAAAGAGTTTGGCAGTGAGCCTCCTGCTTCTATTGTGTGGAATACTTTGAGGAGTATTGGAATTAGCTCTTCTTTGAATTTCTGGTAGAATTCTGCACTGAAGCCATCTGGGCCTGGGTTTTTTTTTTGTTTGGGAGACTTTTGATGACTGCTTCTATTTCATTAGGGGTTATAGGTCTGTTTAGATTGTTTATCTGTTCTTGATTTAGTTTTGGCAAGTGATATCTATCCAGGAAATCGTCCATTTCCTTTAAATTTTCAAATTTTGTGGAGTACAGATTTTCAAAGTATGCCCTGATGATTCTCTGGATTTCCTCAGAGTCTGTTGTTATGTCCCCTTTTTCATCCCTGATTTTGTTAATTAACATGCTCTCCCTCTGTCTTTTGGTTAGTTTGGACAGAGGTTTATCTATTTTGTTGATTTTCTCAAGGAACCAACTCTTTGTTTCATTGATTCTTCTCAGTGTTTTTCTGGTTTCTACTTGATTGATTTCAGCCCTCAATTTGATTATTTCCTGGCGTCTGCTCCTCCTGGGGGAGTTTGCTTCTTTTTGTTCTAGAACATTCAGCTGTGCTATTAATTCTCTAGTATGACTGTTCTCCAGTTTTTTCGTGTGGGCACTTAGTGCTATAAACTTTCCTCTCAGCACTGCTTTCAAAGTGTCCCATAGGTTTGTGTATGTTGTGTCTTCATTCTCATTGAAATCGAGGAAGTCTTTAATTTCTTTTTTTATTTGTTCCTTTACCCAGGGATGGTACAATTGTGCATTGTTCAATCTCCAGGAGTTTGTAGGGTTTCTGTGATTTGTGTTATTGTTGAATTCTAATGTTAATGCATGGTGGTCTGATAAGATGCAGGGGGTTATTCCAATTTTTTGTATCTGTGGAGATTTGCTATGTTTCCTATTATGTGGTCAATTTTAGAGAAGGTTCCATGTGGTGCCGAGAAGAAGGTATATCCCTTTGTATTTGGGTGGAATGTTCTATAGATGTCTGTTAAACCCAGTTGGGTCATAACTCTATTAGTTCTTTTGTTTCTTTGTTAAGTTTCTGTCTGGAGGTCCTGTCTAGCGGTGAGAGCGGAGTGTTGAAGTCTCCTACTATTAGTGTGTGACATTTTATGTGCATTTTGAGCTTTAGTAATGTTTCTTTCACGAATGTAGGTGCCTTTGTATTTGGGGCGTAGATGTTTAAAATTGAGACTTCGTCTTGATGTATTTTTCCTTTGATGAATATGAAGTGTCCTTCTTCATCTCTTTTGATTGATTTTAATTTGAAGTCTAATTTGTTAGATATTAGGATTGCTACACCCGCTTGTTTCTTGGGACCGTTTGATTGGAAGATCTTTTCCCAACCCTTTACTCTGAGACAACATCTGTCTTTGATGTTGAGATGTGTTTCTTGTATGCAGCAGAAGGAAGGGTTCTGTCTTCATATCCATTCTGCTAGTCTGTGTCTTTTTATAGGCAAGTTGAGGCCGTTGACATTGAGGGATATTAATGACCATTGATTGGTGATCCTTGTTTGTGCTTGATTTATTGTTAGTGAAGTTATTTTGTGTAGTTTCTCCTCCCTTTTTCTTTTGGTGTTTTGTAAAATGTGATTATATATTGCCAGTGTCTTTTTGAATGTAATTATCTTCCTTGGCTCTAGGTTTTCCTTCTAGCATTTTCTGTAGAGCTGGATTCATGGATACGTATTGTTTAAATCTGGCTTTGTCATGGAATATTTTGTTTTCTCCATCTATGGTAATTGAGAGCTTTGCTGGATATAGTAGTCTGGGCTGGCATCCTTGTTCCCTTAGCGTTTGTAGGACATCTGTCCAGGATCTTCTGGCTTTCATCGTTTCCATTGAGAAGTCAGGTGTAATTCGGATAGGTCTGCCTTTGTATGTTACTTGGCCTTTTTCTTTAGCTGCTCTTAATATTTTCTCTTTACTCTGTAGGTTTGATGTTTTGATTATTATATGGCGAGGTGACTTCTTTTTCTGGTCCAGCCTATTTGGTGTTCTGTAAGATTCTTGTACTTTCATAGGCATATCTTTCTTTAGGTTAGGGAAGTTTTCTTCTATGATTTTGTTGAATATGTTTTCTGTACCTTTAAGTTGAATTTCTTAACCTTCTTCTATACCTATTATTCTCAGGTTTGGCTTCTTCACGGTGTCCCATATTTCCTGGATATTTTGTGTTAAGGATTTGTTGGTTTTGAGATTTTCTTTGGTTGACGACTCTATATCCTCTAATGAGTCTTCAACACCTGAGATTCTCTCTTCTATCTCTTGTATTCTATTGGTGATACTTGCATCTGTAGTTCCTGATCGTTTACCCAGCTTTTCTATTTCCAGCATCCCTTCATTCTGTGTTTTCTTTATCGTTTCTATTTCAGCTTTCAATCCTTCAACTGTTTGAGTTGTTTCCTTAATTTTTTGGTTGTTCTTTCTTGGTGCTCTTTAGATTCTTTGAGAGATTTGTTTATTTCTTGAATTTTTCCCCCAATTCATGGATTTTTTGTTTGTTTTTTCTTCTATTTCTTTTTTTTATTTATTAATTTTTTTTATTTTCCATTTTAAATTTAGATAAGAAACAAGGTTGCTTCACAAGTCAGTACGAGGTCCCTCTCCCTTTCCCTCCCCTCCTCCCGTGCCCTCCCCCCCATCTCCCCCCCCCCGTTATCCCCTCATTCCCCCAGGGAGGGTGAGGCCCTCCATGGGGGTGTCCATAGTCTGTCATTTCATATAGGACAGGGCCTAGACCCTTCCCCAAGAGTTCAGGGTGAGAGTGCACCTCACATTGTTCTATGGGAGTCCAGAGACCGTGGGTATACTTGGGATGGGTACTGATCTGCTGTCCAAGGCTCAATAGATTACCTAGGCCTCCTCACTGACACCCGGATTCAGGGGGTCTTGATCAGTCCCATGCTGGATTCCCAGGCTGATGCCTGGGATTCAAGAGTTAACCTTTGTCTGGTCAGCTGTTTCTGGGGGTTCAACCAGCCCAGTCTTAATCCCTTTGATCATCAGTCCTCCCTCTCTGATACTGGCTTTCTTGAGTTCAGCTCAGTACTTAACCAGCCAGTAAATGAAGTTTCTGTTTCCCAGACTCTCTGGCACTAGGATTGTAGGCTGGCACTCCCCAGATCTATGTCTAAAATCCATATATGAGAGAGTACATGCCATGTTTCTCTTTTTGTGACTGGGTTACCTCACTCAGGATGGTTTCTTCTAGTGTCATCCATTTGCCTGCGAATCTCATGATTCCATTATTTTTTTCTGCTGAATAGTACTCCATTGTGTAGATGTACCACATTTTCTCTATCCATTCTTCAGGTGAGGGACATCTAGGTTGCTTCCAAGTTCTGGCTATTACGAATAAAGCTGCTATGAACATAGTGGAACAGACATCTTTGTTATATGAATGGGCATCTTTTGGATATATGCCTAAGAGTGCAGTTGCTGGGTCTTGTGGTAGGTTTATTCCCATTTTTCTGAGGAATCTCCATACTGCTTTCCAAAGTGGCTGAACCAGTTGGCAACTCCCACCAGCAATGGAGGAGTGTCCCCCTTTCACCACATCCTCTCCAGCATAAATTGTCATTGGTGTTTTTGATTTTAGCCATTCTGACAGGAGTGAGATGGTATCTCAGAGTTGCTTTGATTTGCGTTTCCCGGATGGCTAAGGATGTTGGGCACTTTGTCAAGTGCCTCTCAGCCATTTTAGACTCCTCTATTGAAAACTCTCTATTTAGTTCTGCAGCCCACTTCTTAATTGGGTCCTTTGCTGTTTTGGAGACTTGCTTCTTGAGTTCTTTGTAAATTTTGGAGATCAACCCTCTGTCAGATGTGGGATTAGTGAATATTTTTTCCCATTCTGTGGGCTGCCTTTTTGTCTTGCTGACTGTGTCCTTTGCCTTACAGAAGCTTCTCAGTTTCAGTAGGTCCCATTTATTAATTGTTGATCTCACTGTCTGTGCTACTGGTGTTATGTTCAGGAAGCTGTCTCCTGTACCAATTCGTTCAAGGGTACCACCCACTTTCTCTTCTAAGAGGTTCAGTGTGGCTGGATTTATGTTGAGGTCTTTGATCCATTTGGACTTAAGTTTTGTGCATGGCGATAAACATGGATCGATCCGCATTTTTCTACATGCCAGTCTCCAATTATGCCAGCACCATTTGTTGAAGATGCTTTCTTTATTCCATTGTATATTTTTAGCTTCTTTGTCAAAGATCAGATGTTCGTACGTGTGTGGGTTAATACCCGGATTTTCAATTCGATTCCATTGGTCTGCCTGTCTATTTTTGTGCCAATACCAAGCTGTTTTCAGGACTATAGCTCTATAATAGAGCTTGAGGTCAGGGATAGTGATGCCTCCGGACGTTGCCTTGTTGAACAGGGTTGTTTTGGCTATCCTGGATTTTTTGTTTTTCCATACAAAATTGATTATTGTTCTTTCAAGGTCTGTGAAGAATTGTGCTGGGATTTTAATGGGGATAGCATTGAATCTGTAGATTGCTTTTGGCAGGATTGCCATTTTTACTACATTGATCCTACCTATCCAAGAGCATGGGAGATCTTTCCATTTTCTGAGGGCTTCTTTAATTTCTTTCTTTAAAGATTCAAAGTTCTTATGATACAGGTCTTTCACTTGTTTGGTTAGCGTTACCCCAAGGTATTTTATGTTGTTTGTGGCAATTGTAAAGGGTGATGTTTCTCTGATTTCTCTTTCAGCCCTTTTATCATCTGTATATAGTAGGGCTACTGACGTTCTTGAGTTGATCTTGTAACCTGCCACTTTGCTGAAGGTGTTAATCAGCTGTAAGAGTTCCCTGGTAGAGTTCTTTGGGTCATTGATGTAAACTATCATATCGTCTGCAAACAGTGAAAGTTTGACTTCTTCCTTCCCAATTTGTATCCCCTTGATCCCCCTTTGTTGTTGTATGGCTATAGCTAGAACTTCAAGTACCATGTTGAAAAGGTATGGAGAGAGTGGACAGCCTTGTTTTGTTTCTGATTTTAGTGGAATTGCGTTGAGTTTCTGTCCATTTAGTTTGATGTTGGCTGTTGGTTTACTGTATATGGCTTTTATTATGTTTAAGTATGTCCCTGTTATCCCAGATCTCTCCAAGACCTTTATCATGAAGGGGTGTTGGATTTTGTCAAAGGCTTTTTCAGCATCTAGTGAGATGATCATGTGATTTTTGTTTTTCAGCTTGTTTATATGGTGGATTACGTTGATGGATTTTCGTATGTTGAACCATCCCTGCATCCCTGGGATGAAACCTACTTGATCGTGGTGAATGATTGTTTTGATGTGTTCTTGGATCCGATTTGCCAGTATTTTATTGAGTATTTTTGCATCAATGTTCATGAGGGATATTGGTCTGAAGTTCTCTTTCTTGGTTGTATCTTTGTGTGGCTTGGGGATCAAGGTTATTGAAGCCTCATAGAAAGAGTTTGGCAAAGACCCTTCTGCTTCTATTGTGTGGAACACTTTGAGAAGAATTGGTATAAGCTGTTCTTTGAATTTGTGGTAGAATTCTGCACTGAGGCCATCTGGACCTGGACTTTTTTTGGTTGGGAGACTATTGATGACAGCTTCTATTTCCATAGGGGTTATAGGTCTATTTAAATTGCTTATCTGTTCTTTATTTAGTTTTGGCAAATGATAGCTGTCCAGGAAGTCATCCATTTCCTTTAAATTTTCGAATTTTGTGGAGTACAGGTTTTCAAAGTATGACCTAATGATTCTCTGGATTTCCTCAGAGTCTGTTGTTATGTCCCCCTTTTCATTTCTGATTTTGTTAATTTGCGTGTTCACTCTCTGCTGTTTGGTAAGTTTGGACAAAGGTTTGTCTATCTTGTTGATTTTCTCAAAGAACCAACTCTTCGTTGCATTGATTCTTTGTATTGTTTTCCTGGTTTCTACTTTGTTGATTTCAGCCCTCAATTTGATTATTTCCTGGCGTCTACTCCTCCTGGGGGAGTTTGCTTCTTTGTGTTCTAGAGCTTTTAGCTGTGATGTTAATTCTCTGGTATAACGGTTTTCCTGTTTCTTCATGTGAGCACTTAGTGCTATGAACTTCCCCCGTAGCACTGCTTTCAAAGTGTCCCATAGGTTTGGGTATGTTGTGTCTTCATTCTCATTGAATTCGAGGAAGTCTTTAATTTCTTTTTTTATTTCCTCTTTGACCCAGGGATGGTGCAGTTGAGCATTATTCAATTTCCATGAGTTTGTAGGTTTTCTGCAATTTGTGTTGTTGTTGAATTCTAATTTTAAGGCATGGTGGTCTGATAAGATGCATGGAGTTATTCCAATTTTTTTGTAGCTGCTGAGGTTTGATATGTTGCCAAGTATGTGGTCGATTTTTGAGAAGGTTCCATGTGGTGGTGAGAAGAAGGTATATTCTTTTTTATGTGGATGAAATGTTCTATAGATATCTGTTAATCCCAGTTGGGTCATTACTTCTATTAGCCCTTTTGCTTCTTTGTTGAGTTTCTGTCTGGTATTCTTGTCTAGTGGTGAGAGTGGTGTGTTGAAATCTCCCACTATAACTGTGTGGGGCTTTAGATGAGATTTAAGTTCTAATAATGTTTCTTTAACGAATGTGGATGCCTTTGTATTGGGGGCATAGATGTTCAGGATAGACACTTCATCTTGGTGGGTTTCACCTGTGATGAGTATGTAATGACCTCCTTCATCTCTTTTGATTGATTTTATTTTAAAGTCTAGTTTGTTAGATATTAGGATTGCTACCCCTGCTTGTTTCTTGGGTCCATTTGATTGAAAAATTTTTTCCCAACCTTTAACTCTCAAGTAATGTCTGTCTTTGAGGGTGAGGTGTGTTTCTTGTATGCAGCAGAAGGAAGGGTTCTGTCTTCGAATCCATTCTGCTAATCTGTGTCTTTTTATGGGTGAGTTAAGGCCGTTAATATTGAGGGATATTAATGACCATTGATTGCTCATCCTTCTTCGATTTGCGATGGTTGTTGTTGGTGGAATTATGGGTGGAATTTCACCCCTTTGTTCTTTTGGCTGTTGGTAGAGAGGGATTCTCTAATGCTTATGTTTTTCTGGTTGTAGTTAGCTTCCTTGGGTTGGAGTTTTCCTTCCAAAATTTTCTGTAGGGCTGGGTTAGTGGACACATATTGGTTGAATCTAGTTTTGTCATGGAATATCTTGTTTTCTCCGTCTATAGTGATTGAGAGCTTTGCCGGGTATAGTAGTCTGGGCTGGCATCCATGGTCTCTTAGTGTAGGTAGAATATCTATCCAGGACCTTCTGGCTTTCATAGTTTCCATGGAGAAATCAGGTGTAATTCTGATAGGTCTGCCTTTATATGTTACTTGACCTTTTTCCTTAGCTGCTCTTAATATTCTTTCTTTATTCTGTATGTTTGGGGTCTTGATTATTATGTGGCGAGGGGATTTTTTTTGTGGTCCACTCTATTTGGTGTTCTGTAGGCTTCTTGTACCTTCATTGGCATGTCTTTCTTAAGGTTGGGAAAGTTTTCTTCTATGATTTTGTTGAATATGCCTTCTGCCCCTTTGAGGTGGATTTCTTCTCCTTCTTCTATACCTATTATTCTTAGGTTTGGTCTTTTCATGGTGTCCCATAATTCCTGGATGTTTTGTGTTAAGGATTTGTTGGATTTAAGGTTTTCTTTGGTTGATAAATCCATTTCTCCTAATGTATCTTCAACACTTGAGATTCTCTCTTCCATCTCTTCTATTCTGTTGGTAATGCTTGTATTGGTAGTGCCTGACTGTTTGTCCAGCTTTTCTATTTTCTGCCTTTCTTCAGATTGTGTTTTTTTTAGTGTCTCTATTTCAGTTTTCAACCCTTGCAGCGTTTGCATTGCTTCTTGCAATTTTCTGTTTATCTGTTCGTCCGTTTGTTGCCTTTTATGAATTTTTTGGTTTGTTCTTTCTTCCATTTCTTGCATTTTTTGGTTTGCTTTTTGTTCCATTTCTTGGATTTTGTGCTTTGTTTCTTCTTCCATTTCCTGCCTTTTTTGGTTTGTTTCCTCCTCCATTTTTTTCATTTTTTGCTTTGTTTTTTCTACCATTTCTTGCATTTTTTGCTTTGTTTCTTCTTCCATTTCCTGCCTTATTTGGTATGTTTCTTCTTCTAATTCTTGCATTTTTTGCTTTGCTTTTTCTTCCATTTCTTTTTCTTCTATTTCTTTAAGGGATTTCCTCGTTTCTTCTTTGAGGGTCTCCATCATCTTCATGAAATAATTTTTAAGGTCTGTCTCCTCTTCTTCGTCTATGTAGTGTTTTTCAGGTCTTGCTGGTGTTGGATCCCTGGATTCTGGTGGGGTCATGTTGGTGTTTCTATTGCTGAGTGATCTCTTTCTGTCTTCTTCCCATCTCTTCTTTCAGTGGGTGCTGGTGGGGTCTTTCCGTCTCCCCTGGTCTCCTTCCTTCCTGCAGCTGAAGCTGGGGATGCTGACATGGAGTTTGGGTCCTGGTAGAGCTGATGTCTTTCCTGAAGCTGGTCTCACTGGGGTTGGGGTCTTGGAATTGTTAACTTCTTTGCTGTGTGGGCAGGTCTCCTGAAGCTGTACTCGCTGGGGATTGGGTCTTGGAAGGGCTGATATCTTTCCTGAAGCTGGACTCGCTGGGTATATTATATAAGTATAGATAGATAGATGATAGACAGACAGACAGACAGATAGATAGATAGTATTTATTATACTATAGCCAGCAATTTACAGACAATGGAAAAATGTATGGAAAGAAGTTTAGAGAGTAGAATCACTGTTCTCAACTTTCAGGCCTCGCTGATGAATGACACCACTGATCCTGCAAATGTGAGTTAACATGTCACTTTTATTCAAGTTATTGATGACAAACAATGTCACCGAGGAAACAGATTCTTTAGTGACATTAAAGGACATAATCAAACAAAATAGACATAATTAAAGAAAATATTTACAACAAACAGGAACACACAAATTTGTGTGTGTGTTCCTGTGTGTTTGTGTGTGTGTGTGAGTATGCGTTCAGATGATGCTATTTGTTTATTATCAACATATCTGGTATAATTACTAATGGTGTCTTACTCAAGGTAGTTAAATAGAGGGATTTGTAAAACTAATAGGAGATGATGCTATTGCACCCAAAACTTGCATTTAATAGAGTATCATTCCAGAGGATATCAAGAAAAAGGTATGCATATTGCCAAGATCATTAAAAATGGATAACAATATACAAACCATCGTCAACACTGTGAATTTTGTAAGAGCCAAGGATTGAATCATCATCAGTTCCAGGAATTCCTTAGAAATGTTGATGTTGACTACTGTAACAGTGACATCACTTACTTTTTTAAAAGTAAAATGAAGTTAAGACCAAATGTTGAAAAGTTTTATGATTTATGGCATGTTATCAAGTCATTTATGATATAAAAACAAAATTTAATCCACAACTTGACAATGAAAACAAGCTTACATATTTAGCAATTTTAGTGGGTTTAAATACTCAATTTAATTGACTTAAGGCATCTTTAAAGTGGAAAACAGTTTATCAATACAAAACTTCAAATAATAAGAGCATTCCAAATAAAAATTAAATTGTGGCACACATGCACACACGTCATTGTCAGGCTTAGAATCTGTGTCTAGACAGATCATTTGACACTACTCATCCTAGATAAGGAACCAATGACAGACAAAAGTAAGGATATTACTAAAATCCAGCTTGGGGAACCAAAGTTTGATTGTGGCTATTAACAGGAGCAGAAATGACTCAAAGACAGCTGTGTCATAAAAATTCCATTTCAACATGGCTGATGGCTCAGGAATGCTGGTGTCCTGGCATTCACCATAAAATTTACAGACAGGTTAATAGGTTGGAGAGAATTCATTTAGGGGGTTTAGCAAGGCTCTGAGCCTATTTAAAGCAGTTTGGCTGTTGGGAGTCTATTCTAGGCAGTTCAGTTTATCTCATGTCTCTCAAGATGTCCTTTAATCTCATATATACTAAGGATGGAGATGCCTAATGAATATGGTCAGTTTCAGGAACTTCTTGAAGCTTGTGAGTTATTTCCTGAGCTTAAAGAGTTTCTACGTAAGAGAGAATGTTTCACCTCCCTGCAGCAATCATTTGGAGGTCCTAGATGGATAATATCTGATCAGAGGCACAGAAGAGGACTTCTGGGAGCTCACGCTAAATTTTTGTTTATTTGTTTATGTTTCTACATCCCTTCTCTCCTCTCAGTCCCTTCCTTATAGACTCCTCCTCCTCCATTTCTCTTCAGAAAAGGGCAGGAAGGCCTGCCCTGATATACCAACCAGCCGTGGTATACCAAGTTGCAATAAGACTAGGCATCTACTCTTCTATAAAGGCTGAATGAGGCAAATCAGTAGAAGGAAAGGGTCTCAAAAGTAGGCAAAGAAGTCAGAGACAGACCCAACTTCCGCTATTAAGAGTCTCACATGAAGACCTAGCTACAAAACTGTAACATATGCAGAGGTCCTACACAGGCTCCCTGATTGTTGGTTCAGTTTCTGTGAGCCCCTATGAGCCCAGGTTAGTTGATTCTATAGCATCCTTAACCCCTATGGCTCCTACCATCCTTCTTCCACAGGCTACGAAAAGCACTACATAATGTTTGGTTGTGGTCTCTATATCTGTATCCATAAGTTGCTGGGTGAAGCCTCTCTGATGACCATTATAAGTGTAGCAGAACATCATTAGGAATCATTTCATTGACTTTTTGCCAGTTGTGTTTGGTTCTATCCTAGATCTCTGGGATATCCCAACTCTGTGTTCTGACCATCCAGGTTGTGTCAGGTGTGGGCTAACTCTCCTGGTATGGGCCTCAAGCTGGATCAGTCTTTGGTTGGTCACTCTCCGAATTTATGTTCCCCCTCTATCCCAGTACATTATGTAGGCAGAATAAATTGTAGGTCAAAAGTTTTGTGACTGGGTTGGTGCTCCAATCCTTCCATCAGCCTTGCCTGGTTATAGGAGATGGCCTGTTCAGGCTCTATATCCCCCATTGCTAGGAGTCTTAGCTAGGGTCACTCTCATAGATTCCTGAGAATTTCTATTGCACTAAGTATCTAGCTCATCACAGAGATGACCCTCCCATTCCAGTTGTCTTTCCCTCCCCCCACCTGATACCTCCTGTTTCCATCCCCACCCCCCATCCAGACAACTCCCTCTGTCTATCACCAATGTCTATTTTCTTTTCCCATCACAATGAGATTCATGATTCCCCTTGAGTTCTCTTTGCTGTTTATATTTTCTGGATCTGTGGATTGAAGAATGGTTCTCCTTTACTTTATGGCTAACATCTACTTTTCAGTGAGTACAGATCATGTTTGTATTTCTGGGTCTGAGTTACCTCATTCAGGATGATTCTTTTCAAATTCCGCCCATTTGCCAGTATGTTTCATGATGTCATTGTTTTTAATAGCTACAGTAATACCCCATTGTGTAAATGTACCACATTTTCTTCATCCATTCTTTGGTTGAGGGACATCTAAGTTGCTTCTAGTTTATGGCTATTACAAAGTAGCCTGCTATGAACATAATTTAGCAAGTGCCTTTGTGTATGGTGGATTATCCTTTGGGTAATGCCCAAGAGTAGTATAGATGAGTCTTGAGGTAGATTGATTCCCAATTTTCTGAGAAACCACCATATTGATTTCCAAAGTGGCAGTTCAAGTTTTCACTCCCCCCAGCAGTGAAGTGTTCCCCTTGCTCCATATCCTCTCCATAAGAACTGTCATTTGTGTTTTTTATCTTAGACATTCTGCCAGGTGTAAGATGGAGTCTCAGAGTAGTTTTGATTTGTATTTCCCTAATGGCTAAGGATGTTGAACATTCTTTAAGTAATTCTCAGCCATTTGAGATTCCTCTATTGAGAATTCTCTATTTATATCTCTACCCCATTTTTAATTGGATAATTTAATTTGTTGATATTTTCCCGTTCTAAAGGCTGCTGTTTTGTCCTTTTGATAGTGTCCTTTGCCTTACAGAAAATTTTCAGTTTCATGGGGTCCCATTTATTGATTGTTGATCTTAGTACCTGTGCTATCAGAGTTCCGTTCAAGAAGTTGTCTCCTGTGCCAATGGGCCCAAGGCTATTTCCCACTGTCTCTACTATCATGTTCACTGTATCTGGTTTTATGTTAAGATCTTGATCCACTTGGACTTGAGTTTTGTGAAGGGTGACAGATATGGATCTATGTGCATTCTTTCACATGCTGACATCCAGTTAGATCTGTATCACTTGTTGAAGTAGTTTTCTTTTTTTCCATTTTTCATAGGTGTGTGGGTTAACTGCTGAGTCTTTAATTGGATTCCATTGATTAACCTGCCTGTTTTTATGCTAATACCACACAGCTTTTTGTTTGTTTGCTTTTGATTTGTACAGGTTGAAATCAGGAATGGTGATACCTCCTGCAGTTCTTTAATTGTATAAGATTATTTTAGCAGTCCTGAGATTTTTTTTCCCATATGAAGTTGACAATATTCTTTCAAGTCTTTAAAGAACTATGTTGGAATTTCCATGGTGATGGGGGAAGTCCTTCTGTGTATATGTTGTCCTATTAGTTGATTAATAAAGTACTGTTGGCCAATAGGGAAGCAAGATAGGTGGGACTAGGAATCAAGAGGATTCTGGGAAAGGTAGTCAAGAGTAGAGAGTCACCGTGTGATCCCAGAGAAGAGAGGATGCCGTCCTTGGAAAGATAAGTCCTTATAGAAATATATATTAGTAGTCATGGGTTAATACTTAAGACAGAACTAGCCAATGAAAAGCCCTGGATATTGGCTGACAGCATTGTAACTAATAGAGTCTCTGTGTGTTATTTGGGGTTGATGCAGCACTAGGACAAGGCTGGAGGGAAGAATGCTCATTACATGATGGAAATTGTGCTGAATCTGTAGATTGCTTTTGGTAGTGTGGCCATTTGTATTGTTAATCCTACTGATACATGAGCATGGGAGCTCTTTCTATCTTCTGCTATCTTCTCCATTTATTTCTTCAAAGATTTGCAGTTCTTGTCATACAGGTTTTTCACTTGCCTTATTAGAGTTACTCCAAGATATTTTATATTATTTTTAACTGTTAGGAAGGGTCTTGTTTCCCTGATTTCTTCTTTATCATCCTGTTTATCATGTTTGTATAGAAAGACTGTGTTTTTTCAGTTAATTTTCTATCAAGTAACTTTATTAAAGGTGTTTATCAGCTGTAGGAGTTTCTAGTAGAATTATGGGGTTGAATATGTATACCATCATATCATCTGTGGATAATGATAATTTAACTTCTTCCTTTCCAATTTATATACCCTTGATCTCCTTTGTCTTATTGCTCTGTCTAAAACTTCAAGTATTATATTGAACAGATATAGAATGGAAAGTCTTATCTCGCCCCTGATTTTAGTGTAATTGTTTTTAAGATTCTCTTCATTTTATTTGATGTTGTCTGTTTGCTGTATATTGCCTTTATTATGTTTAGGTATGTCCATTGTATCTCACATCTCTCCAAGACTTTATCATAAAGGGGTGTTGGATTTTTTTCAAAGACTTTTTCAGCATCTAAAGAATTCATCATATTTTTTCTTTCAGTTTGTTTATATGGTGTATTACATTGACAGATTTTTATATATTGAACTATCCCTGCATCTCTAGGATGAAGCCTACTTGGACATGGTGGATGATCTTTTTTATGTGTCATAATATTCTGTTTGCTAGTATTTTATTGAGTATTTTCGCATCAATGTTCATGAGGGAAATTGGTCTGTAATTCTCTTTCTTAGATGAGTTTTTGTGTGGTTTGGGTATCAGGGTGACTGTAGACTCATAAAATGAATTTGGCAATGTTTCTTCTGTTTCTATTTTGTGGAATAATTTGAGGAGCATTAGTATTAAGTCTTCTTTGAAAATCTTGTAGAATTCTGTGCTAAAACCATCTCATCCTGAGCTGGTTTTGGTTGGGGAACATTAGTGACTGCTTCTATTTCCTTGTGGATTTTAGGTCTACTTAAATTGTTTATTTGATCTTGCTTTAACTTTGATAAGTGTTGTCTATCAGGAAAAGTATCCATTTCTTTTAGATTTTCCAGTTTTGTAGAGCACAAGGTTTTGACAAATGGTCTAATGATTCTTTGGAGTTCCTCGGTGTCTATGTCACATCCCTTTTCCTTTCTGATTTTGTTAATTTGGATGTTCGTTCTCTGCCATTTAGTCATTTTGGATAATGATTTGTCTTTCTTGTTGATTTTTATCAAAGAACCAACCAATGCTGGCAGAGCATTTTCCCCTTCCTCTTCTCCTCCCAGTTCTTCCCCCATCCCACTCTGTTTCCACCTCCCAGTCCAGTCCTCACCAGTTTCTGTTCAGGAATTTGCATGTCTCCCATGAATATCCACGAAAAACATGGCATATTGAGTGTAAGTAAGACTAAACACCTCCCCATGCATTAAGGCTGGGCAAGGTGGCCCAGTATGAGGAGTAGGGTCCCAAAATCCAGTAAAAATGTCAGACATCCCCTGTCCCCACTGTTAGCAAGCCCACAAGAAGAGCAAGATACACTACTGTGACATACATGCAATGTGCCTAGGTCAGTCCCATGCAGGCTCCCTGGTTGTTGGAAGAAGCATCTCTTTCTTTCATTGACTCTTTGTATTGTTCTCTTCATTTCTATTTTATTGACAGCAGCCCTGAGTTTGATTATTTCATGCCATCCACTCCCCTTGGTTGTGTTTGCTTCTTTTTGTTCTAGAGCTTTCAGGTATGCTGATAAGTTGCTAGAAAGAGATTGCTCTAATTTCTTTATGTAGGCACTTAGTGCTATAAACATTCTTCTTAGCACTGCTTTCTTTGTGCTCCATAAGTTTGGGTGTGTTGTGCATTCATTTTCATCAAATTCTAGGAAGTCTTTAATTTCTTTCTTTATTTCTTCATTAACCCAGTGGTAATTCAGTAGAGAATCATTTGGTTTCAATGAGTTTATATGCTTCCTGTTGCTTCTGATGTTGAAAGTCATCTTTTCTCCATGGTAGTCTGATATGATACAGGAGATTACTTCAAGTTTTTTGTATCTGTTGTAACTTGCTAACTTGCTTTGTGACCTAGAGTGTGGTCAGTTTTGGAGAAGGTTTCATGAGGTGCTAAGAAGAAAGTCTATACTTTTGTGTTTGGGTGAAATGTTCTATAGATATTTTTGGGTTCATTTGATTCATAGCATCTGTTAATTCTGTTATTTCTCTGTTTAGTATTTGTCTGAACAACCTGTCCATTGGTGAGAGTGGGGTGTTGAAATCCCCCACTATTAATGTGTAGGGTTTAATGTATGATTTAAGTTTTAGTAATGTTTTCTTTAGAAATGTGGGTGCCCTTGTATTTTGGGATAGATGTTCAGAATTAAGATGTCATCTTAGTGGATTGTTTTCCTCTAATGAGTGTGAAATGTCCTTCTCCACATCTTTTGATTAATTTTGATTTGAAGTCTATTTTCTCAGATTTAAGAATAGCTACACCAGCTTACTTGCTAGGTTCATTTGATTGGAAAATCTTTTTTTCCAGTCCTTTAATCTGAGGTAATGTGCATTAGGCTTTTTTTCCAACCAACCAGCTTCCAAATCCTTACTTGGAGACTTAGTATTAGTTAACAAATGCTTGACCTGATTTTATGCTCATTTCTAACTAGTTTTTTTTCTTTAACTTAAATTAACCTGTTCCTCTTCATCTACATTTTGCTTTGGGGCTTTTTACCTTTCTTTCTGTATGCCCTATTTTCCTGCTTCCACTGTCTGGTTAGCTGATGGCCACCTGGCTTCTTGCCCCGGGCATGTTCCCCTCTTTCTCCCTCATTCTCCTCAACTTCTTTTCTCTTAAGCCTAGATTTCTCCATCTATGTATTCTTTCTGCCTTCCATCCCCATTTATCCCTCTCCTGCCAGGCTATTGACTATTCAGCTATTTATTAGACCAATCAAGTGCCTTAGGGAGGCAGGGTGAAGCAAATGTAACACATCTTTACATAATTAAACAAATGCAGCACAAACAAATGTAACACATCTTAGCATCATTAGCAAAGGCAGCAGAAACAAAAGTAATACACCTTCATGTAGTTAAATATTCCACAATAGTAATGTCTGTCTTTTATTTTGAGGCGTATTTCTTGTATGCAGTAGAAGGATGGACCCTGTTTTCAAATCTATTCTGTTAACCTGTGTCTTTTTATTGGTGAATTGAGTCCATTGATAGTGGGAGATATTAATGACCAATGCTTATTAATTCCTGTTATTTTGTTGTTGTTTGTGGAGATGGTAGTGTGTTTGTGTGTTTCCCTACTTTGGATTGTGCTGTTATGAGATTATCTCTTGCCTGTTTTTTTGTGGGTGTATTTAACTTCCTTGGGTTGGTGTTTTCTTTCTAATACTTTCTGTGGGGCTGGATTTATGGTTAGATATTGCTTAAATTTGACTTTGCCATGAAATATCTTGTTTTCTACATCTACAGTGACTGAAAGTTTTGCTAGGTATAGTAGTCTGAGCTGGAATTGGTGATCTCTTAGGGCCTTCAAGAGGTCTGTCAAGGCCCTTCTGGCTTTTAGAGTCTCCATTGAGAAGTTTTGTGTAATTCTAAAAGGTCTGCTTTTGTGTGTTACTGGACTTTCCCCCTTACACTTTTTAATATTCCTTCTTTATTCTGTATGTTTAGTGTTTTGATTATTATGTGACTTGGTAACTTTTTTCTGATCCAATCTATTTGGTGTTCTATAATCTTCTTGTGCCTTTATAGGAATGTTCTTCTTTAGGTTAGGAAAATTTATCTTCTAACATAATTTTACATATGTTTTCTGGACCTTTGAGCAGAGATTCTTCCTCTTCTTCTATTGCTATTATTCTTAGGTTTGATCTTTTCATAGTATCCCTGATTTCTGGATATTTTATGTTAGGAGTTTTTCAGATCTAACATTTTCTTTAACCAATGAATCTATTTCTTCTGTTTTATTCTCAATGCCCGGGATTCTCTCTTATATATCTTGTATTCTGCTGGTGATGCTTTGTCAATAGTTCCTGTTCACTAACCCAAAGTTACCATTTCTAGGATTCCTTCAGTTTGTGTTTTCTTCATTGCTTCTATTTTTATTTTCGTGTATTGAATGGTTTCCTTCACCTGTTTGTTTCTTCTTGGCTTTCTTGGCATTCTGTAAGAAATGTATTGATTTCCTCCAATTTTTTGTTTGTCTTTTTCTTGATTTCTTTAAGAGAGTTTTTCAACTCTTCTTTAAGGACATCTATCATCTTCATAAAGTTGGTTTTTAGGTCATTTCCTTGTGCTTTGGCTGCATTGGGATATTTAGATCTTGCTGTAGTATGACAGCTGGGCTTTGGTTGTACCATTTGTCCCTGGCTGTTGTTGATTGTGTTCTTACACTGGCATTTAGGCTACTGGGTTTAGGGTAATCATAGGTCTAGGTGCCGATTTCTAAGTCTGTCTTTGTGGATGGGTATTTTGGTCCTTGATTTGTTTCCTCTTTGATCTTCTAGTCTCTGTGATCTGGATTTCTGGTGGCCTGCATGACCTCCTGTCTAGGTAGGAGTCTCTGTCCAAATTGGGAGCTGGCCTTCTTGTAATTTGCTTGGCCTTTGTTACAACAGAGGATCTCTGTTTTTCTGACTGGTATGACCTGAATCTGAGCAAGTGAAGTCTGCTGGGGTTGGGGGAAGGGCTGTCCTTTGGGATGATGGTGATGTAGGAGAGTTTCAGTGCTGGAATGGGACTTTGGGAACAGAATCTAGGAAGTGGGACAGTTCAGCTGGCAGGCAGGTCACTCGCCCATTCTTCTGATTGGTGTGGCCTGCACTTGAAGCATGGGTATCTGCCAGGTCATGTTCAATTTTTTGATGATCTTATTTTTTCTAGTCCTGGATGGCCTGGAACTCACTGTCTGGATCAGGCAGGCAGAGATCTGTCTGTCACTGTTTCCTAAATGTTTTGGGATTAAAAGCAAATATAACATCAGCTAGACAATTTTAATCTGAGACAGGATTTTATTGTGTAGATCTAGCTGACCTGAGACTCACTATGTAGACCAAACTGGCCTTAGACGCATAGAGATCTGCCTGCCTCAGGCACTTAGGTGCTGGAATTAAATGTGTTCATCATCATAACTACATTTTGGTTACCTGGCCATTTTCTCTTAGAAATAATTAGCTAGTGTAGTGTTACACTACTGGTGTGTATACATCCCCTAACTACTAGAAGTGGTGGTTATTCAACCACCCACTGCTGCACCAGCATTTTGAGAGTTGCCTAAGGCCAAAGGAAGTGCATTTCCTTCAATTTTCTGAGGAGGTTATATGTTATTTGTCTTATGACTCACAGTCAATGACCAAGTGATATGTAGGTACAAAGGAAACAAGATCAGTTCCTTTGTCTGAGGGGCCATTAACACTCCAGAACCCCCAACAGGGTAAAGGTGAGGCTCAGTGTAGACACAGTTCTTAAACATTTCTGCACAGCCTAGAAATCAGAAGCATTGATTTCCTCAGTTCATCTCTCAGAAGGGTGCTTATATAAGGGACATCTTCGTAAGATAAAGGTGCCCACCCCCTAAACAAATGGCTGGATTCTTGACCATTCAACATAAATCTAAGATACGATCTCTTTTGGGGGGGGAAATTCAGGCTATTTACTGCCAGTTATAAAAGAAAAGGCTAGGTTCCCTACATAGCTGAGGCTAGCCTAAAAGTCACCATATTAATTTTCTTTCTATTGCTGTGATAACTACCACAAACAAATTGGGGAGGAAAGAGTCTATTCGGGTTTACACCTCCATGTCGTAGTACATCATGGAGGGAAATCAGGGCATGGGCTCCAGGCAGGAACCTGGGGACAGGAAGTGAAAAAGGGGCTGATGGGGAATGCCGCTTGATGGCTTCCCCTAAGACTCAAGTTCAGCTCTTTCTTATACCAGGGCTACACCTTTCTTATGCCTCCATGGGAAGCACCACCCACAGGAGTAGGTAGGACCTTCCCACATCTATCATTAATCAAGAAAATGCTCACACACTTGCCTACAGGCCAATCTAATGCGGGTAATTCCTCCACTGATATCCCCTCTTCCCAGATGACTCTACTTTGTGCCAAGTTAGGGGGGGGGGAAGCACACTCGAAATGTGGCCCAGGGTACTCTCAGACATGTAATCCTCCTGCCTCAGCTTCTGAGATACCAGAAGTATTGCAGCATACCTGGCTTACTTCTGTTTTTTTTAAATATAAACACACAGACACACAAAAAAAACCCACAAAAACTTCCCTTAGTTTTCTGGAAAAAAAAAACATAAATCATTAGAAATGTAAAAAAATAAGTCAATGTAGCTTGAGTGTAGAATATGAACTAGGTAGGAAGAAACTGGAATAAAAACGGCTGGGTGGAATTCTATTATTAAGAAAAGGAATAAAAAATGATAACTGGAGTTCAAATTAGAGATAATAAAATCTGACCCGAGGCAGAAACATGTCAACAGAGATAAAGGCTCAGATTCAAAAGATATTGAGATGGTGGGTTGCAGGCACGGTATACAAAATACTTCGCAATGAGTACCGCACAGTTCGTCCCTGATCGGAAGGGTTACTGGCGATGCTATGGAGGAGCAGACGACAAGCAGAGCGTCTCAGCCCTGGTGGGATGGACAGGGCTTGACAGACAGTCAAATTCAGAGGGTGAAAAAATGAACCAAGATTGCCACAGTTTTCAAGTTCGGTACCTTTAACTGCTCAGTACTTTTATTTGTATAATCACACTTATTTGTTTGAGCTTGAATGACTTCTGAATCTATGCAACTTCCCCGAGAATCAGAGAAGTATATGAATACCTTGTTCCACACACACGATTTGGAATGAGATGTATTTTTCACTTAGAATATTTTCAAAATCACACCAATTAGAAACCATAAAGAAAGGAATGTAGACCAATAAAGTTCGGCAGCTTGACAGACGATGTATCACTTTTAATCACACAGCACATGCAGCTGCCAAGTGTGATTTTTTTTTCTGTTGAAGAACACTTTACAAATCATTTGACTTATTCACAGATCTTTCATGGGTAGCAGGAAAGCAGCTGGATTTTATGAAGCAAGACTGTGCATTGCTAATTCACAGTCCTTCGACACACTTCCCTGGTGAAAGCAAACAGCTTAGAACTAACTCTCCTTCCATGATTAAGAACCGATGGCTTTCCATCTTCCCTTCCCCATAATTACCGATATCTTTTAAGGCAGAAAGTGTGTTTTCTGTTCATTAATGGTAATACTACCTAGGCAGACCAATCAGTTAAGTCCATGATCATGCATTGCTGCAGAAACCAAATTACCCTCTCTACCAGGACAAAATCAATTAACACCACCAGGGATGTCATTATCGTCACATTATGTCACTTGATAGTCTCTGGAGCCTATAAGTGATTTAAATTTTTTTACAGCTATAATTCTAGTGTGCCTGTGTGGCACGGAGGTGGCAGGCTTCACATTGACAAGGGAGACTTCTATTATAGGGGAATTAATTTTACAACATGGAAAACTGCAAGCCACCATTTTAAGTCTTTGAGAGAAAATGTTTGTCCACCAGGATAGCTCTAAAGCCTAAATGATTTGCCACATAGAAGTGTATTTTAAAGGTCTTTTTAAACAAAAGCCAACTTGGCTGGATCCAGCAGATACTTTCCTCGGTGCGGAGTAAGCCGGGTGCTGGAAATCAATGAGAGCATGGCAAACAACACACAGGCTGCAAGCCCAAAGGTCTAGAGTTATGATTTCTTGTCGAATAAAATAGTTTCCCCTTATGGAAAAAATGATAGGATCCTAGTTTTGTAAAATTAAGCACTGAATGCATTAGAAAAGAGGCTAAAGCGCTCCGTGCCTGGCAGGCAGACCCAGTTTGTATTCGATAAGGCTAGAATCTACGTCCTAAAATCTGAGGACATTTCATGATGGAGGGCCCAGCAGTTTGAACCCTCGGAAATGAACATCACTTATTCTGTGGACTGGCTAGCTTGGTGGCCAGGCCCTCAGAAGAAAGCCACATCTGACATCATTCTCTTTTGACAGTTGTCTTTTTCTTTTCCATCCCCTTAACTCCTTGTCACTACCAGAGAATATTAAATGGGATCTGAATTTAGAGTTGTAGTTGCTATTAGCAAGGAATAATAATAATAATACTAATAAAATCCCAACTAAATTAAGCACAATGTTTTAAAATGGCTGGTTTCCTTTTAAAAAGTAGACCCAACTTCTGTATTTTGGCCTCCATCAGGGGGTATTTAATTAAGTCTATTCTGTCTAACATGATCTGATGTCATTGTACAAGGATATGTTCTTTGTTAGCAGCACTCTTAGTTTCAGACTCCTCTGTGTATTTGAAACCATGGTAACAGAGCAGTAAGCTAAAGCCAATGAGATAATGAGATATTCTCATTGTAATTGTGTTTCATGAGGGCACAAGATCCCACGGGTGGTATCTCACTGTCTTACAACTGCTAACAGAATTTAAGAAGCTAGCATACATTAGCATGGAACTGTTTTCCATAACAGCCATGTAAACATTTGTGACATGGCATTTTTTGTTGTTTCCAACACATGAAAGTGTGTAATGTGCATTTATGTCACAAACAACCACACAATTAATGAATATCAATATTTAAAAATCCTTAGAACTTCAAGGAACTTCAGATTTTAAATGCACCAAGCAGGCTGTAGGGATGCTGTTTTGCATTATAATTATGAGCTAGGCCATGGTTTATGAGGGGAGGAATCCATCAAAGCAAAGAAAAAGAGCAGCTAGCCCTTCACCTCCCAACCACCCCATCTGAACCTCCTAGAGGAGGGACAAGGCTCCCCCTATGTGAGACTCCCTGTGCTTTTATGAAGAAATCCACACTGAGGGTTTGTAAAACAAAACCTTTAAAGGAGAAAAGGAAAACATTTGGGGAATAATACCAAAATATTTACAAGCTACTTTTGAGCAAAATCAGAGAGGCGAACGCCTCGCTTTTGAGTGTTTTCTCTTCCTCCTCTGTTACTGTTTGAAGTTGACCCCACCATTTGCATTCGAGTTGCAGATTTTATGCACAAGTCACTGGATCCATGTTTTCCATCCTGATGAGGTTGCCCTAACAGGCACTGGATCTTTTAATAAATAATTTAAGACCAAAAAAAGAGACGGTGCAATATAGGATGGCTGTCTGATTAAGCAGGGCTAAGATTGGTGCACTCTGGTGTCACAAGGCTTCCCACCAGGAGCCCCACTTCAGACCAGAACTGACCTGAGAAAGCGTCCTCATCGGCTTTGTGAGGCCAATGGCCCAGGGGGCAAAGGTGATCTTGTACACTGAACTTGATAGCTGGGGATTTTGTTTGCCCTTTACTTCAGAGACAAAGGATATCACTCTCTAGTTTTTAAAATATGCTGGTGTCATTTCTAAAATGTTTTGGCATATGGAACTAAATCAGTGTCAATACCATATTGACAGAGAAAACCATTCAAGTGCTACAGTTTTGTGTGTGTGTGTGTGTGTGTGAGAGAGAGAGAGAGAGAGAGAGAGAGAGAGAGAGAGAGAGAGGGTCTTTTAATACATGGATAGCGGTACATTTATGCCACTTAAGGATTTGTAGACCCCCCTTTCTCTCTCTCTCTCTCTCTCTCTCTCTCTCTCTCTCTCTCTCTCTCTCTCTCTCTCTCTCTCTCTCTCTCTCTCTCTTTCGTGTGTGTGTGTGTGTATGTGTGTGTGTGTGTGTGTAGCTGGGAAATAAAAATCTGTGCTATGTGTATTTACACCAAAAGAACTTGTCACAGCAGTGGAGAGTGCAGCCCTCATCTCTGTGAAATAAGGGTGGCCTCATCACTCATGGCTGCTGTAGCAAAAACACAAGCACAGGTGGGTAATGAGGCTGCCCCTACAGAGGAGTGATAACTTCTATATCGGAGCTGTCGTGACCCATTAGGGCATAGCATTGCCTGTTCTCCGCTGTGTCTCCCAGCCACCCCTTTATTTCTACATCTGAAAGGGGAAGACCTCATTTTCTTTAAAACTCCTCCTTCTTGTTCCTGACAAATAGGAAATGGCTGTCAGGTTTGAAGGCTCCCCTTGGGTGCCATGTTGAAACGTTCAGCAAAGACTAGAGTTGACAACACTGGCAAGAGTTTGTGGAAGATAGTCATAATTATTGCAAAATGGCTTTCTTGTCTGGGCTTTGAAACCTTACTCCTTTTTAATCCACATCAGCTCATCTGCTTGGTGAGTCTTAATTTTAGTGGATGAGATAAGAAATAGGAGATCAAATATGTTTTCAAAATATTAGAATCCCCAAAGTGTCACTCATAAAACAGACTTTGTAATGTACTTTCTCCAATTTGAAGTCTTTTAGCACCATAATTTAGCCCAGGAACAGCAGGTATTGACAGAAGCCAATTCTATTTTGTTAAAACGATAAGCAGAGGCGGCCATTGATTTTTTCTCTATAATCCCTTGCCTTCCATTATGACATAAGCCAACAATTCTAGGTTTTGGGGAGGGGTATATATGTATGTGGAGAGGAGTAGCAAAAATCCTCATTTTTAAAGTCAGAGAAACTGGCAGCAGGACATAAAGAAGTAGCTGGACACTGCTCTCTCCATGCTGAGTCAGTGGGATCAGAAATATGATGGAGGTGCTGGGTGGGGTCAACAATAATTGATTAGACATGGGCACCAGAGAAATGCCTGCCTTTGGGGAGTGTGCACTGATTGGCACCTTTTCCATCTGTATCATGGAAATTTGGAACACAGTGGGCAGTGAGGAGGAAATACCTACCCAAATACTCAGGGAAGGAGAGCCACAGTAATAGATGATGACACCCAAGCAGGCCAAAGCCTCATTAGACACAACTAGGAAGAACTCATTCTACAGATGCTCAGGGCACTCAGGGAGAGGAATTCCATGAAGACCAGAGCAATGTCCTACCTTGGATGGACAGGACAGCAGAGGAGGGTAAGAGCACAAAGCCTGGAGATCCGTCCAGCCTGCCTTTGAGTCCTGGTTTTCTCCATTTTCAAACAGGGTGGTTCTCATGTGCAAAATCATAAATACTATAAATAACACCTACTTTATAGTGTTATGTCAGGTGGAATTACATGTCTGTATATAATCTTAGTTAACACACTAGTCAAATGAATACAATAGTCATCATCTACTTCATTTGTATGGAAGTAGCTAGCATAGCATGGAGCATGTGGGAGGAGCGTTTTCTTCCTCTTGGGAAGGAGATAAAAGATGATACGGGCACTGTGAAGATCAAGGAAGAATGTGCGTATTACGTGCCATGGGAATGGCAAAACATGACACAAATAGTATTTCAAATTATCTCTAAGCATATAAAAGTCAGCACATCTCTGCAGTCAAATGTAGTTATAAAGATATATTTACCTCAAATTTCAATACTGTAGCTTTTTATTAAAAAAAAACAAAACCTCATGAAATGAAACAATAAGCAAATAAAACTAGGCAAGCAAGATGGACTCGGCAGGTGAAAGTGCTTGCCACTAAAACCCACAGCTTGAGCTCAGTCCCTGGGAGCAGTTGTGGAAGGAGAGAATAGATTCCTGAGATGGCCCTGTAAACTTCACATAAGTGCTGTGGCATCTGTTTGTCTTCCTGCACTAATACTAAACAAAATAAAAATTTTATTAAAAATGTAAACAAGGAAATCCTTCTTCTCCTAATCCATTTCTAAATGAGTCACTAAAAGGATGCCCTGAGGAGTCCTTGGTCCACTTTTCTTTGACTCCATGTTTTTCTCTGTTGAACACTTCTTGGGAAGGAAAAAGGCAAAAATAGTGACAGGAAGAGGAAGATGATGGCCTCAAACTGATCTGTGTGTGTCAGAGAAAGGTTTAAAAAGAGAGTCACATTTTTGATGCAGGGAGACCTAGCAAAAGCGCTTACATGGGAAGTATATTTACTCAGCTTTAGAATAATAAATAAGCTTAAAAAATTAAATCAGAATTTGATTCTAAGTTGTTCCAATTTCTACCCAGATGAATGACATAATAGGGATTTTTTTCTCATATGTATAGGAAACTTCTGCCAGATGCCCCTACCTTCAGTCACCCACACTTGGGTGAGAGCCTTCCCTAAGTAGGGTTGCGGACTTTAGAACTAAGTAAACACTGAAGCCTAAACTCTCTGCCCTTTGCCTGGCACTTCCTCAAGTCCTCCATCACTAACAACTCATTGAGGCCCAGTAGCATTGTTAACAGTTGTCAAACAAGTATCTGCCAGCGGCAGATGAGGCTGGGGAAGTTTACCAGTCACTTCCTGTTTCCTGCAAGATTTTAGCAAGATGTGGACCCCAGGCAGAGGTGAGGAGTGTCGAGGCAGAACTGCTCCCGGGGGCAGTACCAGTGAGGTTCTTGGCAGTATTCGAAAGTCGGTGTTTAGAGGGTTTCGGACAAAGTCCACAGAGCTCGCTTTCCTATTTTATCCCACTCATATCGAGGGCTAAATTCTCCGTATTTGACTTAGACAAATCCATCTCCAGGGAGGTCACTGTGATGGGGGCCTTGGGGATAAGGACAGCACGCTTCTGGTGTGTCTGTGAAGGTGTTTCCGGAGAAGAGTCCCATATGAAAAGTAATGATGGGGGAAAGAGTTTGTCCAAATGTAGTTGCTGCCCTATGACGGGGGGGGGGGGGGGGGGCGGCGAGGGGGCGTGGCAATAAAGGGAGAAGGAGAAGGTTTCTACTGTGTTTGACTTGCCTCCTGCTCACTGGATGAGTTGCTCTGATATTCCCCATGCCCTCCCCTCCACAATGTGCTGCAACTTCTAAAAACTGTGAGCTAACATCACCCATTCCTCCTCTAAACTACTTCTCTCAGATGTCAAAAGCAGTGGGCGTGACGAGCACGTTTATTTAACATACACACGTCACCCCGTAGTTACTCCTTCCCTTACGTAAACAAGTCTGTCTAGCAGGATTATCCATGAACTATGTCTTGCTACATCCTTCAAATCAGGAGAATGGGAAACGACTCCCTCAGACCCATAGATTTTTACAACTGAGGAAGCAGGGTGGTACAGGCCAGAGACAGTCCCTTATGTTTAGCCTAAACTCCCACAGGGCAGCTAGATATCTGCTTTGTTCCTTGTTTCTGGCAACTAACACAGCCTGCACACGAAGCAGATGCTCAGCTTGATGAATGAATGAATATGAATGAATGAATGAGCTCAATTTTTGTCCTGTGCTTCTCCCACATTCTCCACATTGTGTCATGCAGATCTAAGAACAAATTCAAGGTCTGCTGTTATTATGTCGCTTAACACCCAAATCTTTTCCTCTCTTCTTAAGCAGCACCCCTTCCTGTCTCTTTCTATTGTCTCTGGTATGTCAAAGCCTCCAGGTTAAAACCATCAAGTTTAGCCTAAGACGCTGCAAGTTAGAGCATGGGTGCCCACACTCCTGCCCCGCTCAGGGCTTCAGTCCATCCAACATTTCCACTCACCCTTACACCAGAGCCAGAAGGCTGAAAGCAGCACCACACACATGCAAACGATTAGAGCTTAACATACTATATGCCACATTCATCTTGTGAACCTTCAGTTCCAGCCAGCTTCAACAACTTAGGAGATTACCACGGCAAAGAAAATTGCCTGAATGAAGGCTGGCTGCCCACCACGGCATGGTCAAAACAGCACACAGGCCCCCCTCTTAAGAAGCACTAACTCAAATGTGACAGAGACCTGTGCTCACACTCAAACCAGCCCTGTCAGCTTCCTGCTCTTGTGGCCTACCTGTCAAATATGAGAGGCCCCAAGTATTCCCAACCTCAGTTCCTAAAATCCTTCACCAATTCTGTAATAGAAATGACCGTTAACAATTCCCCAAAACAGGAGTTTGAGAAAAGTGTTTATCTTTTTAATATTCAAAACTACAATTTACAAAAAAAATATTACTCCAGATCTAAGAAAAGTGAGCACTCAGAAAACAGAATGTATTTATTAGTGATTCCTAATGCAATGACTGAATACGTAGTTTATTTCTTATGATTTATTTGAAATTAGAACAAAGTTCTTGAATAAGTGGAAGATGAGGATTTTATAATTATTTCTTAACATACAAATCTCAAAAAATTAGACATTAAGTTTACAAACACTGAATTGCATTTTACACTCTTGCTTTACATTTTGAAAAGAACTAATTCAAAACGAACTCTTTATTAATATAGCACAGTTCATGTTTCTATGAGTCAATGATGTCTAGTTGATTAACGTGAATTTTTTAAACTGAAACTGTTCGATAGTTGAATATCTTGGAATGGGGATCTGAAGAAAAGCTTAATTACAATGTTAAAGGACTGCAAAACTACCAGGATATTTACAGAGATATTTCAGGTTATCATTGGAGAGATTCCTGGCCCCCATGTTATGAGCCTGTATTGGACATTTTACACTCATCATGTGAAGAGCTGAGTATAAATAGATTGCTTCTTGCGACTGATTCTTAGGGCATTTTGAAGAAAGAACGTAAAATAGAAGCTTGGAACGTTTGAGCTAAACGGGACGTTGCAAGCCCCTTTGTCAAACATGTTAATTCACAAGTGAGAAAGGAAGGTCTGAGAAACTGAGTGGTGTGCCCAGGGCCATTCACGAGTGGACTCTTCCCTGACATCTGTCCCTCTGAGGTTTGGAACTCAGGATTGTACATCACTAGTCTAGGAAACTACCCACTGGAGTTTTTACAATATTTATATTTAGAAGATGAAGTAGTATAATAACCATTAGTATTGGGGTTTGCAGTGTTTAAAGCTTGTTTGGGTACTGGGAAGACTGACAGCGAAGAGGCAATTTCATGTGTGTGACGAAATCAGAGACACTCAGGACCCGCCAAGCATAACACAGCTGGAGAGCGCTAGTGCAGGGCTGAGGAGAAGCGACCGCAGACAGTAAAACTGGATGTCTACACATTTAGGGGAAAAAGTGAGAATTTAGCCAGAACTAAGAGTTATAATGAGGACATAGATGAGCTTTTTTTGGTAGGAATAATCATACGGCTGCCCTGTCAAGTGTCTTGTTCCTGATTGTTCAGCCAAACACTGAACTGGGTGACTGGGAGACTTTGCAGGTGGAGTTACAGTTACTAATCAGCTGAACTGAAAACATGGAGTTTAGCCTCTGTCACCCAGGCAAGTTCTATGTAACTACCCAAGCCTTCAAAAGAAGAAAGGAAGGCAGCAAAATTCCACAGACAAAATGTGAAGCAGCAGAGAGGTCATGGAGACTCAAAGGGTGAGAGGACTTTGACTTGTCCCCATTGGCTTTGAAGATGGAAGAAGGAAGCATAAGACACAAACCATGTAGCTAGCCTGGAGAAGCTGAGAACATCCCAGAATGGCAGCAAGCCAGGGAAGGGGGCCCTGTACCTAGGAAATTGAATTCTGCCCACATGTCGAGTGAGATTAGAAGCACATTTATCCTCAAGGCCTCCAAAAAGCAATTCAACACTGCCAACACCTTGACTTCAGCCGTGTGAGAGTCTAAGAAGAGTGGCAGCTAGGCCACACTGGGGCTGAACTTCTGTTTTGGGGGATGCTGAGACAATACATGGGCATTGTTTAAAGCCACCAGACCTGTGTCAGTTTGTTAGGGCAGCAAAGAAAACTCATGCAACTATAACTGCTTTAGATTCCAGGTTGTCTCCATTATTTTTCTGCCCCCCCTCCCCAATTCTCCTCCCCTTGTGGGTTCTTACTGGGTGTAAGTCCAAAGACTGATAGCCACATAAAAGTCAAGAGGCACGGCTTTACTCGATGTGACATTTAGAAGCACCAGTAACTGCTGAAAACGTGGCTCCTCCCAATCTCATGTCCATAAGCATGGCTTCAGCTTGAGGTCAAGTCGACATCTCCCAAATCCAGAAACTGAAGACACATGTGGCCATGACCTTACCAAAATGGTGCCAACAAGAAGGTCACTTCCCTAAAGGCAGGAGAGACAGGAGGCCACTCGAAGGACTGCCATTTTATAAGAGGTAGCCTGCAAAAGTTAGACTCTCACCAATCATATAGAGCACGCTTACCCCACTGAGAAAGCAAGGGAATATGTGGGAGGCAGATTGAAAACCATAAAAGTTTCTTTGAGCAAGGCTCCAACATGATGTGAGCGAGGAAGACCTCTTCCTATCATTTTATAAACTGAGCGTTCTTTTTGGGTGGTCAGGGAGTGGGAAGGAGAATGCAGAAAACGGAGTGAGTACCATTTGGAATGCTATGTCTGAATGCGGCAGAGTGAGTTCATTTAAAGCACTGAATCCCAGATGCTCTTAAAATAATTGTGATGACAGCTACAATCACTGGATATAAGAAAGAGAATAAAGAATTAGATCTTCCCCTAAAAGCCTGGTGTTTGATTCTCACATGTGTTTAAAATTCCTGACTGATATAAAAACGGATCATTTGAGAGAAGTCCTTTCGGACGATGACAATATTCATCTCATGAATAAGAGCAAGGGGAAAGCTATGATGAGTGGCCTGAAGCTGGGATTGTTGGAAGAGCAAAGCTAACAGATATTTTGGGCACAAAGAGATGAGCCATGAGAAAAATTAATCTGAGAAGTCCGTGAAGATGCAACAGCTAGGGCTAGAGGTAGGTATCAGGGAAGCAGAATGGAGTGGATCTTGGGTTCAGGAGTAAGTTGTCAGTTTCAAGACAGACTTTCAAAGGCATCTAGTAGCTAGGTGGAGGCAGCCTACATGCACATTCATGACTGTTTTTCATCGTCTCAGTCCTGATGCTCGTTCAAATTTGAAACTATAGTACAAACCGTGGCTGTCTCCATTCTCCTCTTAATTCACTCTTCTCTTGGTTTTCTTTTAAATTTCCACTTTTTAGGGAATTTTTTATTATGTATTTGTGTCTATTCGTGTCTCTACGTAAGTGTGAGCATATGTGCACTGACACCCACAGAGGCCAGGAAAGAGCACCAGGTCCTCCATATTTGCAATTCCAGGTAGTCATGAGCCACCTGATGTGAGTGCTGTGACAACCCTTGGGTGCTCTGAGAGGGCAGAGAGTGCTCTTACCTGATGAGCCACCTCTCCAAACCCTTTTTGATGGGGCAATTCTTCTGTGTATATATCTCTCTTATTGGTTAATGAGTAAAACACTGTTGGCCAATAGCGAAGCAAGATAGGTGGGACTGGGAGTCGAGGAGGATTCTGGGAAATGTAGCCAAGGGTAGGAGTCGCCATGTGATCCCCGGGAAGAGAGGACCCTGTCCTCGGAAAGATAAGTCCTTATAGAAACATATATTAGTAATTATGGGTTAATAATTAAGTCAGAGCTAGCAGATAAGAAACCATAGCAAACAGGCAACAGCATTATAATTAATATAGTGTCTTGTATGTTATTTGGGGCCTGAGACATTGGTTGGACCCAGGCTGGTGGGAAGAATGTTCATTACGTAATAGCATCCAGACCTGAGGAACAAATTTCCACTTAAAAAAAAAAAGCTTAAAAAGGGATTTTTAGAAACAGAAGAACAGAGAGAAGCACGGCTTCTTGGTGGCAGCATTTTCTCAGGTGGGCTCTGTTTTGCTGGAGACAAGAAGAGACTTGCATGGCCAGTGCAGGTGGTAAGCTTACTCTGCCATCTTGGAAAGACAGCAGTTAAAACAGCCGTGGTTTGTAGCAGACAAAAGACATGTGGCCAGAAAAACATAAAGCCTTACAGTAAAGTCAGATCCAGATGAAGTGAAACCTCTAAAAGGTTTACAATGTGTTAAAAAATATATGTAGGCTTGAGAGAGGAAAAGAAACAGGTTAGTGGTAAAAGAAATAAAGAAGTTTGGATTGTGGTGACACACACCTTTAACCCCAGCACTCCAGAGGCAGAGGCAGGAGGATTTCCACAGAAAAACCCTGTCTCGGAGAGAAAAATAAATTAATAAAAGTAAAAGATATTGAGTAAATAAATAAGCCACGTACAGATGGAAAATGCACAGAATCTGGATGCTGTATGCTATTGTGTTGTCTTTCAGTATTTTAATTGCTAAAGAAGGAACAACTGCTAAGATACACTTGATTATAAATGCTGCTAAATTAATCCAACTTATATATTTTGAAAATGCTTTGACTTCTAAATTTAGATATAAGGGCAGGTTACTTGGGAAAAAAGTTTTTGTTTCTGAAAGGCTGTGGATTCCTTCCAGGCTTCTGTGGTTTGTTGACGGAAGGCCTCCTGAAGCAGTATACCAGGCAGTCCAGCATCAGAAATAGCTGGGACAATACACCTTACAGACCACAAAAACAAGGACTTAGCCAGGTTTCTGTGTTTTGTCATTATCCCCATGGTATGGGCAGCACCCCCAACCAGCAGGAAACAGTTTGGAATGAATAATGCCCAAATTCCCAAATATTTTTTTATAATTTTTTTCATTTAAATAGGGGTGACTATAAATGGTTAATGATTACAACCAATCTCTTTTTAAAGGTAAAAGGGAGATTATGGTATAGAAATTGTATTGGTATGAATTTTCATTTATTGATGCAAATTTTGTGATATGCATATTTCTCCTCTTGATTAAGTATTGTTTATACTGATCTTTTAAAGTGTAATACATAATTAAATACAAATTATAGATAGTTACCAATAATAGTCAAAACTTACAGTTAGGTTACTTAGGTTTTCTAGTTATACAGAGATATAGTTGACATAGATAGATAGTCTTTAAACCTTTCAAAGGCCTTCAGAAAATGGCATTTAAAATGGTTTAAGATTTTCCTTGACAATAAGAAATGTCTGCTCCTGGCACACCAATTACATCTGAGAGGAAGATGGCATAGAAGAAACTCATTATGGAGTTTGCTTTCAACATGACAAGATTAGCATTTGGGCAAGAAACTGCTCTTGCCTGGACCGTTTGACTGCTGCTATAAAAACTGGACATGCAGGACCCACAGGAAAGTGACTGCTGAACTTGGGCAGTACTACAGGGTCCCTGCTTCATAAAAGAGTCTGCCAGACTTTCTACAGGACACAGAAAAATGACTGACAAACTGCCAATGCAGATGAACAGTTTAAAATTTCCTGCTTTGCTAAGAATTCTTCCAGACACACTGTGGCCTATGGGCTGAAGATAGATACCCCAGCATTATAGAGGAACTTTGGATGACTGTCCAGGTAGCAATATGTCTCTGTCAATTCTAGTGTTTATATATTATCCTTCTGTGGTCCTTGATAGAGTTAAAGACAGATAGTTACAGTTACAGTTATAGTTTTCCTTAGTTATGATAAAAGATAAGCTGCATATAAGACTTTAGACTCACAAAGATAGGATAGATGATGCTTTCTTTTAATCTTACTAAATGTTAGTGGACTAAATATTATAGTCCATTAGTTCTTATTTGATAACTGTTCTGTTATATATTATTTGACTATGTTAAAGTTAACACCTTTTTCTTTTTATTTAGACAGAAAAGAGGAGATGATGGGTAAAGTCCTTCTGTGTATATGTCTCCCTTATTGGTTAATGAATGAAACACTGTTGGCCAATAGGAAAGCAAGATAGGTGGGTCAAGGAGTTGAGGAGGATTCTGGGAAATTTAGTCAAGGGTAAGGGTTGTCATGTGATTCCGGGGAAGAGAGGACACGCCAAGATGCCGTCCTCAGAAAGATAAGTCTGTATAGAAATATATATTAGTAATTATGGGTTAATAATTAAGTCAGAGTTAGCTGATAAAAAACCATAGGAAATGGCCAACAGCATTATAGTTAATATAGTGTCTCGTGTGTTATTTGGGGGCTAAAACTGTGATGGGAACCAGGAGGGAATCCCATAACACCTTCTCTTAGTTTTCAGAAGAGAATTAAACATCTCATAGAGACAGAAATGCCATAGGGGCCTTACCACTTTTCTCTTTGTAGCTAGACATCCAGATTGAGAGCTAAACAGTGTGATAGGCAGTTTTAATGTGTCCACCTGGCTGGGCCACGGGGCTCAGATATTTCATCAAAAAGTACTTTTGTTATGTTTCTGTGGAGATGTTTTGGAAGTGAGTAGCATTTAAATAGGTGAACTCTGAGTGAAACAGATAGTCTCCCATAATGTGAGTGAGTTTCATCTATTGAGTTGAAGGTCTGGTTACAGCCTCCAAGAAAGAAGTAGTTCCAGATGGATGGCCTGTGAACTTGAACTTATGCATCAGCTCTTGTCTGGGTCTGTAGTCAGCCTACTTACTCTGCTGGCATCCATAATTGTTGTAAGTCAATTCCCGAAAACAATCCATTAACCTTTGCATATACACACATTCCGTTGTGTTGGTTGCCTTGCAAAACACTGACAGGAATTTAGACAGCTAAGTCTAGATTTGAACTGGACATACTTGCATGATATCTATCACAGTGGAGTGTATGGGGTATGGGGAAACACCATAGAGCTAGGAGCCTAGAAGAGCTCACTGAGCCCTGCCCCCCCCAGTATTAAGTGTTTCAGAACATAATAAATGGTATCACACAAATTCAAAGGCCGTTTCACAGCAAAAGAAACTGTCAACAGGGTAGACAGCCTCCAGAATAAGAGAAAAATCTTTGCCAGCTGTGCTTCAGACAGGGGCTAGTAACTAAAATATATAAAGAATTGTAAAATTACACAGCAAAGAAAGGGCCAAAACTGCTAATCAATAAATGAGCCAGTGAACTAAACATATTTTCCCAAGAGAAGAAAGAAACAAAAATAGCCAATAAACATTTTGTTATCTTAGCCTTCAGAGAAATGCAAATTACCCTGAGATTCTCTCTATCACCATTAAAATTACTATGATCATGGAAACAAATGACAAGAAAGGCTGGTAAGGATAGGATACACTCAAAGAGGAACCCATGTCCACTGCTGATGGTAGTGTGTACTGGCAGATCCTCTACAGAATTCAGTGTGAAGGATTCTGAAGGATTCTCAAAATTCTAAAAAGAAAAAAAAAAATCTGCCGTAAGTACCGAATTTACCATGCCTGGTTATCTAACCAAGGGACTACACACCCTGCCTTGGAGACACTTACACATCTGTATTTATTGCTGCAAGAAAATACAATCCACTCAAAACACCCATCAACTGACAAACGGGTAATAAAAGTGTGGCAAACAGGCACAATAGCATGCTACTCAGTCATGAAGAAAGATGGGATTCTCAGGAAAAATTGCTGACACTGGAAAATTTTGTATTAATAAGTAATAAGTAATTAGGTAATCCAGGCTCAGAAAGATAAATACTGCATGTTGCCTCCAATAGGTAGGTACTACTTCCTAATGGTTAAATATATCTATTTAGGTGAGGGTGGGTGTTAGCAGATCAAAGGGAGCTAGGAAACTAGACAGAAGACCATGAGGGGGATTTGAAAAAGAGGACTTTAAGGGAGAGATGAAGGGGGGCAATAAAACACAAGATATGAAAGTGAAACCGGGAAGGCTGGGGCTGGAAAAGTACATCAGGGTCAAAGGGATATGGACAGGAGAAGTGGAGAGGCTGGGGGTTAGGATACAACTAAACCTAAGCGTGTAGAAAATCCATAAGGGAACCAGTTATTTCGTAGGCTTATTTAAAGAATTAATTAAAATGAAAATATATATAGCCATTAAAGTATTTTTTGCATCAACTCCAATGACATGAAGACAGAAGTTCAACCAAGGAAGTCCTCCATCTCTAAATATGAAGTATCAAACTCTCAGTCTTATCTATGCCCTGAGTTCCTAGCTTCTTACAAAAGAATAAAGCAGTGGTAACGGCAGATAAAGTTCTGACCAAAGGCTGCCTTGGTACCACCTCTGTCAACCTTGAAGACAAACCTTCTCAGTTAGTATTCTAAAGGTGAGAAGGAAGAGTGTGGTGAGCCGGTGTCCCCAACATGACTCAGAATCTATGCACCAGAATTCCAGTACACAAAACTCCCTCTTCAGCCTACTCATTGCAGTCCCCCACATAGCCAAGCGCTGACCAACAGGAAAAACAGGGGCTAGTCAAAGCCTTTCTCCTGCCTAAACATGAGGGCATGGGTAACAGAGGCCAAAGCTAGTGTATAATGTACCTCTCCCATCTATCACAAAGGCTGGAAGGTGAGGATTTTCTTATAAATGAAGAATGATGAGAAAATCATAGGCTGATTGTTGTGAAGCGAGAGACTCCACTGATCCCACATAAACGGACAGTCAGGAATTGTGCAGTGTCTGCATTTTCTTGAATTTGATGAAGAAATACACGTCCTGCTTTTTTTGGTCCTTGTGATTGTGATATAGAAGAACTCTGATATAATTGAGAGGAATTATAACAGAATTAATAATACAAGTAAGACATTTTTTTTAAAAAGCCACTGCCTTTGTTCCCTTGAAACAAGTGACATTGGTTAGCAAGATTATTCAATTTGAAATAATTAGGTTTCTGGTTCCTGTAATTTAGGTCTTACCTGTCACTGCAAATTATCTCAATTGGTGTATATATATTTATGTATGTAATTGTATCACGCCAATAAGGCTAAACATCTTAAAATATTACACTCAAAGATTATATTCATTTTATAATTAGGAAAAAGTAATACATTTGAAATGTACTTTTGACAGAAAGACAAAAGGTATTTACATAATTATTTTCATAGGATACTGCTTAGATCATAGCTAAGGTTATAGATACAGATTTCTTTTAAACACTTATTTCATGTGCTCAAATTTTCTTCTTGTCAAAGAAATTCTAAAAAGCCATCTAGCATCCTATTAAATAATATACAACTTGGGGTGCAGAGATATGTTAATCTATAATGACAGTGTGTCTTTTGCTATACGTCTCCAGATCTTACTAAATCCTGCTGTGACTGTGGGGAATTCATTCCAATTCCATTATTTAGCTCAGTAGAATTTTATAGCCATTAAAAGCAAAGCACTAATTCCTTTCACTGAGTTTGAGCAAGGCATTGTTTAATATATTTAATTATAATCCAATTGAGTCTCAGTTTACTATTAGCCCACCGATGGACTTCAAATGGCATTATTAATAATAACTTCTATTGAGTACTTATTCTTCCTTATTCTATATCAAGCACTAAACTATGTACTTTACATACATTATCTGTTTAATCTTCTAAATAACCACATGAATTAAGTACTATTTGTGTCCCAAATTTGCATATTAGTAAAAGAGGTTCAGAAAGGTTGTATGGCTTGCCCAAGATAAGTTTATTAGAGCCAGAATTGCATGAAGGGCCCTTCTTAGGGCATATTATGACATACTGAGATAGAGAAGTTCTTCATCCCAAATCTTATAACCCTGTAACACAACCCTACTCAGTACACTCTATAACTGTTCATCTCTAGCAATTGGCTGAGACAAGGGATGCTTGCAATCATCCCCCATCAAACTCCTCATGGGTCTGCATCATTCAAGAAAACAAGGGAGCCAGCATGCAGCTGCAAATGCAAATGTGAACAAGGGTTAGTGACAATCACTCATTTCTCTAACCATCTATTTATTTATAAACAACTACTATTTATTAAACACCGCTGTGTACTAGGAAAGTATGCTAGAATGAAGAACAAAACAGATGCGGGTTTCAGACTCAACAGAGCCTTGCGTCTCATGAGACAAAGTCAACTAAATAAGCCACAAATAAATGAATATGGCAAGGATGGTAGGAGGTCAGGGCTAACTCAGTCTCTATGAAAGAGATCAGCTTGATTATTCTTTGGAGCCAATGGAAGCTTCTTCAATGAAGGGCCATTACAGCTAAAATTATGCCAGGTGTATCCCACAAGAGGGCTGGGTGAAGAGATTCTGTTCACACATTCATTCAGAGGAAACTTCTCCCCCACCTCTCCACTCCCCACCCCTCCACCCCCACCAACGTGAACAAAAAGGGAAGCCTGCTGCAATGGTGCAGTGAGTCAGAGTGCTTGTTATGCAAGCATGAGGACCTGAGTTCCACAGCACCTGTGTTTAAGCATAAGCATGTGTTGAGGCCTGGACGGTGGTTACAGTATAAATACACACTGGTCAACCTGTAGACAATGTCAGCAGAGTGCTCAACTAAACGCTCTTCTGCTCATACAGGGCCACAGTATTCTTTAACAGGCAACAGCTGTGGTTGGAGAGCAAGATCAAGCCAGTCAACATTCTAGCTTGGAGAGGGAAGGCATCATAAACCCTGACTCCTAACGAAGAAGTCAAGGACAGTTGATGGCTTGTAAGGGAGGAAAGACCAGTTTTCTCTCATTTGTTCACAGTCCCGTGGATTCCCCCACACCCGGGAGCAAATGGACAACACAAATTGGTCATGATAGGTTATTTTAAAATAAGAAGGAAAAAAGACACTAAGTTGGGAGGGATATGAGGTGGAGTGGATCTGGGAGCACCTGGGGGAGGAAGAGTGGTGAATGTGATCAAACTACTTTATATGAAATTTTCAAAGAATTTGTAAAATAATTTTTAAAAGCTAGTGCTATAACTAGAAAGCATAACCATTAAGTTCTCTAAAAAAGCATTTAGTACATTATGCTCATTCAATTCAAAAGGGAAGAAAAAACGAATAAGTCAGGGGTATAGCCTTGTGTGACATTCACACATGAACTTCTTAGGTGTGGTTATGCTACTAATTTTTTTTGATGGAGATCCATGGCAGATTTTGTTCCTACTACAGAAACAGAAACATGTTAGCCAATCATATCTGCCCGCCAGATCATTAACACTGGTAACTTTTCCCATGTACGACTCTACACACTGGCTGGGGTGCCAGTAGTCCTGTGACAGATGCTGTACTTATAGATGCTAAGTGAAATCACTGTTCTCTGTTTATCTGACTTGCAGCCTCACCATTTTAAGAGGCATTTAATAGACACCTATTAACCTTTTACATTTCAAACATTATAACTATTGTCATAATTCAGCATTTAAAGGAGAAATTTCCTACTTACGATGACCATATAGAGCCAAGGGCATACTTTCTCACTGGAGACTAAATCCAGGGAATTAACTTAAAACAGGATGCCTCAGGCATCTCTGTTGGTTATGATGAAAATTTTTTCTACTCTCCTTGGGATTTTTGAAACAAATAATAAACCAACCAGATAATAAACAACTAAACAAAAAACTCATGCTATAGCAAAGTACCAACGTGATATGAGTCAGTTATCTCTTCCCTGATGCTGTGAAATGGGCCCTAAAGAGATCCTTCATCCTGGGGGGGGGGCAATCTCAAGGCCCTGACATTGGTGCCAAAAGTATCTCCTCTTCATCCTTGGGTCTCTCCCCCTCACTCTGGCTGCTGCCACCACCCAAATTTAAAACGCAGTGTTCATTTTAATCCAAGCATCACCCAAATGTTGCCCCAACAGAGGCTAGGGTAAATAAGAAAATATTACTTTAAACAATTAAGGGAAAGAGGTTGATACTGAAACATGCAACCATATCTACTCAGCAGGTGAAAACAGGACTTGAGTTCCTGGATTCTGGACCTACTTCATCCCAGTCCGAGTCTGCTTCCTAGTAATAGACTTCATCTTGGTGCCCAGCATCTCAGAAGACATGCCAGAAGGGAAGAAAGTAAGAGAGAAATTGCCTGTTCTGCCTCAAAGAATGTAGTTAGGAGGAGGCCCCATTCTGGGACTGGAGATAACTGGCTCTCACAGGACGTGATACTCCCTTCTCACAGGTGAAACATCAAGTAAGGCTCATATAAAACACATGTGAACACGCTGTGACGCTATCTATACAAGAAGTTATAACTGAAGAACAGGAGGGAGAGCATGGGTCTTCCTAAACATCAGTCAAGTCGACTAAGCATTAACAATATCAAAACATGAATAATACAACCAAACTTCACTGGGAAAGAGCCGCAGCGTGACTTCCCAGTAGGTCACTAATGGAAACGGAACCCAGAAGACTGGGGAAGACAGCAAAGGTGACCACAATCTTAATATTTCCATTCTTTCAGCAGTTATTCAGCCAAAACATCTGGAGTCGTTCTGCAAGCCTCACTCATAGGGGCTTCTTTTGTCCTTGATGTGAATCTGTGAGACGCTGAGGATCTAAAGGTCAGAAGGAGTAACTGTGCTAACAGCTTTGTGTCCAAGCTCAGGGAAGAAGTTCTCTGGATCTGACCAACTGCTCACCTGGAAAGTGTGCCATCCGCCTGAACTCTGGCCCCTAACAGCTTCGCACACACTCTCTTCAAGACAACATAGGGAAATAATAAGATAATCCCCATCAAAGATACAGATTCCTCTGCTTCTTAAGTCCAGTCAAAGAGTTCAGTTATTGATGCTATTAACAAGACATAACCAACACATTCTCTTAAACAGGAGTTTCCACCATCATCACAGTATTGCGAAAAATGCTGAGTCACCGCATCTCACTGAAAAATCCAACCAGTAAAGGTTGTCAAGTGCACATGTGTGTATTTTTGTTTACTCTTTTGCTCTATGGGAGGGGGGGGAGGCTGCCACCAAGCTCCCAGATAAATCACATGGAGTCTTATCCTTTCTTATGAATGCCCAGACTTAGCTTGGCTTGTTTTTCTTTTCTTTTGTTTTTTTGCCCCTTATTTTTAAATTTAAGTTAGAAATAAGGTTGCTCCACATGTCCATCCCAGGTCCCTCTCCCTTTCCCTCCCCTCCTCCCACACCCTCCCACCAACACCCCCTACACATTTAAGACAGTGCATAAGAAAATAGATGGATGCTTTTTTTATTTTTTATTTATTTTAGAAGCACTTTTATTTACATATTCATACCCCCATTCCCTCACCCTCCCATCCTCCCATGCTTCCTACTCACCTCCCAAACCACCCCTCACCCACTCCCCAGAGATAATGAGGCCCTCCACCGGGCATCATCAAAGTTCATCACACCATTTGGGGGAGGGCCCAGGCCCTCCTTTCTGTATCTGGGCTGCAATAGTATCCCTCTGTAAGGAATGGGCTCCCAAAATCCATTTGTGACCTAGGAATTAACACTGGCTCCACTGTTAGAGTTTCCATAGATTGCCTTGGCCTCCTACCTGGAACCCACATTCAGAGGCCTTGGTTTGCTCCAATGTTGAATCCCACTCTTTACAACTAGGGGCCTGCAAAGTCCTCTCCTCTCTGTTTCTAAGCTTTCTGTGTGAAGCAGTTGTTGGTGACATGAAGTTGAGGGCGAAGGTATTCTTGGTGCATGCCTTTAATCCCAGCACTCGGGAGGCAGAGGCAGGCGGATCTCTGTGAGTTCGAGGCCAGGCTGGACCGATAGCCTCCAAAACGATACAGAGAAACCCTGTCTCGGAAAAACCAAAAAAAAAAATTCTGTTTCTCACAAAAGATGACGGTATTTCACTCAATTGGCAACCTCCTGCTTTTTAGGGTGTAGACTGCTTCCCATGAGTCATTGTGGAGACATAGGTGCTGTTGGCATTGTAGGCTAAGATCCCATCTGAGGGAAGGAAGGATTCCAGACACCAAGCGTTCAACTTCAACTCCTTAAATCCTTGCCTTTTGTTACTGTTCCTATTTGGTGCTGGGTATTGAACCAAGGCCTCAGATGTGCTAGGTAAGCTCTCTTTCTACTTTGTGTTTTGAAACATGTCCCTCACTAAGTTGATCAAACTGCTCTTGCTGTTCTACTCCCTTAGTTTCCCTGGTAGCTAGGATTCTGGGTCTGAGCAAACTGGTCTGGTTGAATGTTTTTGTTTTTGTAAATTTATATGTGTGTGGGGGTTATGTTTGTGTGAGTGTATGACACAGTCATATGTGTTTGGGTGCCTGTGCAGGCCAGACAAGGTGCTGGGTCTCCTGCAAGTGGAATTACAGGCAATCGTGAGTCCCCATTCCCTCAGTGTGAGTGCTAGGAACCCAGCTGTGTCTTCTGGAAGACCAGCAAGTGCTCTTAACCACAGATCCAGCTCCCCAGCCCCTGCACCACATTTTTATGCAAATATGCTACAGGCCTACTGCTTCTGAACTCTCACATCATTGAAACTCTCAGAAGCAAGCAACAGGATTGTGACTGTAATTACCTCTCCCATGGTCTGCTCATCAAAATCCTGTACCTATAATATAAAACCATCCCATCAAACATCTGACATTCTTGAGGAACTGTGGCTAGACCTGTTCAATCGGAGGTATTTCCATAAAAGGAAATGAACTCAGGTCTTGGCTGTTAACAGACTTAAACTTAAACCTTGAGCAAGCCCTTCACCTCCTGGTCCTGTTTGTACAGCTTTAGAAAGACATGGACTAGACAGAATCCTGGGGTTCCTTCCAGATCCGAAGTTCTGTGGCCTGTAATTATTGTATGGGTGGTACACTTCAGTACTTAGCAGAAATTGAAACTGTCAGGAAAAATCCTCCTCTTTAAACATCTCCAAAACTCAGAGTTCCCATTCTGTAATGATCTTCCAGCCTTTAGCTCCTGCCAACAGTCTCAAGTTTACGTCTTTGTCAACCAAGGATGGAAAAATTGGATGAAGCTGTATCAAGTCTCAGTTTACAACGTTTGTCTAGGAAGGATTTATTTTGCTTAATCTTCTTTTTTTTGACTGATGTTAATTTTAAGGAAAATTAGGTCCAATTGTTTCTGAATATTTTTGTAGTTCAACAGAATCAAGTTAAATTTAGTCTAGTTATTTTCTGTGCAATCCCAGACCCCATATGATCCTTTCTCTTTAACTGTGACCAAAAGCCACTGTAAAAGGCTGAGAGCTGGTTTCAGACATGCAGTTCACAGAAAGTGAAAGGCTGAATTTATCAAAGGTGTCTCTTGATTCAATTTACTGGGCAGGCCTACCTACATGGACAGCATGGCTGCCCTCCTGGATTGACTGTGAAGCCCAACCCAGAAATTTCTGGTTCAGTTCATCTCCTCTCCATGTTGAACTTGTTCTTTTATGGTACAAGAAACGTTGCTTATAACAACCCAAGCACCTCACCATCTGTTCACCGCTTCCTTAGAACTCCACGGTATCAGGACATGGCCAACATGTTCATCCTAAATTACTACAGAAGAGAAATTGCTAGACATCCTTTCCCATGGGAGGAAATTACCTGTCTGGCTTCCACAATGTCAGGTACCAAGGTGCACAAACATATAAATAAACACACTTTACCATGAAGTGATACACACTGGAATAATGAATAAAACTTATTAAACGATGGCTGGAAATATGACTTGATGGTAGAGCAGTTGACCAACATCCACGAGACTCTGGGCTCAATCCCTAGTGCTAGAAAGACTAAAACAAACAAAGTTGTAAAATATTAAAATCATAACTTTACTTCTTCTAGACTGGTCATTGGGATTTACACTAGAAGCAAGAGCTTTCTAAGAGAAAACAAAACATAAAACTATACTATATAATTTTTCCTTTAATAAACTTTGAATCAGAATAAAGGATTCCAAACTGCTCTGGCAGGCAGGCAGGCAGTATTAAAAAAATCACTTGCTATTATTTTCTCATCAGTGAATTACTTCTGTAACAGAATTAGCCAGTACACTCAGTTAAAAACAGTCCTTTTGACCACATCTCTTCATAGAATTGAAGGTTACTAATTGTTTTAGAATGCTATCATAAACCAAATCACCTTTTTCTCTCCTTAGTCAGTGATTTCTGCCTTTGGTTAGTGTCTATTCATTCATAAGACGAATGTGAGTGCTGATTGTGGGCCAACTGCTAGTTCCCAAGACGCAGCAGAGAACAATATAGATCTAGTCACACATGGAACACATTTTATCATCGAGGGATAAGCCATGAGCAGTCACATGCATAAGGATTGGGTTTAAGCAAACGAAAGGAGGATAGCAGAGGCTGGCCAGACACATGGACAGACACCGTGACTGGGGTGTCTGTGGGTTGTGTCCTTAAGGAAGACACAGTGAGACTGAGACTTGACAGGTGAGCAGCAGCAGCCCACATAGAGGGTGAGGAAGTGTAGGCCAGGCAGAGGAACAGATGCGGCCAAGGTGAAGACAGAATGGAGCTTTGAACCTTAGAGGGGTCAAAGCATAAGGTTAGTGTGGGAACCTGCCATAGTGGATGAAGTCTAGGACTAGCAAGGGTGGAGCCAACCATCAGGATGAAGCATTTACCACAGGGCGCACAGTTAGGGATATAATGTCATTTGTTATTGAAGGATCCCTCTGGCTGCCATGGAGGGTGAATTTCATATGGGCATGAGCAGCCTTTGCTCAGGTGTGACATGGGAGGTCATGAATTTGACAGTGGCGGTGAGGACAAAGCAAACAGTAAGAGACAGATCCCCTAGGAAAGTCAGCAGGACATGGTGACTGACTGACTGTGGGGACGGGAGGCTAACTCCAGCCTTATTGAAATTAATGAGATCCACTAATTAGGATAGCATTTTACCACAAACAAATTATTAAGCTCTTTCCCTGCCAAGTGCCGATTCCTGCCTTTAGGAATACGGCTTAAAGATCATTAAAACTGAGGCTGGCAGGAGTCAAGGGGCCTCTAGTAATTTCTAACCATGGGGAAGGGGACCACAAGGGAGGCTATAATATCGTGTCACAGTCACAAAGTATGCTGCTGTTTACAAAGTGATTTTTATAACCGTGGTGTCCCTCACTTCTGTCTTTTTCAGGTTACATGGAGCTTCCCTACAATGGGCTGTATTCATAGCCTTCGCATGCCGGACACACCTGGAATCTGATGAAGAGTGTGTTGACACTGCCTGTCCCATGTTGGTTTTCCCCTCCCTAAAATCATTCCTTCTGACAAGAGCTCCTCTTCAGACAGCCATAGTCTTCAGTAATTTAAAAGACATTTTTCCATTATCTTATTTCAGGGCTATTCAGTGATCACCCAGCAGACATATGAAAATAAGATTCAATTGGATTGTTAAGTATTCAGCATTGGGCGAGCCTTGAAATGATTATGCTTTTCTCTGAACGAAAGGGAAAGTCATATTGTTATGCATGAATTAATGTAGGCCGTGACCTACCAGGCCTGCACACAGATCAAAGCAGGTGCTTGCCCCAAAGCAGATTGAAGGCAGGGGGTGTATCTTAACAAAGGCTGTGATCTTTCCAAGTGAACGGCCGTGGTGCTGTCTCTTCGCAAGAGCATCAGCCACAAGGCTCCGAAGTCTGGGACAGAGGTGCTAGGAGATGCTGCTACATCAGAAAGGGTGCTAAGCAATATGTCAAGCTGGTCTGTGACCTGAGTAGTCAAAAAGACAGTGGAAAGCACACTCACTCCTACACTTTCTCCCTCCCTAAAGAAATCTCAGAATAAAGTTGGGGACAGAGACTGCCGGCAGCTAAGAACTCAAGAGCTCAGTGCTGGGTTCATAATACTTGGCTTTTCCTATGAGACGAGGGAAATGACAAACACCTCTTCCAGGGAAAACAAAGACCAAACCTGTAACAATTTTTTTGTACAATGGGACTAGAAATGGTTGTGAAATGTCACTAAAGTTGTGAATGGTAATGTGTATTGGACATGAAAATAAGCAGAACATTATTGATATGTGACTCCTGGTGGCTATGCTCTGTTAGTTCAGAGAGCCATTACTAAGTGACAATGAAGAAGAAGAAGAAGAAGAAGAAGAAGAAGAAGAAGAAGAAGAAGAAGAAGAAGAAGAAGAAGAAGAAGAAGAAGAAGAGGAGGAGGAGGAGGAGGAGGAGGAGGAGGAGGAAGAGGAGGAGGAGGAAGAGGAGGAGGAGGAGGAGGAAGAGGAGGAGGAAGAGGAGGAAGAGGAGGATGATGAGGACAAAGAGGATGAGGAGGAGGAGTCCCTGTCCTCTCATTGCTCTCCTGACGTTCATACCTGATGGAAAGTCAAGGGAGGACTTGATATGCAGGTCTCTGAACCCAGAAAAGACCAAAGCCCCAGGAGACTATTTCTTTTAAAGTCTGGAAGGTTATTGTTGTTAGAAAAAGACCTGCTATGAGCATAGGGAAGGATTTCAGAAAGTGTCCTGGGGTAGGCAGGAATGTAGAGTGAAGGCACAGAAGAATTGGGGAGCATCGCCTCAAGGGAAAAAGGGCAAGACAGAAGTATGGGGTGGGGGGCGGGAAGGAGCTTGGTGGGCTCAAAACTCCAGACAGGGATGAACCCGAGCTAGAGTAGCACTCAGAGAACTGCTGGTGGAAATGTTTTGGCTTAAAAGGAAGGCTTAAAGGATATGTTATGCCTTGAAAGTGAAACATCTGTCACAGGATCATTTGTCTAAACAGTTGAACCCTAGCTTATTGGTGCTGTTTTGGAAGACTGTGGGAAGTTCAGGGGCCTCTACAACAGGAGTGTACCCTGGGCGTGGTTCTAGAGGGTTATCCCCGATCCACGCTGCTTTCTAACACACAGCTGTCACGTGCCACAAAGACACCTTGCCATGGTAGACTGTGTTCCCTTGAATTGTGAGCTAAAGCAAATCCTTCATCACTTAGGTTGGTTCTTTCACGCATTTTCTCTTACTGGACAAGTATCTCATACAGGATGCAGTCCTTAGACCACCTGAAGTCAGCCCAGCAGGAAAATCCACCATTGGGTCCCAAGAGGTCTGCTGTTTTCTATTTGTTTTGTTCTTAGAATCCAATCTGTGTAACACCTAGAGTCATCCCGAGCCAGAGCCTGGTGCAGCGAGTAACTGAACTCTTGTTTTTTTGTTTTTTCTTTTCAGAAAGAATTGGGAAACAGGAAAGGTTTCTACCTCTGATAAAGTTCTCACAGGCTGGAAAGCATAGCCTCTCACCACACCTGAGGGTCTTTAAAATTATGTTAAATTATACAGTAACTTTGTGTTCAAACTTGAAAGGTCACTTTAAAAGGGAAGACCCCATGATACCACTCATACACTACTCCTTCTCGTGAATAATAATAATAAAAAAACTAGAAAAGGAAAGAAGAGGGGGAAAAAGAGGAGGAGAGAAAATATAAATTGAAAACACAGCAAAAAGCAGGAAAAAAACCAAAACATTAACAAAAAAGCAAAACCAAAAAATCCAAAGATGCAAGGTTCCAGATATTAACAAGAGAAATCAAAAATAGGAAAGGAAGAGAAAGAAAGAGATTGGCGTTTGATACTTGCTCATGAGAAGGAGAATTGTTTTTCTTTAATGGTGTGACCCAGGTAAGTGGACCATACAAGGACAGGCCCCACACCCAATAGTAGCTGGACAACATTCAAGTTGAACACAGTGGGATTTTTTTGTTTATTTGTTTTGTTTTTAAACAGAAGAAAATTAAAAGTTGGGTGTCTAGGGAGGTGAGGGTTGAGAGAAGTGGGGTGAATATGATCAAAATGCACCGAAATTTTCAAATAATTAATAAAGGTTTTTTTTAAAGATATCAAGGACAAAAGGTTTAGAAAGAAACAAGAAATGGAAAGTAGAGGGGGTGAAGGGATGAGCAGGAGTTAACATCTGTAGTTAGCTCCTGACTCCACAGAGCAACAGTAAGCGAATGGAGAGACAGGAAGGAACATGGATCCCAATGTATTCAGATTTGGGAGTCTCTGCTAATCTTCCGTGAGTTGCCCGGTCTTTCTGGCCACCCTGATCACCAAGGAAGCATCCTTGTCTCAAAGCCTTGTGCCTGACTCCTGAACCAACCAAGGTATTTTCCTTCAGTCCGCTACTCCAGTATCTGGGTCTGGTGCCATCTACCTGAGCCAAGGGAGTGCTGTTAACTGTCAGTTAGCACTGGGCGAGAAAGCATTCCTCCTCAGCCTGGATGCAGGGCAGGAAAAGGGTAATGGAGAGCTATTGTTTTACCGCTCTAACCTCTTCCGTCATACTCATGGCTATAGCCAAGCACCGGGCTTGAGACAGTAAGAAATGGAGTTCATTCCGGGACTCTCAGAAAAACCCCAGCAGGCACAGCTTCGTGAAGCTTTCTGAAAATTAGCAGCAATTTTCAGAGACTTCTTTCCTCTCAAGGTCTGATCTTATTCTCTCTCTCTTTCTCTCTCTCTCTCTCTCTCTCTCTCTCTCTCTCTCTCTCTCTCTCTCTCTCTCTCTCTCTCTCTCTGTGTGTGTGTGTATGTGTGTGTGTATTATTGAAAAAATTTTAATACAGCATTTCTTTCCCATTTTAAAATCACAGATCCCAGGGATTCAGTGCCTCCTGAGATCTTTGTCTCCTTTTCTTAATTATTTTTCACTTATTTTACATACTGCCGCAGTCTCTCCTCCCGTGCCCCATATATTTTGATCATATTTTGCCCTCTCACTATTCCTCCCAGGTCCTCCTCTACCTCTCCATCCACCCAAATTAAGATCCCCTGTCTCATCCTTCCATCTCTCCTATCTCTCCTTCCCTCTGCCCTCCCAAAACAGACAAACAAACAAAACAACACACACAAAAGAAAACAAAATGAATAAGCAAGAAACCAATAAGACAAAACAATGCTTAACCAAAATGAGACAAAAAGTCTATAGAAATACCATTGAGTTTGTTTTGTGTTGGTCAATACTGCTGGGCATGGGGTCTGCTTTGAAATGTGGTTAATATACCCACTGAGGCCCCATTGGAGGAAATTGATTTTTCCTTTGTCAGTGGGTATCACTTGCAGATTGCTTCTTGGTTAAGGGGTAGGAGCCAGTGTCCACTTATCCATCTCAGTGCTGGGACACTGTCTGGTTTGAACCTGTAAAGGTATTGTGTGTGCTGTCACAGTCTCCGAGTTCACATGTGCCTCATCCCTGTAGTATCTGGAAGGCTCTGTTTCCTTGAAGCCATCAAGCTCTGTCTCTTAAAATCTTTCAACCTTCTCTTCTCTATACATCCTTGAACCTTGAGGGGAGGGGTTTAATGGAGACATCCCACTTAAGACTGAGTGCTCCAAAGTCTCTCACAGTCTGACCCAGTTGTGAGTCTCTGTGTTATTTCTCATCTACTGGCAAGAAGAAACTTCTCTGATGAGGGCTGAGTAAGACACTGGTCTATGGTTATAGGAACATGCCATTAGGAATCATTTTATTGCTATGTTCCTTTAGCAGAATTATAGTAGTAGGTTTTCCCCTAGGCTCATGACCTGTCTACTCTCAGATACTCGGCAACAAAAGGCAGGCATGGGTGGGCCTTAAATCCAATCAGAAGGTAGCTGGTTAATGCCAAGACATTTGTGCTATTATTGCATCAGTTTATCTTGCAGGCAGATCACTGTTGAAGGTCACAGGGGTTGTAGCTGGGAGATATTAATGATTACCTTTCTCCTCCAGTGTGGAATACCTTCCAGCACCATGAACTTTAGTCAGTAGGGGGTGAAATTTCTAGTTAGGCATCAGCTTGATTTCTCTAAATTCAGTGAATTATATAAGCATTGTTTTCAGTAACACACCCTTTTCAAGGTCTGATCCTTTACTTGTTACACTTAAAGACTTACTTTAAGTGGAAGCATTCAGCCAGGACAGTGTATAACTCTTGGCATTTATCATATAGATATATCTTGTCTGCCCTATGTGTTTTTCTTTAGCTTCCTTCATTTTCTTGGCCAAAAGTTTAAAATATTCTTCAGTCTTCTACTTGTTTACCTTAGTTAATTCTTTCTTCAGAGCAATAATCAACACCTGAGTTACAGAACATGTGGCATAACAGATGCTGGATCTCAGCAGCTTTGGTCCTGAGCTTATCATCTTCTTGTTTAAGGGCTTTCTGAGAACATGTTGGAGGACATTATCTTCTTTAAAGAAACTGAAAGCTTTTGGATCTTGCTAGCTCTTTGTGGTCTCAACTGCTGAGACACAGTAATATGTCAGTCCAGGAACATCCTTCTCTCCATTTTTTACAATAACCAAGTTGAGAACACTCAGATTGGCATTCACAATGCATCTTCAAAGAGTCATGGTCTTCCTCTCTCCAGTTCTCTTTGGTCTATAACAAGAATTCCCTGTACTCAACAGCAGCTGTGCTCTGCTGTGGGTCAAGACACTTTGCTTCATGGGAAACTCTTGTTTGTCCTTCCCCACCACTGATCAAAACCACACACCCTTCCACTTTTCACCATGAGCATCTGCAGATACTTCTGTGACCTCGCACTTCTCATAGAAAGTGCAAATCTTGTGTTCATTGTTCGCTTCAATGAGTTTCTGACACCTGGTGGCTGGGAAGAGGTATTCAGTTTCATCTTGACAAAGAGTCACCTAAGAGGTCAAACAAACAAACAAACAAAAAAAAAACGCCTCAGAGATTCTGGATGAACTGCCACAAGCCCGTCTTGTATTGGCATCCTCAAGACTGCGCTTAGATGATTTCCTGGGAACAACTTCTTCATTACTTCTTATGGTCTAAGTGAACTTTTTTTTCCTTTTTGGTTTGGTTTTGGTTTTTTAAGACAGAGTTTCTCTGTGTAGCTCTTCTATCCTGGAAATCACTCTGTAAACTGGAATGGATTTTAGTTTATTGATACAAATTTAATTTTGTTATACTGTTGGTATATTTCCACTCTTGTTATGGTGTCGTGTTTATGCAGCTCATTAAAAATGTGTAATGTATAATTTAAAAACACATATTAACAGTCATCTATAATAACCAAACCTATAGTCACGTTGAGTATGTTTTCAAGGTCATACACAGATACAATTTAGACAGATAGGTAATCTTCAAATACTTCAAAGTTCTACAAAATATGGCATTTAAAATGCTTTAGTAACTTAGACTTTCCTTGACAGGGAGACACATTTGCTCCTGGCAGCACCAATCTACTTCAGAGAAGATGATGGGCATCAAAGAAACTCCATATGGAGTTTGTTTTCTTTATATCAAAAACTACCCATGTGGACAAAGTAACTGCCCTCGCAGGGCAGGGAAGGGCAGGGCAGGGCAAGACATATATGCAAAATTTTGACTGCAGTTTAAGAAATTTGCATGTTTCTTTTTTCTCTCAGTCAATCTCTATTTGTGAGCACCAGTAATCTCACTGACAACAGAATAAGACTATTGAGTCCACGACCCCTTTCCAGAAATATCTGAGTTTTCATTTTAGATATGGGGCCCAGAATTGGAAAGCTCTCAGCATTGTAACACACATAAGAGTCATTGAAGAGCTTGGGGAGATTGAGATAGCCTATTTCCTTTATATTATGTGTTCTATTTTTGTATGCATGCATAAATTTTTGTGATAAATTTGTAACAAAACAAATAAAAGTAATGTATTACTGAAGCTCAAAATAAAACCAATTGTTTTCTTTATTCACACAAAAATTGATTAAAGAGAAGACACTATTTGGGGTGTTTATTGGGATGGCTGAAACTAGAGGAGAAATGTACTTGGATGTAAACAATGAAAGTCAAATAGAAGCCATTTTGTTATGCTATCTTCTTCCGACAAAGTACCTTTATTCCTATGAACAACACTCAACACTTCAAAACAAGACGGTTCTCACCATGAAGGCGTTGCTGTCACTGCTTATTCTCTACTTACTTTGTGATTACAAGTGCTGATCACAGTTCAGAGAGTTGTAAAAATATAAACCTGCTATCATAGCTTGCATGTAATTAGTTCTAAATGTGTGGCCTATTTACAGTAGCAAGAAGTACACTGCGTACCACAAACACTTAAAATGCTAGCTATTGCCATGCTTTTATGACAGTCATTTACTGAGCCACAGCAGCAAATATTTAATGTGACAGCTGCATTAGCATACCGCTCTGCTGATACAGAAGCACGCCTTGCTATTTGCAATGTACTGTGCCATGATGAGCTGTACACACTGACAAGATGCTCTCTAGAAGCCTTGAGCAACTATGGAATTCCTTCATCCTCTGCTGTTCAGGGAAACGAGAAAACATTTTTAATTCTGACGTTGAGGGACTATTTATTTCCAGCTTCTAGAAGGCACATCTCTTACCTAGGCACACTTGACACATGCCCCTGACTTTTCTAAGTTACGCGACATCTTCAAGGGCATTTGGAGTTTCTGGATTAAAAGAAAAAAAACATCTTTTATCTCATGCTTTGTTTCACAAAGGAGGTACCATAACCAGGATGATGATCTTTTGGGATTCAAAACAACTGTATTTAAGTTTTAAAAATGATTCTCCCTCACTTGGATGAACGGAAATCTAGCCATATGGATCTCAGACTCACTATTCCTAATAGCAAATGTGGAAACTTAAGGACTATATTAGTTATTTTTGCTTAATTCTGACAAAACATGGCAGAAGCTAACTATGAGAGAAAGTATTTATTTTGACCTACAGCTTCCCCCATGGTAGTGGGGAAGGCATAGTAGTGCTAACGGTACAGAAGCAGGAGCACTTGACAAGGGCCTATCATATTGTGGAAGACCAGCAAACTGAGAATGGGACCAGAACCAGGAACCAGATACAACCTTCCAAATACACCCTTGGTAGTGTGCTTCTGACAACTATTCCTAAATATTCTAAACGTTCCTCACCTCTCAAAATAACCCTATCTTCTGGGAAACAAACATTCAAAATATGCATCTGTGAAAGATATTTCAGATTCATACCAACATCTTCCCCCTAGACCCTAAAGGCTCATGGCCATCTTATAATGCAAAATGCATCTACTCCAATTTCAAGAGTCCCCGGAGTGTTAACTGTCTCAACATTATTCAAAGGTTCAAAGTCAAAAGTCTCTTCTGAGACTCAAGACAAACTCTTACCTGTGAACTCCTGAAAAATCAAAACCAAGTCACATACCTCTAAATTACAGTGGCATCAGTGAGCTGCTCCACTTACAAATGAGATGCCTGGGAGGGCATCAAGGAAAGACTGGACAAAAGCAAGATTAAAACCCAGCAGGGCAAATCTGAAATCCTATGGCTCCTTGTCTGGCAAGTAGGACACACTTACTCCTATGCCACTGTGCTTGGCCATTCCACTCCTGTTGTTCTACTGAGTTCCACACTCATGGCCTCTCTCTTGGGCCAAGTTGGCATAGCACCCACACATTTCTTCAGAAGACTTCCCATGTTCCTGGCATCTCCAACATCCTGGAATCCATCACAGCTTCATACACAGCCCATTCAGGGGCTCTCTGCAGGGACTAGGACCCTGATACACTTCACCTGGCTTCCCAGATGTTCCTTTAAAACCTAACTGTAAGCTTCTATGGCCTCCAGATTGCTTGCATTCTTTATGCCTGCAAAACCGGAACCACATGTATGGTTCCAAGTTCTGCTGCTGGCTTGAGAAAAAGAGAGGCAGCAGAATTGTCCAGACTACAGTTGCCCCTGAGTGTCTAGTGTGAAGCTGAATTTAAGAAAAATGCTTAACTAGATGCTTTTTTTCCCCAGTGATGTGCCCTAGAGACTCCCATCGGACACTCTCTTTAAAAGAAAGTCTTTCAAGTGAGTAAAAGCTCTAGATCCTTGACCGCTGGGATCTCACCCTTGGGCACCTTTCCTATTATCCCAGGACAAAGTGTGTGGATTATTTTTAACTGTGGTAATCTCTTTAACAACTATGGCCACGTGGTCTGTATTTTGCCTTCTCTCACCAAACTTTTTCACATTTCTGTTCCATTTTTTTTTGTTTCTGGTTCTCACTTTAAACCTGCCTAAGAGGATCTAGAAATAGCCATGCCACAATTTAATGGCTAAGCTGTACCAGACTTTTTTCTTTTGGGACACCAACCAGATTCCAAATCATGACACCAAGACTTACTCATTTTGAACGCTCAGTTAGGCATGTTTCTGGAGAGCTCTTTTCACTTAAATTAACCTGTTTCTCCTTATGTACCTTTTGCTTGGGGCTGATTACCTTCCTTACATCTGTATGTCTTACTTTCACTGCTTCTTTGTGTCTGTCTGTCTGTCTGTCTGTCATCTGTCCGGCTTCTTGCCCCAGACATCTGCTTCATTCTTTCCTCCCCCTTCTCTTGTTCCTACTTTTCCCGAGCCCAGATTTCTCCTATTTATTCTTTCTCCATGCCAACTCTGCCTATCCTTTCTCCTGCCTACTTATTGGCCATTTAGCCCTTTAGTTGACCAATCAGACAAGGTGAAACACAAATGCAACACATATTTACATAACTGAACATAACACTTCTTATATTTCTAGCAAATGCAGCAACAGCAAATGTAACATGCTTTTACATGGTCCAAGTAACATTCTGCAGCACAAACAAATGTAACACATCTTCACATAGTTAAAATAATATTCTACAGCATTATGCTGTCTTTAAATATTTTCCACCCAATTACCTGATCCATCATTTTTTATTCAACCTCACTCAAATTTTCAAAGCACAAGCAAACTATAGCCAGATTCTTTGCCAGACTAGACACTACGCCAATTCTCAGTAGAGTCCCACTTTGTTCCCACTTTAAACCCCCTGAGTACAGGTCTTAACATTAGTCTTTCTATGGGAATTATGGTGGTCTGAACTCCCACCAGAATCACCCTGTAAAATCTGCTTATAGCATTCTAATGGTCTTCTAGCCAGCATCTCTATATTCTTCCAAAGTCCTCCTGACAACCCATTCCAAAAACTTAAGAATCCCACAGTCAGTTTTAGTCCGAAGCGATACCACTTCTCTTGTATCAATTTCTATATTATTTTGCATCTCTATGACACAATACTTGATAGGAACAACTTATGAGGAGAAATGTTTATTTTGGTTCATGGATTGAGAGGATTTCCATCCACCCTTGTGAAGAGGGCATGGTGGTATTCATGTCAATAGAAGTCTGTGGCATCTGCCCCTCACATCACAGCAAATTAAGAAACAGAGCACGGGACTGAAACCAAGAGCTAGGTGTAACACCCAAAGGTCACCAGTGAGCTACTTCTGCCAACTAGGACTCACCCCCTGAAAGTTCCACAGTCCCTAAAGCAGTGTCACCTGCTAGAGACCAAGTATTCAAAACATGAGTCCATGGAGGGCATTTTAGACTCAAACCATAACTATGCCCAAGCTCTCAAATGTCTTATTTTGAGAGATCTGTCTGTATTGGTTTCCACATCTCTTAGTTTTATTCTTAGGTATTCAAGAAAACTATTTTTCTTAGATTTATTATTATACATAATTTAAATGTTTCTGTGTAACTGTGGCAGTGTAGATTACTATTGTTGGTGCTACTTCTTCATGATTCCCAATCTATGACGAGCAATTTCTAGCAGTAATCACCAGTACCAGGTACCAAGGTGTCATGCATGAGATACAAATATTTAATGCATTTGAATACACCCATGGCAACCCAAGCCAAACAACTCATCTGTAGGCTGAGTTGTCTAGACTAACAATATGTTTCTAAATAATTTTACCACTTGTTCTATATCTCAGTACTTATCTTACCATCAGTATACAGTAGGAATTGAAATTCAAAGACATACATGGATTGAGCAACAATACTATTGAGTCAAGCAGGACAAATACCATGTAATAGGGAGTCATGGAGTCTGTGGCAAATGAAAAGTAAATAATTGATCCTATATGAGCAGTCCTACACTGCTATCATATAGACAACTTATAGCAGTCATATAGACCAGGTGGTCATGTGTACCAAACTTGGAGCTGTAAGTCCTCCATTCCATTTGAGTCTCAGAAAGTCTAGAATCCCTGAGAAATAGCCCTAATTTTAAACACCAAAAACCAATTCACTTACTTCTATTTGTATTCTGATCAAACAAAAGGTGTCTATAAACAAATTGTGTCCTTGGGCCAGCAGTTTCTAAAGTGTGTGTCACAGTATTTAAGAAACAGAAAACTGATACACACAGGAAAGTATATCATTGCCTCTGAGTACTGTCACCAGTTGGCCACCACCTTCTGTAGACTTCTGTTCCTTGTGTAGTCACTGCCACTGATTTCAGGCTCCAGTCCAGGAACTTTTATGTGAGTGTTTGTCTGCAAGCCTGTTTGTTTGCCACATGTGCCCAGTGCCTGCAGAGGCCAGAAGACTATGTCTGATCCCCTAGAACTGGGTTAACACTGACTTCTTCACCAGAGCCACCTGAGTACATTTCACAGAACACATAACGGTGGACAGCGTATAGCTCATTCCTATTAAACACTGCTTTACATGCGTTGTGTGTAACTGGCAGGGATGGTTAACAGCCGTCATGGTCAAAGCCAGCCTTTACATGGCGCCAGACACTGGTTACATGCTTTATACACATCTCTCACAGTCCTCAGAACAAAGAAGATGGCCATCTAACCCCACACTGAAGTCAGAAAATCAAGACACAAAGGAGTGAAGAGTCTTGCCAGGATACAGCACTTAGAAAGAAAGCTGATGCCTGTATTCAAACCTAGCCAGTCTGGCTCTGGGGAGCGGTTCTCACTACTGTGCCAAGCTGTCACTTACCAGGGGAACCTGATGACTAAAACCCCACAAAACACCCACAGCTAAGACCCTGGGGCCTACATTCTGGTCCTACTTTTTCTAATGTGTATATAAATGGATTAAAACTTAGATGAGCATTAGGAAAAGAGATAACCAATTCACTGCCAACTGACGTTATGATGAGGAGGAAAAGCTGACATTTACTGAGGAACTTCTGTGCTAGTGACTCACTATATTAATATATCATTATACTATGGTCAAAACATGGGCACTGGTCACTGTCTTCCCATTCTGTCGAGATGTGTCTGATCAAGGAAGTCTATTAAACAAAGCACGAAGGAGACCCTGAAGATTATTCGACTGGGAGCATGCCACTTGTATTTTGGAATGAGCAGTCTTTTCTGACCATGTTAGTATTTGACTTTAAACTTACTAACTCTCCTCAGGGGAGGTTTGAGATGAAATCTGGGAAGAATATATCAGAATCACCAGGGGGATATCCAAAACACACTTGACCCCACTTTCCCTGGAAGGCAGGTTGTCACAGAAGGAAGAGTGACAAGGTCCTCTTGCCCTAGATAAACAACATTCAAAGGCTGTATACCTTGAGTTAGGATGCTTCCTGTTTCCATCCTCCTGACTTTTAAGAGGTCAAATCCAAGAATGTTTCCATTTTATCAGCTGTAAGAGTACAGAGTAGTTCAGCAATTTGGACTCCCGGGATCTCTCATCTACCACAATGACATCTTAACCCTAACCCTAATCCAACTCCATCCTCCCCACACTTAAAACGCTCATCCTCCCACGGTTTTTACACATTTCAAATATTTGTAGTCCATTAAAAAGATATCGAGCACATGGAGGAATACATGTCCACATTTGGAAATCATAAATTTGAGGCACTGGGGATTTCAGGCTCCCTTTATACATTTTTTAAAAAGACAAAAAATGTTTCCTTTGATACTGAACAGAACTCTAACCCTAGCAAGCTGCACATTCTTTTTAGGGTATCCCTCCCTTAGAGGTTTCCCAGTTATCTGGAAAGTTTTGGATGGATCACTGTGTCTTCTCATCTCCCTACATTGGCTTTCATAGATGGCTCTAGTTCTCTCTGCTACTCTAAGTGGCCAGACACATCTTCTAAGCGGAACATGCACTACATTACCTCTCCTGTGTTTTCTCTCCTTTTCCTGGTAAAGAGTTCATACAAACACACACACACACACACACACACACACACACACACACACACACACACCCCAAGGTGTAAAGGCACCAAAACTAAAAGGAAATAGCATCTAGTATAGACTCCATGACCCCAGCCCAGCAGTTCTCTGGGCCTGAGGAAATTGAGAAACTATTTCTCAACGAAGTTCCAGAAATACAGGATTCTATCCCCCAGATGGCGATGCCCCCGTCTGCTATGCCCCACCTCTCCTTGTTTCTTCCCAGCAATGCCTTGCCTCACCTCCAGTTGCCTTAGCAGAAGACAATGACCTTGATTTGATCTAGGTGTGATCCTGGAAGGACATATATTGGAATGGAATGGGGGAGGTTTGGTAGAGACGTGCAGGGTCCATGTGTCTGTGAATCTGTGAAATTAGTGTCTGGTAAAATGAGAGCGTCTCCTCTTCTGCCCCATGTGAACACCACCACCACCCTCAAAAGGGGGGAGTAAAGATGTCTTATTCCCATCCATCTCCTCTGTCACAGTTAGTTTCAGCTGCCGCCTTGTCCAAAATCTGATCACATAGGAAGGGGGAACGGCAACTGAAAAATTGTCTCCTTCTTTTCTTGAACCACCCCCCCGCCCGCCCCCATAACCACCCATCCCCAGAATTGCTCCGAACGACACCAGAAGCAAAGGTACCTTCCCATCCTACCAACAGCATGTTCTCATTCATCCGTGAGAACAACCCTCTCCTCGTCCACCTGTCTGCACACCTGCTTCCATCTATTCCAAAAACTCCAGTGCTCCTTTTCCTCAGCTCTAGAAAACCATTTTTTTTCTAAGACTGTTTTTAAAAACCAACAAGCAAGCCCACATCTTCTGACTTGGAGTAGCCTCTGGCCTTCCTTTGCTTGTGCCTTTGCTGTATCTCTTCCTTCAGATCTCTCTCCCTCTCTCTTCAGCCCTGCTCTTCAGTCCTCAGGCTCTCCTTGGCAAAGAAGGGAGGTCATGAAACCAGTTAAGTTGGATCATACCCAAAATCTCAAACTTTCATTACCACTTGCTTGAGTCTACTACTGATGTTGTAAACTTATGGAACAAAACACACAGACTTACTGTTCTGTGGGTCTACTAAGAGTCTCTCTGGACTAAGGGCAAGACACCAACAGGTAGGTGGTTTTGAGTCATCTATTATTGATAGATACCAGGCTATCAGACATCGCCATTTCTCCATCTTGAATGGGTGGTAGATTCCCAGATGCCCCGAAATCCATAGCTCAGTCATCACCCCATCCTCTGTGGCCTCTGCTCTGAGTCTTCAGATCAGGGACGACAGCCCTGTCCTCTAGGCTGACAGGAAGTTTCTTAAAGTCTCTCAGTTTTTGCCACAACTGCATATTTACCACCAGGTAAAATATTTCAACCCATGGAATCTTTTAATAACTGTCTGTTAGATAAATGAATAGAGCCTCCAAAAAAATAAAAGATAGGGTAGCACTTAACAAATGCAGCTCCACTGCTTGTCAGGCCTTTGATAGAAAAGGACAATTAGTAGAGCCCCTGCCAGGTCACACATTCTTTATACTGTAGTCAGTGAAGAGCATAGGCTTTGTGGCCAGACAGGCAGACTATTTCTTATGTCTTAGTCCATTTTCTGTTGCTGAAACTGAATTACCCAGACTAGATAATTTATAAGGATAGACATGTTTGGCTCTTGATTCTGGAGGCTAAAAGCCCAAGAGTATGTGCCAGAGTATGAAGCCCTTCTGTGTATATGTTTGTCTGATTGATTGATAAATAAAGCGCTGTTGGCCAATAGGGAAGCAAGATAGGTGGGACTAGGAGTCGAGGAGGATGCTGGGAATCGTAGTCAAGAGGAGAGAGAGAGTGATCCCAGGAGGAGAGAACGTGTCAGGATGGCATTCTCAGTAAGATAAGACCTTATAAAATATATATTAGTAATTATGGGTTAATAATTAAGTCAGAGCTAGCCATTAAGAAACCATAGCAAATGGCCAGCAGCTTCATAGTTAATAAAGTGCCTTGTGTGTTATTTGGGGGCAGAGACAGTGGCGGGACCCTGGAAGTTGGTGAGAAAGAATATGTGTTACAGAAAGCCTTGTGCTATATCTGGGCACAGGAAGGCATCACTTGAAGACACAGTGCAAGACTGCCATCTCAGGTCTCTCTGCCTTCTTCTCTTTAAATATTTATAATTAACTTTATTATGAAGAACTTGCAAATAAAAACATCCCATAGTGTAATCAGCCAGACCCAAGGTCTATATATCTGAGTGAACATCATACAGTTAGAGTAGCCATTGTGGAACTGCGGGGCTTTACTTTGAATTTTATACTTCCATTACCTCTTTCTATAAAGTCACTAATACTGTGTTGGGGGCACTATCCTCATGACTTCATCTAATCCTATCTGCTTTCCAAAACGCCTGTCTCCAAATACCATTTTCATATGAATTGGGGGCTTTCGTTTCTAATATGTGAATTTCTGGCACACAACTCAAACTATGCTGACTTGTTAGCATGAATTTTGGCAAGTCACTATACCCCCATCAGCTTTAGTTTCATCAGGAGGACAATAATATTAATGCTGACTTCATAGGGTTTTTAAATGAAAGTGGATGGTCCAACAATAAGTCTATGTGAGAGTTTATAATTGAGAAGTAACAAGGAGAGGCTCAACACACTTAAAAGCCACAAATAGGACTCAGGAGACAGCCCAGTCAGTAAAGAGTTTGTGCCACAGGCATGAGGACCCGAGTCTAACCCCTGAAGCCCATGCAAAAATCGAGGTATGATGACATGCATATGCAATCCCAGCGCTGGAGAGGTGAGACAGGTGCATCTCTGGGGCTCCCTGGTTAGCCAACCTAGCCTACTGGGTGAGCTCCAAGCTTTCCTTTCCAATACCACCTACTATAATTAATAGGGACTTAGGCTATGAAACCAATTCTATCAGATTCCAGATTTTATTTGCAAAGCACTTGAAGTAACTGGGTTATAAAAGTTATATGGATGCATTTTTTATGCTACCATTACTCTGTGGAATTAGTTTCCAACCATATAGAAAAATATGTGAACATGAGTGAGCTCTTCTCTGCCTGATGATTGCTTTGGCTGAACCTGGAGCTGGGCAGCCTGCTTCACTGGCTCCATAAGTCCCATTTTGTGGTTTCAGACTGTCAGGAGGTCACTCACTGATGACTCAGACATGCTGGCCTGAAGGTATTTATGTGATCTCCCGAGTCGGCAGAAAATCTGCCCTTAGAATGAAGCAAATACATCCCTGCTCTTGATGGCTTCAAGTTCTGCAATGGGGGGCTGACCTGACAGCTGCTTGTCCTGAGGGAAAAATAAAGAAAACAGGAGAAACGCGAGCTGTTTCCATGCATTCCCACTCATCTGCTGTTAGAAAATTCAGCGGAGACCCTGACAATAAAGGTTAGACTGGTAGTGTCACAACAGAAAGGCAAGCAACTTGAACTTGCCTTCAGCATACCAAACAGACTGCTCTTCACGGGATCTGTAACTGGGGGAGCCATTTGAAGATGCACAACAGAGGAGCTCAGAGGGGTGACAATCCGGATATGTATTTACGGCATCTGTGTGTGCCGGTTTTCATTTAGACGGCAATCCAAACACCACTTTGCATGACGTTCTGGCTAAATATTTTTTTCCAGCTGTCCTTATCAATTGTCTTTACCAAATATTGAATTTTCAGATGTTTGCTGACGTTCTGGAATAGTTTGAAGGAGTCGAATCCAAAGGGGAGGAGGACATCCTAACTGGAATGTTAATGAAAAATCTTGTGTTTTATGAAGAGAAATCCTCTATGATGGGAAAAAAATTGTTCTGCTCACATTTACTGTGAACGAATAAGTTATCTGTCTTTTGGAATGAATTATGCCATTGCCCTTCTCCTCTCATTCTCCATTTAGGCCATGGGCCCATATCAAATGCATTAGATCAGAGTTTAATCATCTTTATAACTAGGTGTAGTTAAAAAAAAAAAACTACCCCAATGCAATGACACCAGCTTCTCTGTGAGTCAACTGTCATTCCAGGGATTTGTGGTAATTCCTCTTCTTGAGCATAGAGGAAGCTAATTGAAACAAACTCTGCCCTCTGTACTAATGCCATTTGAATACAGCATGCACCCCGCCAGTCACACAGTGACATGGAAAATGAGGCCTTTCCCAACAACACCATGGTTTCTCAGTTTTATGTATTTTTTAATTTCCTCTATGGAAAATCTGGTCTTCATAAAAGAACTGCGAGAGAAAAAATGTGGAAAAAGTTGATTCATTCCATATTTACATTCTTTCTGGTACCTGGAAGTGAACCAAATGCAAAAGTATGCCAAAAAAGAAGTTAGTTAAGTCATTTAGAAAACTCATCTTCCCCCAGGCAGAAGGACAAAGTGCCTTGGGAAAGGCCTGCCTTGATAATGTGAAACACCCTTCGGCCTAATGAGACTTGGCTTCTAACCTCTTCCCCAGGCTTCAATGAGTCAGGCCTTAAGAAATGACTGACTTCTCTTCATGCACAATCTACCCCCAAGGACCTCCCCCAACCCGAGAGCTAGTGTCATCCAAATCCCCAAATTCCTCCTCTGATACACGGATAGATCAAGGCATTTAGTGCAAATGTGTCCACCAGCAAGGAAACACCAAGTTTCGGTACAGAGTCTCCGGAAGGCCTCCCGGCCTGATCTGCTAATGCTATTGCCATTTTGCTTTGAAGAGCTGAGCGAAATGAAAGCAAGGTGTCTCACTCACGAGCCGAGGGCAGCCAGTACCTTGCAAAGCTGCCAGATGCCTTTCCCATCCCGCTCGTCATTAACAGCTTCATTTCATTTCATCTGCGATAAAAAAGAAAAAGAAAAAAATGAGAAGCCTGGAAATAGCATTATGGGTTCGGTTATTCAAAAACAGGGCGGCCTTGGGAAAGCTATTACACAAATGCATCTTTCCCTTTGAAAAGTCAGGGTCTCCCAGGGGTCACAGTGCAATGCAGGTCGTGACATGTGTATCACACAGGAAGCAAAGCTTCATCCAGAATAACACAGCCTTTCCTAAGAGACAAATGGACCACTTCTCTCAGAAAAGGCAAAGAAACAGTGGCTCCAAGTTGGCGGTCAAGCCAGCCCTCAGAAATGTGAGGGTGAAGATTGGTAAGACGACTCAGGGGGCAAAGCAGCTTGCAGCACAACAGGACAGAGGCCTGAATTCTACCCCTGGTGCCCACATAAAAGTGGAAGAAGAGAACAAATTCCACAAGTTCCCCTGACTTCCATGTGGACACTGTGGCATTCCCTAAGTGTGCTATATTTCCCTTGTCTTCAGAGTCCATGTGTGATGCCTTCTCCTTGGCACATCCTCCACCCCTACCCTACTCAATCCTGTTCCTCCTAGACCTTCTCTTGACTTCTTGGGGGAGGTCAAAATCACCCTATCTGATGAGCCCCTGGTATCATTTGGTTTATGCTCTTTGAAGTCTGAGTAAGGTTCCCATGCTCTCACCCATCACATTAAATAAATTTTTACTCTTACTTGCTGCACCATCCTGTAGGATCTCTAAAGACAGAGATTACCGTTTATTATTTTTATCTGCCATCAGCAGTGTCAGCATATAGACATTGCTCAATAAATAGATCTCGTGATCCAAGCCAATTTCATCCAAGAGTTTACTGAGAGTGTTTCCATCACACTCTGAGTTTTCAGAAGATTTTTCAAACAATGGACCATCCACGTACCAATACAAATGTTAGGTGAAACTATTATAAGCTAATGATGAAAATATTATCTTTTAGAAGAATAACAAAGAAACAACAGTATTTAATGTAATGATCACACTGAAGTTCACCAACTTTCACTTATTAATTTCTTTATACCTATGCCCCAACAACCCTTCCATTGTTTATTCATTAAGTGACAGCTTTATAGCATTAGATGCATTGCAACTCTTTAAAAGAAAGTGACAGTTATAACACTGCAAATTCTTTTTGAAAAACATCAATATCTGAAGAATTAAAATTTAAAAGTGTCCACAATCTTGGATGAGGGAGAGGGAGGGAGCTGGAGGAAGGGAAGGAACAGGAGGAGAGGAAACTGTGGTTGGTGTGTAAAATAAATGAAAATACATTGAAAACAGGAGTGTCCACCATCTAAATAAATCTGAGCTTTACTCTTCCCATTAGCACTTTTATTTCTTCAGAAACATTGTTTTAACACAGTCATGATAATAAAATCTGCTTTGCCAACATTCTTCTCATCATCTTGTATTATTAGTCATTGTTTTTTTCATGTTTTATTTAAGACTTAATTCCTCTTAGCATTTAGCCAGAGGATTCATCTTGTATTATTAGTCATTGTAATTGTCAGGTCTGAAAAAAAATCTTCTACCACAACTCTACAGATGCTGATGAAATCTCAGACCTAACTTACATCTTTGCTATGCTCTCCTCAGACTCCCTTTTCAGCAGCCTCCTAGACTGCACACCCGAGTGCATCACAGGAATCACAATTTAAGACACATTGCAAAGGACTAAACCTGATATTGAGCCTGATAATCTTTCTGTCACCCGATTGCAGGGAATGCCACACCATTACCTTCCAAGGAGTTCCTTCAACTCCTCCTCTTTCCCATTTCCCCACTTTCAAATCCAAGTCAACACCACATTTGAAATTTTCTTGAATTTCTTTCCCCTTTTCTACCTTCTTTGGTATTACCTTTGTTCCCCAGTTCTCACTTGAGTATTGGCACAGCTTCCTAACCATTGCCTGCACCTCATTCATTTTCCATCAGACCTCCAAGGTCGTCTTTTAAAAACAGATATTGATTTTTGTCATGCCACTGCTTAACTTTATCCAGTTGTTCACCACTGCTATGGGCAGATTCTGATATCTACAATGAACAAGCAAGGGTTCCAGCCATCTCTTCCTTTCCCACCACTCTAAGGGACGAGGTCTGTGTCAGGAGCCTGGGGTTTGCCTGCAAACTATTCCAGAAGAAAAACCCAATGGGTTGTAGTCTGGTTCTTTTGGAAGTCATGGGGTTAAATGTTAAAGACGCCCTTATATATGTGGTCTTTAAGACAACACAGAAGGAAGGAGCTTTTCTGGAGGAAAAGGGAGCAAATTCAGGGAACTCAGAAAGAAAGGAAGGCAGTATAAAATGAAAGTCCTAAAAATTCTCTGGACTGGAAAGCAAGTGTCTGTCACGCTGTTATGTGTGGAACTAAAGACGCAAAGTGAGATTTTTTTTCCATCCCGGGGCTCCGACGGGCACGAAGGCAACACTCACGGTGCCCCACCTCTGTATAAATAGTGCACGGTCCCCTCTGCCAGAATGCCCTCTGACCACTTATCTGTCTGACTAAGCCACTCTTCAAGTATCACCTCCTATATGAAGTCATCCATGAATCCTAAGCCACATTAGGTCTAAGTGGCATTCTAGGGCAGCAGAATACAAAGTACTTGCTGCTTTGGCAGGGAGCACCCAGCTCATAACAGAACCACAGAAAAAGGCTGGAAATACATGTACAAGGAGGAAGCCCTTTCTTGTGACACCCACAAATGCAATGCGCATTTCCTTCCGCTATGCTCACATAGTACAGAGAAACTTTACATGTCTAGATCCAGGTGAGACAACACCCATAGCTGGTAGTTTTTCCGTGTGAACCAAAGGCCACCGATAGACCAGTAAATGCTACAGAATGTCTCCACTTGTTCTTAAACGTCTTAACTTGTTTAAAAACTGAATGCAGTCCTTCTTAGTGGTGGGATTAGTAAGCATGTACCATCTTATCATCTACAGAATGGCAGTTATGCAATAGGAAGCCTATTTAAAGCTTTTGACGGGATGGGGAGCTTTTGTCCACTGAATTTACCTTTTTGTGCCCATTTCACCTTAACCCTAATCTAAACAATGCAATCAGCTAAGCAGATCCGCAGGAAAGGGTCTGAAGCCCTTCCAGCCATGCAACCCCCAACTGCAGTGACTTGAGCCCTACCTAGAGCTGACTACACACAATGTTGGCATCCGTAAACCAGGAAACACCACTTATCACGTTAGGAAAGAATTGTGCTTACATGATTCCTCTCTCATAAGGCAACCCTGGGACCCGCACACACCCATGATTACTGGTTAGGAATAATATTATTACTAAAGAAAAGGAACTTGATAGTCTTCCAGTATCTAAAGTTCTCTTCTCATAGAGACAAACAGGAATCCATTCATTGCTGAATGCCAGTGAGATGAATACCACTATTGAAGTCCCCTTAATAATATATCCCATGGGAGTGCTATATAACAATCCTAAAATGTAGTTTTAGATTAATTTGATCCAGTGTGTTCCTCTCTATATCCAGAAACTAGTTTAGACATCCTACATCTTCAATGAGCTCTTCCTCTGATAACCAGTGTTTCACATAGTTATGTACCTAAACATAGTGTCTGAATTTTAGAACCAGGTATAACCAGACTATGACTCCACCCAGAGAAATGTCATTTGTGACTACACAAATGTTACAGTGATGGTCAAATAAAATTGGGAACAAAACCATTGGCCAGATGGGAACTAACATTTGGATGGCTAGCTTTCTAACAAATGAGTCATTTTAAAGGCCTACGAGATGATTATTGAGTCAAAGTGCTATACTTCATCCCCCTCTCCAGCCATGTTTCAGGAGAGAGCATTGAGCCTCTCTCAATGGAAACCATGACTCCAGGAGAAAGGGCAATGTTGGCTTCCTAAGTGCCACTCTTACGTACTTTCCCGTGCCTGCTAATTCTGCTAACCCTCCTGGAGTGCATTGGCTCAACATGCTAAGTCAAGAATACAATGCTGCCAACTGCATAAGCCCTCTGGTCCCTTTACTCTGGAAAGGGAAAGTGTGAGCAGGAGCCAGTCATAATGCTGACAATCTGCAAGATGGGAAAATGGACTGCAGGTGCACTAGTAACTCTGGGAACACCCACCCACCACCAAAGCATCATGCAGGTAAATAACAGGGGAAGAAGAGGAAGAGAAAAGCATGGCAAAGGACTACATTTATCTTTCTATGCCTACGTTCATCGCAATGCTCAGCATAAGAAAAAGGTTTAATTGGAAACACAGTATTAACTCTAGTCAAATACTTACTTAAACGAAGAACATGGGTGTCAACAGGCCACTAAGACACAACTGCGTCTGCATCTCTTACAGTAAGTTTAGAAAAATAACTGCTAACCTGTGTCAAACCAGTTGGGAAATGGGGCTGGGGACATGGGTTGGTTGTGCAGCACCTGGCTGCCACACACAACGTTCTGGTTCAATCCTCAGCACTGCATAAGGTGGGTGTGGCACCACACTCTCATAATACTAGCACTGGGGAAGTAAAGCAGGAAGGTAGGCAGTTCAGTGCCATCTTCTGCTACATAGGAAGTTCAAGGCCAGTCTGGGCTACATAAAATACAGTCCCCCCCCCCAAAAAAAAAACAAACCAAAGAATCCAGTAATAAATCTATGACCATATCTTTGTCAGTCAACTCTAAGAGTCTACCTGAATTTCTAATTTATTTGACAGGACTCACACTTGAAGTATTAGGGAACCACTTAGTGCTTAGCTGTACTCAGTGAGTATTAATTTCCTGTGGTTGATGGAACAAAATACCACAAGTATGTTGGCTTAATGCAACATAAATGGCTTTTCTCTCAATCCTGGAGGCCAGAAGTCCAAAATTAAGGCATCAACAGAGCTGTACCCCCACAAAAGCTCTGTGGGGAATTGATTCCTTCCCTCTTGCAGTTTCTGGTGGCTGTCAGCATTCATGATTTGTAACTTCACCATTCCACTGCCTGCTTCCAAGGTCACTGTGCAACCTCTCTTTACATATGCCAATTCTCTCTTTCCCTGTTTCTCGTAAGGACATGTCGGATAGCATTCTTGCCCCACCCACGTCATTTAGGATATCTCAAAATCCTTAATTTCCCCTCCAAAGACCTTTCTCCAAATAGGAGAAAGGAAAATTCAGTCTGGAGATCAGGGTATGGACACATCTGTGGGGAGAGTGTCTTGTCAACCCACCACGGAAGTAGAAACTCATTGGAGGATCAAGCAATGACAGTTTGCTTCTTCCAAGTTGATGGATCTTCCACAGTACCTTTTAAAACAGCTGAAATTTAAACTGGCAGGGCACAAAATATTGGGCATTCAATATAGAGAAAACAGCAGGTGCAGAGAACATCACGCTTCCAGCAAATGAGGTATGAGGCTGTGTGTAGAGCCCACGGGGAGTGATTATCACTGCTCATTGGTCCTGACTAGAGGATATGTAGTAATGAGCAGGGTTAATCAGGCTGGGCAGTTAGGATAGAGCCAGACTACACAATCTCTAGAAATGTACGCAAAGAAGCCCAGGCTTAATATCAACAGGCAATGGGAGGATCCTGGTGGTTTTAAATGGGGAAGCACCATGATTGCTAGTTTTCCAGGACCCTGAAACAGCTAATACATCTTTTCAGCATGCACTTCTTTGCTTAGCCTATCTCATTAACAAACTCTAAGCCATCACATTATTTTCTTTTCTCAGAAACATTAATATTTCAGTGTAATTGACACACTGAAATTATGTCTCTACTGGACTTAGCTATTTGTGCTAGAGAAAAACAAAAGTTAAGCAAAATAAATTACATTTATGCACACATGTGTCTGTTGCCTTGAAGAGAAGGTTCTCTTCACCAGCAATTATATATCTGGCTTATCATAAAATCCTGTCATGTAAATGTACTGAACTGACTCAAAGATAAAATTCTGATTATAACAATATGGGGGGGGCTTTACCATATTCCATTAAGAAGAAAGGAAAAAAAAAAGAAGAAAGGAAATGCTAGTCTGCAGCCCAACCAGGAAAAACTATTTTGATCTGTAAATTATGCAACTTTGTGTTTATTCAATTAAGCTAATCCTAAATGAATCCTTCTGTAAAAACACTTTTGTCAACAGTACACCATCCAACAGGCAGGCAGTGCTAAGGGATGCCCGTGAGGCTGGCCGATTGGACCTGCCCACTGCACAGTGGCCTCAGTTGCTCATTCACTTGACTCCTCTGGTATTTCCAAAAGTGTGAGAGCAGATTTAATAAAAACTCCATCTGGTTTCAGGGCTGTGCAAATCCAGGTGAGGCCTCACAAGCCCTTAAAGCTTGATTGTTTGGGGCTGCAACAATGCCATGATCTGATGGAGGTTTTATTAAATCTGTGAAAGCAGTACAAAGATATATTTAAAAACCAATATGAAGTATTGAGAGGTCTGACTCGTGGTCACATATTGAAATCACCATGGATGTGTAGAGGATCTGACAGGCTATCATCTCTAGTCTATCCCATGTATAAGTTTGTGATAGTATTGGCTGTTGTTCAGTTTTGACATTGATAGTAAATCAGTGACTTAGATTGGGTAACCAACAATACAGAGAACTTCCAAAAGGACTTTTACCCCCCTCTGCAGTTTTCTGATGGCTAGTATTCTTCTCCAGACTTTGATGGGAATCACCTTGAAGAACAGGATTTGGTTTCAAATTGATATGAGGACTCTGTGACATAAACTAAGTGTATTCTTGCTTATCTAGCAACGTGGTCAATTTTAACTGATTTGACTGTTAAATTCCATCACAAAGCAAGTGGTGGCTCATCTAAGAGAAACTAGGAGGTAGCTCTAGGACAGCTGGAACATATTATCTCCCCAGACAACAACGCTGGTGGTCAGTTAACATTGCAGGGTTGCAAGATAACAATACATGAAATGCCTTTGTGATGTCCCTTCCAGCCCCAAAATGTGGGTTCTGTCGAAATTCCATGAAACTAACATTTTAAACTTGATGCCTTTGAAAACCAAAAGACACATTTTTAAAATGGCATTTATTGTAGTAATTTAACCTCTGGAAGCCATCTGGAAGACACAACAATTTGGAAATCACCAATGGTAAACACAGTATCTTGTTTTTCTTTCTGTCACTACCATTTAAGCATGGAAGACTCTTACAGTCTCATGGGGCTGCTGTATTCCCATTGGAAATGTTTTTTTTCTTTCTTCCTTCCTTCCTTTCTTTCATTCCTTCTTTCTTCCTTTCTTTCTTAGAAAGGAAGAAACCAAAAAATACATAGCGATCTTATAGAGCAACAGACACAGTATTCGGGAGTGACTCACAAAAGCTCCAAACTTCATCAAACTAGTCAGTATGAAAGTGTTCATCCAGAAAGTCACTGGGCTTATGAAACTAAAGAGGCATTTGGCAATTACTTTGAGCACAGTGGTGTGCAAATGTAGACTTTAACAAGCTTATATGTCCCCATAAAAATAACCACATGTTCAGTATCTCAGGACTACAGTCAATGCAGTATCTTGCTACTTCTGACTCTGTTTAATGTTTCCAGCACAGATCAAGTAAAACCAATCTCGAGATTTGTGAAGTGAGTTTTCCTAAGTACAGAGCTGTCAGATGTTTAGGAAGAATCGTGTTTTCCTCTACAGTAGCATGAAAGGAATCTCTCATACCAACTCTGAGCAACGTTTCTGATGCTCAAACTGTCAACTCCAGTTGCATTAGGTACCATTAAAAAATTAGGCATCCAGTTTCTAAGACTTTTAGAAAATAACATTTCAACACTATTATGACCTTGGTCACACGTGGACACTAAAACCTTTCAGACATAAGAATGTTTCTAAACAACTTCAACAATTTCCTATTTCTTTACCCTCCCTTACATGTTGTCTGATCTTAGTGTATCGGTTCATATGTGTATGTGTGTGCACGCATGTGTGCATGCAAGGGGCCTTTGCTAAATCTGGTGAACTAGCCTATGTTTCTTTCTCTGATCTGACTTTTCCCAGTCAGGAGATGAAAAGAATGCAGATACTGGATACCCAAGAGGGTCAATTCCTTGTTTAAAAGCCATGACCACAAAACCCACAAATCTTCACTCGGGGCCTACATTTGATTCAGAATCCTGAAAGCCAGAATCTTTTTACCTATGAAGCAAAATGGGCACTCCATCCCAGGAAAGCCTGTGTTATGAAACATGAGAACACCATGGAGGCCATTCAGAAGTGTTCTTAGTGCTGCCCCAGTGCCTGTGGAGACCCAATGGACACCCAACATGTCTGCTCCAACCTATGTCCCAGGTGCAGTCAGATTCCCCGAGCAGTATTTTCAGAGAAGAGACCGAGTCTATCCACAAACATCTTTCCTGCTCTCACAAATTTTCTTGTTATGGATCTGTATATGAACTGAAAACCTTGTTGATAGCACTTCATAATCTTTTTTAGAATTTTGTTTTTGCTTGCCTGCATGTATGTTTGTGTACTGAGTGGATGCCTGGTGCCTGCAGAGGCCAGAAGAGGGCACCAGATCCCCAAGAACTGGAGTTAGCAGACAGTTGTGAACCACCATGTGAGTGCTAGGAACTTAATTCAGGTCCTCTGCAAGAGCCGCAAGTGTTCATCCATCTCTCCACAACATATCTTTATTTTTAAAAAAGTACTGGTTTACTGTTCCCTGTGAAGATAGAAACCAAAAGCGTGTGAAACAACTTTATTCTACAATCAAGGTGTACATGAGTAAACAATACACGAGTCCCTTGAGTTATCCCTCCCACATTGTTGATGACTTCGCCAGCATTTGTTACACTTGTGTATATATTGCTTATAAATGTCCGTGGGGGGGGTTTACATACAAGGTCTTCCTCTATCACATTCCATCTTTGAGACAATGTATCTCACTGAACCTGGACATCAGCAATTTATTAGGCCAGTTATCCAGAAGGTACCAGGGACCCTACTGTCTCCAGGGACCCTACTGTCTCCAGGGACCCTACTGTCTCCGTCCCATCACTTCCAATGCTGGGGATCCAAAAACAGGTCCTCATGCTTGAGGGGCAATCATTTTACTGACAGAGCCCTTTCTCCAGCCCTATTACCAGAGAACTTCAGTTATTCCACCTTCTGGTAAACATGACCTAAGGTGTAAACAATTCTGTGTAGACAATACCCAAGGGTCAAGGGTTGGCCCAGCACATCTTGTTCTTCTATGATGTCCATTCATTTCTTCACTTTTATCATTTTTTTGTTGTTGTTGTTTGAGGCCAGATCTCACTATGGTGCACAGGCTAGTTTCAAACTCTAGTCTTTGGGCATCAGGGGTCCAGTGATCAGGTAGCCATTCTATTAGCTGGTATTGTGATGTGCCCTCCAGAGAGCCTTCAATCTCCAAGCTCTGGGTGTGGTTTCCATATCATGTGTACAGAGGGAGGCGATTAGCTTCTCCGTAACGTATATGCTCTGAGTGGTAGCGACCTTTTTGACTCGTGTATCACATTGCCAAGCTATCAGGTTCAGTGACATTAGCACTATCCCTGAAGATCTTCTTTTGTCTCTGCTGCTCTCTAGGTTTCTCCAGCCTTCTGGGGATGCTTATCTGCATATAATAAAATTCAATTCATTTTCAAACTATATTCTGAAGGATCATTTTCCATATCATTTTGTCTGCTATTCCACTTCAATTTTTTTTGCCCTTAAGCAGGTTAAGTAATTGCATTTAACGTCCGTGAGAGCATATATTTCTGTATTTAATTTGCAGTGTCAACTCATTCTGAGGATTAATACAGTAGCCTTTGAAATGTGTCACTCACACCTTTTACATGATTGGCTTTAGCTGTTTTTCTTTCACTTCAGAGTTTGAGTTTGTATTAAAAATTAAATATGCTTGAACTCTTCTCATTACACCATTTTGCATACGTCCAATTAAATTTTACTAATTAGCTTTCTACGATCATTAATGTTTAAAAGTTTTGTGTTCAGGCAAAACCATTGTTAACTTCCAACTACTCATATTGCCAATTATCTTATAATCGGGTTTTTAAATTTTTACCATGAAGCTCTTTGAGATTTAATGTGTGTGTGTGTGTGTCCATACATACATTTTTTATATAATGCAATTTTAGTTGCTGGCTTCTTTCTAACTAAAGTATGGCTTGAAATTAAATGTATATTTATAATGTTTACTATTCAATTAGAAATGCTAGAAGGATAACAGTGTATCTTAAGTTTTAAATGATGAAAATTTGGTTAATTATACCATTTAACAAAAACATAAATGTTAATTCAAATGATTCAGCTTTCCTATGTTCACAAATAGCACCTTAATCTCAAGAAAACACTCCCTTTGTAGAAACCCATGTAAAATTTAGTTTATTTGATGTGTAAAAAAAGAAAACCCAGACAGTCACAGTCAAATTTTCTCCTCACTATGCTATGCTATGACATGGCTTTTCCCACATTCTAGTTAATTATTTCACTGAAGCAGCACCATTGAAATATGCCAGGAACTCTTCAATAATAATCAAAATGATAAAAAATAAATGGCTTGTACTTTTAAAAAAATGGGATGTAAGAGAATATTTAGTTGGTATTGATATGTCTTTTATGATAGGAAAAAGCTAAGACAGTTTTAGTCAATATATACATTAATGATAACTGTACCCTGCTTCCTTGAGCAACTGATTGATGTATGGCAAGTTCCTCTGAACTGAAACATTTCCTTCAGGAGACTCGGGAGACTGAGGGAGTAAACAAACATCGCTTGTCTGAGAAAGCCAACCCTTTACAAGACCCACAAGGGCCCCTCTGCAAAGTTATGGAAGCAGTAAACAAGGACAAGACTGACCTGCTGAGCTGCAGGGCACAGATTCTCAGACCACGGGCTGCCTGCTGGAGCTCTAGGGACACAGCGTTTTTTTGAGTCATCACCTGAGTTGAGGGTGAGCTTTCCCGCGATGGGGTTGCCCTTGAGTTGGCCCTGCTCTTGTGCGTAACCTCTCACCTGTACTCCTGTAAGTAACCCCAATAAAATCTTATTGGCTCACCAAATTGGAGTTTGTTAGAATCGTTACTTTGGTGCGTTGCGGAAATGAAACAGTCAGATGGAGGCTGGAGAGATGGCTCAGCAGGTAAGCGCACTGGCTGCTCTTCCAGAGGAGCCAGATTCAGCTCTCAGCACCCACGTAGAGGTTCTCAATCGCCTGTAACTCCAGTGCTGGGGAATCTGACACCCTCTTCTGGCCTCCACAGCACTCACTGCACGCACGGGGTGCACAGATGTACACGTATACTCTCACACATATAAAAGCAGCGAATGCAATTTAAAAAAAATTAAAGAAACTGTAAAGTGTCTTGACACAAACGTATTACAAGGTTCTGTCAGTTTGCAACTCTGGCTCTAAAGCTGCCTTTGGTTTTCCAGCTACACGAAGTAAAATGAGGGGGGAAAAAAAGCGTGATGTTTTCTTCCTGGCAAAATCTTAAAGCAGAATTCTGTGAATAATATCATTTACTGTGTAATAAATATGCTCCTTTCGCATCTTGTGTCCTGTCTCAGGATTTCCTGGGACCGAAGGACGCTGTCTTTTCTTCTCCCTTGCCTTTCCTTGCCATATTTTTCTTTCTGTTAGAATTTTTTTGTCCTGATTATAATGTCTCATTTGTATTTACAATTAACTTCAGGTTGTCAAGAAAAAAATTTACTGCTTTTCCATCCTGAACCATAGCTGAAATTTCATGTGTTTCTGGCTTTGGTTTCTCAGGCTCCACTGATAAGATTAAGGTTGGTGCTATTTTGGACCCATAACCCAAGCAAGCAGTTACCGTTTGCGGATACTTTGAAGAAGAGTCGCCTTTGCCGTGAAAATTATCAGGCCAGTGAGTCTATTTAGAATGTGTGGTTATTTCAATTTTTTCCCCTCTCTCTCATCACTAAGTGTGTTGATATATGTCCCTGGATTCCCAGCTTTATCATCACCTCTACACTGTCTATTAACAAGCTGTGGGGAAAAATACCCATCTGGGTGAAAATGACAGTGTCAGAGGTTGGGGTTGATGGCTCAGTTTCATGATGGAGCAACTGGTGCTGTCATGGAGAAAAAAAAAAAGCTGTCTTTTATGTGTTAAGATAAAAAATAATTTCCAGTTCCCGTATCAAGTCTAATAGAATCATAAGACACATTTTTATTCAGCTGCTCACATGATTTTTAAGATAACATTAATTTAAAAACTATTTAAATGCAAATTTTCATCAGCATCTTTGTTCAGCTTAAGAATATTTTCCTTGGTCTAGGCCAGGCATACTACAACTTACCCAATTCTTGTAATTGCACTCCTTGTTTGTGACGCAGAAGCTAAAACTCCTTGAGAAGTTTTACCAACAGGCATGGGAAGCGGCTAATACCAAGTGATATTAAAAAATAACGTGGTACAAGACTATTAAGATATTTTGAAACTAATTACCGTAATAGCCACATGGCTGGCGGTGTAGTCAGAATATAAGCTAAATGTGGAAAAGTGTTTAACTACTCTTGGAAATGAGTTTGAAGACATTTTCTATAGGACAATTAGTTCTAGAAACAGTAGTGTGTGTCAGTTGAAGTACATGTGTGAGCCAACCTCTGCTTCTACAGAACAGAAGGTTATCTTTGAGTTGTGTTAGCTGAACACAAAATGGGCTGTCCAGGGCAATTCAAGCCCAACGGCCCATGTGATTCTATAATTACTTTTGCCACTTTGCTTTTGTGGAGTCATTCATTATGTGACTGGTCTTATCTTGTCATACCTCTGTGTCATTAGCAATGCTTTAGTGCATTAGTGATCAAATGCAGGCTTAACGGTCAGTGATTAGAACAGGCAGCTGCCCGCAGAGTGGGGAGGGTCTGCACTCCATTGTTCAATGAATTTCTGTTACATTATATACTGGAAGGCTGGAGAATGGACTTTTGTCTGCGAAGAGGAAGAGGCAGGAAATAAAGATGTTTGCACAGAGAAATAAAGGTTACTGCGTGCTTTTAAAAGTATGAATTAGTGATATTTTTCAAGTTAAGCTGAGAACTTAATTCTAACTTACTTAAAAAGCACAAGTCTAATGAACCTTATTTAGATAAAGAATCTAGAAACTGAACGAAACGCCCGTGGTGTGATGAGTTGAAGTCAAATTGCCCCCATTGTGGGCTGGGTCACTTTGGGTTTGTGATTTACTTTATCCAGCGAACACCATGGCTTTACTCCCTTCCCGTCCTCACTCAGAAATAACTGAGCACTTATTTCTCAGTTCACCCAATTTCTCTGGCAAAGGACAAAAGGGATGTGGCATGCTGGGGTGTATGCAAGTGGGACTCTCTGTTCCTAAATGAGACACGGCTAGTTTTTCTTTAAATGTCATGTTTTCTTTTTCAATTCCATACAGAGTAATCAATTTATTTATTATTTATCAACTTTAAATTAAGCCCCTTCCACTCAATCAAGCGCTTTCAAATTCATGTGTTTTTTAACACTGTTAGTTATTTCTACACTCTGGATTAGACTGAGAAGTGCATAACTGAGTAATTTTTGTGGCAGCACATAAGACGTTAAAAGACATGAATATGCGAGTCTTTTAAGTTAAAAAAAAAGAAATTACGGAAAAGTAACTAAAATTCAAAACTTAATCACATGTTAATAAATGAAATCATTCTATTGTGACATTAGTAAGATGTATAAACTGCCTAAGTATAAAATTTGGAGTGTAAAAGCATGGTCATGTGAGCTTTGTCAATCAGCTTAACAGCTGAGGTTTGAAGAATACAAACCTACTCTTCGGTACTTTGAGTTTTTGTCTGTGTTGACATCTATGAAATCAAATGTTTTCAGGTCAGTGGTAAAAATGGGAGCATTAAATTGGGGGTAAAGAATTGAGTTAGTTCAAATTGAGTCTTGATTAACTTAAAAAGATATGTTAACCCTTCTATCTATCCCCAGCTGAGGACTGCATGTCTTGTAGCATAAGGGGGCAATTAGACAGCATTTGCAACTGATGAAGGCATTCCATTCCATTTAGATGTATGTATCTGACCTCCCAAAAGTTGGTTTAGAATTCTATTTTATTTTTTCTTGGAAGGAGAAATAAAAACACTTAACTCTTATACAAAAGACTAATCAAGTAAGAAAAAAAGTATCTAAGCCTGTTGCCTACAAAAAAGTGATTAGATTTGTTCCTTTTTCTCAGGTCTCACAAATGCCCATGAGGTTTACATAAGAATTTTGACCTGAATATAACTAAAAGGGAAAAGAATGGATTCAAATTAGTCTCCTGTTGAAAGCAAATTGCTGGAGATAGAGGCCAAAATATTGGGTAATTTTATGCAAGTAAAATTTCTTAAAAATAAAATCATGTGTTGTATTCTATTAAACATTCCATTTTGATCATTTGTTATGTTAGTTAACTTACTGAAAGGTTTATCATTGAGTATAACAAACATTACATCATTTTTTTACAGAAGACATGTTCAGAGAAAATTGAGTCCAAATAATTTAATAATAAATCAAAATGAACAAAAACACCAAATAAATCATGTATGTATGCATGTATGTATGCATGTATGATGACAAAAAAGGGAAAGGAAAAATTTTCAGGGTACAATTGGATAATGTAAATCATTTTTAAAGAATTAAGTTCAGCTGGCTGTCTGGAATTGGTCCATACTTTATTATCTGAGAATTTTCCTTTCTGCTTTCATCAAATTTTGCAAATGTATTACAACATTTCATCTGTCAGGTTCAATACTGATGGGTTACCTAAGCTTTGAAATCGCCCATATTCTCTTTTCTATGTAGTATCACTTGAATGGGTCAAAGTCTCTGCCAAAACCGGAAACCAAGTGTACAACAAGAGAGCAGCCAGTTAATGATCGGTGATTGCTCGAAGGAAGGAAGGGTGGATACTCTAAGGGAAGTTGCTTCAGATGGCAGATGAAGCTCTGTGTGCTTTTATGTTTTGATGTCACGTGCTAAAGTGTACATTTAAGGTTAAATAGCGAATTTTTAAACTGTAGTTTTCTGGCTAGAAAGTGCAACTACAATTGGAAAATGCACAGGCACTCCTTTAGACTATGGACAACTGTGATTTCATCAGCTAATGCTATTCTATCCCACGTGCCACTTAAAGTCAGGTATGAATTTGTCTTTATAGATGTGAATATCTTAATAGGTTGGGCATAATTCAAAACAAAGGACAAACACACAGCTACCTAAACCAATTAGAGTAGCCAAATTTAAAACAAACAAACTAGCAACTAGAACATTCAATGAGATAAACTAATTGAAGGTAAAATGGTAATAAAATGAAAAAATTTTAAAAAATGAATCTCAAATGCAATTTTGATAAAATAAAGTGGGAATCTTTTGTTTCTTCATTCAAAATACCACCACAAGACAATAATATGTATATCCCAAGAAAATGGAGATTGTTATACTAAACTGTGCTGAAAGTTCTAAACTATGGAGTAAATTTAATTGAATGTGTCTTGAAGGCTTGGAAGAATATTTCAATGGCAGAATTTGTATTTTGTTTGTGCAAAATTCTGAGCTCCATTCTCAGCACCCCCCTCAAATAGTGAACAAAAACAATCTTGAGTTTATAATATTCTTGAATTATAGGCAAATGTTTACTTTCAATGTTGAAACAGTTAAACCAAGTCAAACCAAATTTTAACAACAATGGTTTTTCTTGTCTATATTTTAGCAGTCTAATGTACACAAAGGAAATGTCTTCAGTTCATTCTACTGAAAAATCAAATACCCTTTTACTATGGAGAACAGGACAATCTGCTAGCAATTCTCAAATTTTGGAATGTAATGGAAGCACCTGGGGAGCTCATTGGTACTCAGCAATCCATTCTGGAATTTCTAGTTCAAAAGGTCTCGGGTAGAGCTCAGATTTGCATTTTAACAAGTTTTCAAAAGCTCTAGCATGATGATGATGATGCCAATCTGGGGATCACCGATTTATTTCAACCACTACCAATAATAGCAACAAGAAGCGTGTGATTTGTAGCTGTAGTTCACGTAAAAATATGTTTCATATATATGAACTCAAAGTGGTTGGTTCAGCACGCACAAGACCTGTGCAAACTCAAGCCATAGCAAATCCCTACATGGACTGGAGAGGTGGTCGTAAAAACCCACCCCTAGTTGTATAGCTATTGGCAACTGTTAGCTACTGGGAAAGAGTCAGTTTTCCCTAGGAGTAGTCTTTGGTAAGTCCACCACACTGTAATGAAATGCCACACATCCAAGAATATTTGAATAGCACAAACAGGTCTCTGACAAATTAAAAAAACACAAAAACAAACAAAGAACAAAGAGTTGGTAGATGAGGAGGCAGGGATGAAGAATGTGTAAGAGTAGGGGGGTAACTATAATCAAAACACATTGTATGAAATTCTCAAAGAACAAATAAAAATTTTAAGTGAATAAATTAGGCTAAAGTGAAAAACTCATGCTGTTGTTTGAATTTGTCTTTTATTAATGTTCAATAAGTTGAAGTCTTTCATTGATGTGATGGTATGTTACAATCAACTTTTGCCTGGAAAAATATGGTATTTTTTTTTATTTTCAAGACACGGTTTCTCTGTGGCTTTGGAGGCTGTCCTGGAACTAGCTCTTGTAGACCAAGCTGGTCTCGAACTCATAGAGATCCTCCTGCCTCTGCCTCCCCAGCGCTGGGATTTAAAGGCGTGCACCACCAATGCCCGGCTTAAATGGTGTGTTTCTTAACAAACAGGATAACAATTTTACAAGAGAGATTTTCCACTAAAATATTTAAAACTATCAAAGTTTTTGTAATAATTCAAGTGATTTTTGTGCTACCTGCTTGTCTCCAGATTACTATTTTCTCAGTGCTACTCAACTCGTTCAGGTGTCTCTAAAATCTTGAGATGAGGGATGAGGCGGCCGGGAGCAGCAGCCTGAGGCTTCTTCCCATGTTTAGGATTGTCTTTATCTCCTACTTCTGTCCTGAGAGGTTAGACAGATGTGTCTTCAAAGGTTTGTTAGAAAGACGGTGTTGGCTCTATACAGAACTCTAACCGTCTTTGGCTAGCACTTCAGAGCATGAGCCAGGTAAGGCACTAGAATGCTTATAGAAAAAAATCAGAAAAAAATTTTGAAGTCAAACTTCACTAATTAAACTATCAGTTGGCACTTTCGTTCTGTTAATCACCTGACAGAAGTTGTAGAAGAGATGGATGGAGGAGGGCCTTGGGGAAACTCAGACTCCCACATTGATCTTAAGATGTGTTGCTTATTGTCTAGTTTAAAATAATACATCTTAGAAATCTGTTTGTGGAACAGAAAGAGAGTTGACAATATCCTTGTACGGGAATTGGCTTGAAGCTATTACTAACAGAACAAGCCAACCCCTGTCTTCCTGCCAGCTGGACTCTTATCAATCACTGGTTTCACAGGGTCCAGTCAATGTTTGATCCAATCATGCCTTGACAAGTTCAGCCCCTAATACTCAGAATTATCAGGAAGGCTATTTGTCGTGTTGATTTACATCTGGTATTTAAAGCTACGACACTTGTCCTTAGTTGATGTTGTGTCTTAAGATATTATTAGGTCTTGACAACAATCCATGCTCTGCATTCTACAAACACGGTACAATCAGTGGATATATATATATGCATTGTGGGTGCCTGCGTGCATCTATTTTTCCCTTTCCTTTCTTCCAATTGCATCAGCATGCAATTGAAAAATTTCTAGAGGCCATTTATCACACTAATGATTTTTGTAGCTACTGAGGAAAGATTTTCAAATACTGGAAGTTTGTGGGTCTCTGCTGCCCTTGCTATTTAATGGGCAAATCTAGAGATCTGGGGGCTTAACTAGAGAGAGTCTAAGACTGCTTCTCTAGGTATACACCTCCCCTTCTGTGAAATGGAAATACGCCCGGGCCTCTGTGAAGGATGAATATGTTAACAGCTTGGAAAGTGGTTAGCATGGTACATCTGCATGATAAAGGCACAAAAACTGTAATTCCTCTTCCCCTTTGTTGTTTCACCAGCAGAAGAGAAAGTTCTGTGATCCAAGCAAGAATTTGGGACACAAGTTAGTAATTCCCATGAGCCAATATTCTGGGGATCCTACAGCCTCTGGAAATGAACCCTTTCATGAGTAAGAGGCCTCTAGGTTATGTTAACCATATAATGTGTTGTTACTCTTTAGTTCGCTTGTTTTTATTTGTAAAAGAAACTCTCAAGATATTCAGCATGTCCTAAGTGTATAAGGGAAAGACAGAATATGGAGAATTCATTTAAAATTATACTACACTTTAAAAGAAATTGTTTCTAGGGGTTTAGGGAGATCTGAAGGATTATGATTAAATTTCAAAATGGCTAGTACATTCCTATTATGGGAAGGCCTTTTGACACAAATCTAATAGCTGCCCTTCTTTCAATCAATTTTAAATTCACATAATCTGAAAAAGATCAGGCCCTTGGCAGCTAGGAGAGTTTAACATGTCGCTGTCACATTTGCAGTAAAGCCTGTGCAGAGGCCTCACCACCAGCTGCGCCACTCACCCATGTGAACTTCCAGGCCAGCATCAGCACCTATTCTACCATTGTGCCAAATTTTGCCACAGGATTTGGACTCTTTATATTACAAGGCTGGGATATTCCTATCTCTCACTTGAACTGATTTTCTAACCCAAGAAGCCTGCACTTGGCTTATTTAATGTAAAACATGCACCATTCCTCACCATACCTGTCATATATGCTATGTGTCCCTTTGCCTCCAGACAGCCTTAATTCCTTATAAATATAAAAACCACTAAGAAAATAATTTTGGCATAAGCCACTATGTGTGTTAAAGGAGCCTTTCAAAGCATTCAACATGGCTCAAACGCAGCGTTTGCAAACCCAGGATTACACTTCAGTGGGTTTGTATCTCGTGTTTTGCCCTAATATTACAGTACAGCTTTCTAACAGTTTCTCAAATACCTGCAATTTCTTATATAACCAAGTATCGATCTTCTATGCTGAGGACTTTTATGGTTTTGGTGGGGGTTTTTGTTTTGTTTTGTGTTTTGAGGGGTGGGGAGCAGTGTCACGGCCAGGGGGGAGATCATTGTGACTAGGAAGACAAATAACCTGTGGACTGAGCTCTGTGTAAGTGTGCATACTTTAAGTAGGCTTTAAAAAAAACTTCTTAATGTTGATATTTCTTTAGCTTGGCAGTAAAACAAAATCAATGCTAATTTAATAGGAGCTCGCAAACCAAGTTTTGCTTTCATTGCCCTTTTCAAAAGAGTAAGTGCTGTAGTTATAAACAGAATTCATAATTGCTTGGTTGACATGCCTGTTGAATACCAGATGATTTTTTATTTGGTCTATTCCTTTTAAAATCCATTACCTTAATATTTGCTATATTACTTGATAACAAGAGTGTTGATCAAAATGGTTGCATTAAATCTGTTTATAATTTTCTAAAGTGATTTTTAATTCCCTTTAAACACCCTTCCTCCAGGCAGAGGGGGAAAAACTTGCTCATGGGTTGTTCAAAATTGGCCTTGTTTTTCTTAGATGATCTTTAATTACACTTTAAAGCAAGATTTCTTAATGGGGAATTGGAATTCTGCTCGTTAGAAAATTACAGCGGGTATTGGGGATCTGCTGTTAGCTGCAGGAACAAATAGAGAGATTAGGGAGACAAATGATCAGTAGCCTAAAAAATTACCTATGGGAGATAATTATTAGCCCAGGGAAGACCTGGCTGTGGTGGAAAAGGCTGCCTAAATTATGAGCTTATCAAATCCATTTTAGGAGATGTTTGGAAGGAAAAAAAGGAGGTTTATATTAGTCACCAGGCATCAGTAGAGGGGTCGTGTTGGAGATTAATGAATTTACCAAGGCTTCTCCTCGTGTCTCAGCAATAACAGCATGACATCTGCAAAAGTTACAGATAAGGAAAGCAAAGGATGGGCGTGTGGAACCAAGGGACAGCCACCCACTGGAGAGTTTCCGTGGTCACATATCGCAGCAATCAGACAAGCAGAGAGCATGCAGGGGGCTCAGTGAAGCAAACATAATATCGCCTTGCTTAAACACGACGGCGATTCCAGCTGGGGTGCCCTTCTGTGCTAGTAACCTCTGAGATTTTCCTGAGAGGACAAGGGCAACCAGAACTGATGTGCCACATGAGTGTCACAAGAGCCTCATGCTAACAAGACAAGGTTTTTAAGCTGCTCTGGGTTTAGAGACATGCATCTTGCCCTTGATTGGTTCTGGATTTAGCTGATGGCTAGGTGAGTAACTTTTTTCTTTAAAAGTGAGAGTAACTTTTTGGTCTTGATTAATATTGTTCACAGTAGAAATATGGAGTAGTTGTGGGGAGGAGAGACAGACATTGCATGTTTCTCCAGCACTAGGAATTCAGATTTGACTATATATATACTATAAGGATGTATATGCATGTAGCATTATGTCACATATATGTATATACTCATTGTATCTATGGCGTGTAAATAGAGGAAGGCTATTTTGTGGGGAGGATAGAGACCGATGGGAGGGAGGGAAAGGTGTTCAAGAGACAGTAGTAGGGAGTCAATATGAACAACATTACCATGCTGTGTGTGTACAAAAATGTCATATATAGCTCATTCTGTATGCTAACTAAATAAAGCATTAGTGATAAAATAGAAAGCACAAATGAAGCTTTTGGCGTGCAGCATAATGAAGCAGTACCAAATTCTGGGTAAGTCGGGCGTCTGGCATTCTAAGACCCGCAGTCAGGTTTGCAGTTTTCCATGACCTCTGCCTTGTGGATGATGAAATAGCAAGAGAAGCAGCTCATGCTGGCAGCACTGGCTCCCCACTTGGGCACAGAAGGAAACTAAAAGCAGAATGGAAGCCTAGCATCTCTTTTCATGTCCGTCCATCTACTTTTGCTCTGGGTGAAAGCGCATAAAGATGGCATTTCCCTTAACCTTTTCTCTCGAGTCACCTTGAGTTACAGAACAGTAAATGGCACAGGGTGGACAATGCCCTAGATGAGGGTGATTATCTGTGAAGGTAAAGGTATACACAGCTGCAGAAGTAGTCATATCCTGAGGCCCACCTTGCTTCCTCAGGCAAGGACCCTCTCAGAAGATCTTGCAGGACCAGAGTTGAAATAGTAGTAACCAAGCTAGCCAGAATGCTCTTGCCCCAAATCTTCCTCTATTTACACCTATAGCTAATGTCCATACTGCAAAGGTAAACTTGGAGGCCCACGAACTCCTTTAGTTTTTTTTTACTCTTCTCAGTGTGGTCACATTGAATACATCTTTCTTTGCCTTTCACAATTGCTTGTCTCTTAATTGTGGACTTATGACCAAGACTAGTTTGTTGGGGCTGCTGGAGTCCAAGCTTCTGTTCTTAAAAACTCTGCTTCCAGAGTTATGATAACGCGGAGGACTGAAGAAGCTTGGCTCTATGGCGTCTCAGCAGATCTTCCCCTTCACTAGGAGGTCACAGCAATACAAGAGCATAAACACACTGGGGAGAGGAACCAGGACTTAATTGAGTGTGAATTGTATCCCTGGGAAGACAACAGAAACAAGTAATTTAGACAGAAAGAGGATTGCAAAAGGCCACTCTAGAAAGACAACAGCCAAACAAACCTCAGGTCACAAGCCAGGAAAGCTGTCCCTACTCACAATTCACAACTGACCTGGATGCTTAGGGCACAGCCACTGGCACTGTTGACATTCTCAGTGCTGGTTGCAGGACTCTGTGGCTGACCCCCTTGGCCATGCTGCCACCTGTACTGGAATCCAGTCCCTGCATGCCTGCATCTGTTCTGTTCACTACCCACTGTGGCTACACACTTGCCAGGTCGTTCACCATTCCCTGGCTCTCTGGGAGACACATCTAACACTGTCTATTTCATACCCTCCACAGCAGAACATATTCTCTATTTCCCACTGAAACACCTAAGGTTCCAAGAACTTATTCCAGCCAAGGAAGGCATTGTTAACTGAGATATCAAAGATGTAATTAGTGGTAATAAGTGACCACTTAAAGCATCCTTTACCTTTTTTTTTCCTGGAATGAAGCAAAGCCACAGGGAATCTTTTTTTTTCCCTTCTTGGTTTGTAGTTTGCTTTATCACAGAGAGGACCAAACTCAAGTACCCAGGTTCATGTCTATGTATTATGATTCCAGCAGCGTCTCAGGTGTTCAAACATTTTATTAAACACCAAAGCAAAGTTAGTCAGTTCATATAGGTGTTTTTATTATTGCTGGTTCCCCATATAATGCTTAAGGTATTTTTCTCTACCTAATGTCTTCCAAGATTGAGTAGATACCACCTGTTGCAAAATATCAACGTGTTCTTAACTGCACTTGGAGTATGAAGTAAACCATACCCAGTGCTGCTTTCTAGACATTTATTCTAAACTCCCACCTTATGTCATAATAGATCTAGGTGTTAGGAGGCATGTGTGACAAGCGCATTCCAGGAAACCATGAAGCTTAACATGTGTCTATGACCCTGAAATCTTAATTTGCCCATGAAAGAAAAGTTTGTGTTGGTGGGCTCAAAGACATCTCCTGCATTTCTTTCCTCGGCCTGTGACGCTTTCATTATTTCTACATTTTGTGGTCCTATAAATTATAGCTCCTCCTCCATCAGTTGGCAGGTATTTTGAAAGGAATGGGTAATATATACTTTTCTGGGAACAAATGAATGGCATTATTTCACACCTACGTAGTCACTATTTAGTAGCCTGGCCTTGTTCTGACAGGCAAACTCAAATCTTCTCTAGTAGTGTATTATTATCTTCCAAAATTATGTCTTTTGGGGATGGAGAGCAGGCTGAGCATTAGGGAACATGTACTGATTTTAAAGAAGACCAGAGTTCAGTTCTCAGCACCTGTGTGGGGCAGCTCACATTACCCATAACTCCAGTTCCAGGGGCATCCAGGAACCTCTAGCCTCCTTAGGCACCTACACTCATATGTGTGCATACTAAAAAAATAAGTCTTAAAAATGTATTTCTTTAATGGATGTGTTTGTTGTCTCAGGAGAGGAACAGAGATCATGATTACTCAAGAGCAGCATCCCTTGCAAAACCAGAAAAAAATCAGAGTAGTGCCTCCCAATGCACATCTCATAGAACAGTGTCTCCCGATGTTCATCTCATAGAGTAGTGCTCCCAATGTACAGCTCATAGAGTACTGCCAACCAAAGCACATTTCACAGAATTCACTTCAAGAGAAGACCATCTTTCAAATACAAAACTCAAATTATTTGAGGAAAATAAAACAATGGTGGGTTATTTTCAAAACATAAGTATTTCTAGATGTAAAAAGATCTGGCTTTGGGCAAAATTTAATCATGAACATGGCTCTTTTGTGATGAGTTTGTATATTATATGAATTCTGGGTATTTTTTGATGGAAGAGACCAAACTTTTCAAAAGAATTATAAATGGAGAAAGAATTACATAGGGAGAGAAAGAAAAAGAAACAACGCTTTAGAAAATGAAATGAAGCACTCCCAGGTGGGCTCTTTACCTAACAATATAGTATCCCAATTCAAACAAAACAGAAAAATTTACACTCCAAAGCCAACATTTATGGTAGTCTTGCCTTCCATAGTTTGTAGATATGAGAATGCACACCGCCAACATTCTTATCTTACAGCACATCTTCTAAAGGATTAAACCATTCAGCCTTCTGTTCCTTATTGCATTTCTTTTAGTTCCTTGTTTTTCTTCTATTGGAGATATGAATATATCCTCTGAACATATGTAGAATCATTCTTTTCAATTCTTCTGGAAGATCTCCCAAGTCATCTTCATTGAGGTGTATTACTATGAGATTAATACTTTGGGAGGAGTTTGATGTGTTTGTGTGTGTGTGTTTGTGTGTGTGTGTGTGTTTGCACACGTGTGTACATGTGTGTTACTTTGGTTCCATGCTGGGACTTTCTTTTTGCACAAGTCACCATTTTTCTTGAGTACAGTGTTCATGAGAGATTGAACTGTAAGAGGGTTGAGACCTTGTTCACTTTTATGGATATGGAGGGCTACAAACTCTATCCCCAATCTTCTTTTGAGAGTCTGCTGCTGTCTTCAGGAACAGACACTCTCCAAGTATCAACGTACCCTTTCTTATTCCTCTCTTCCTTTGCCTTCTAATATTTCTTCCCATCTGGTTGCCCTACTTGGGGTAAACTATGGTTAGCCAGACATCAGGGGGCAGATCTCAGAAAGTTGGGGGTATAACTAAAAGATCTATGGGGTTAGGAGGAGCAATTCAAACTCAACCCCAGGGGATCTATCATGGTGTCCTGGCAACTCATGAGTCCAGATCCAGAAGAGTTGGTAGGCTGATGGGGTGAACTAGAGTGATGTCTATCCAGTGGCTCAGAGAAGCAAAATCTCAGTGGATACAGCAGGGAAAAGAACAGAAGCTGTCTGAATGGCTGGAGAAGGGAGATCCCAGAGGAGCCAAGTGGACCTGAGAAGTGAGAAGGAGCTGGACCAAAGTCACCTACCTCTTGACCCAGATGGGGCGAGTTTGTTTGAAGGATGTGTTTATGTCTGGCTGTGGTATTCTATAACTTTTGCGGTTTTAAACCTGAGAAGAAAACAAGGCAAATTTCAACTGTTCCTTACAATGGAAGATAATGCAGACACAAAGTAGCTAATTATATGCCTAGGCCTCAAAATATATGTATATACTAAATCAAGAAGTCAAGATGGAATTTTTCCTTTTGTTTCTTGCTTTGGGAGATCCCAAATATGAAGTCTGGGAACAGTCATATACCACCCACCATCCAAATGTAGGAACACTCCTGGCTTTAAGGAAATCAACTACAGGGGAAGATCTCTATGTGAAGGACATCCCTCAATCCCTGGTCTTTTCCAAGCCTGAGGACACAGCAGGACCAATGGGTTCCTGCCACCGCCTTTAACCAACTCACACTCAAGTCATGTGCCAGCCGTTCTCAGTTCTCACCAATTAGTGATGACAAATCTCCAAAACAGTTCCAAACCTGCAGAAATTTAATGAGTTGGAGCAAAATAATCTGTACAAACCTTATATTTATGGTTTGTAAGATTTTTTAAAACCCCCTCTACAAGTGTAAAATTACTCATTATCTTATGGAACAGGAAACATATCAATTGTAATTTGATTTGCTCACGAAATCATTAGGTTTCATTAGAGTTCAAATAAACCATTCAGAGTATTAATTGAATTTACATGTAAATGTATTATATTTTCATATAAATGAAATATTATACTGCCAAACTAAATGGTTTAACTGGTTTTAATATTTTGAATTTTTGAGAAGCAGGCAAACTCTTGGGAATAAATGAAACATTGTATATTAGTAAAACAGAGGTTATTATATTTGGAGGCAGAGTCCTCCAGCGTAGTACAGAAGAGACCATGGTTTCCACAAAAAGAGCTCAGAAGAGGAACAACCAGAAGGAGCAGGTTCTTTTTTGAGAATAGAAGAGTGTAAGATTCTGTGTGATGCAGCTGTTATACATGTTAGTGGGTCCTGTTAGCATCTATCATCCAGAAACTCCTTCGAGCAGCTTCTGCCTATGAGCAAATTTCCTATGAATCCTTTTATCAACTTCCCCAAATTAGAGTTTTTCCTGATGTGGCAAGTTTCTTCTGCCTAATTTCCATGGATAATTTTCCTCCCTCTAGACAAAATTGTGTGAATGTGCAAGGCTCAACTTCTGGGTATCTCCACTCTAAGGGCATCCATCCTGGTGACTCCATTTGGTCCCCTCAGACTCTGTCATCAGCTCCAGTTGAGTCTTTTCACCTGAAGCCTTTGGTGATAGTAACACTTTGGATCTTTGTTTCCCTCTACTTAAAACTTCACTTGAAGTTGTCCTTTGTCCTCCAACATAGGCACCTAAAACCAGCTAAGTAAATGTGTTGAGAATGCCATGCTCAGAGATCCCTTGTCCTGTCATCTTCTTCATCCATCCAGAAGTCTCTCACTGAAACGTTGCTCTGGTTGAAGGCAAAGTTTTAAGACATGATACCTGGTATGCAGGAACTCAAGAGACAATGTCCAAGTTAAACGGATGACACAAGACAACCAGTGCCACATACTGAACACAGGATACAGGGCTAACTCTACCAAGAGAATCAGTGATACTTTTTATGAGGAGGGACCACACCACTGTCTTCTGGAAGGGCCAGTAAAAGGTTTTTCAGTTTGAGAATCAGAGTACAGGTGTACCTGAGACAATGACACATTTTAATCGCATTGAGCAGGTGGCTATTTTTTGCATCAAGAAAGCTTTGTAAGTACAAACACAGTCAACCTCAAAATCTCTGAGAGAAATTTACACTTCCTGATGCAATGAAAAGCCATGAGTCAACTTTTGACATCTCTTTCACAGTGCCTCACTGTTCTGCCAGGATCCCCCTTCACCTCCACAGACTGCCATTCAAAAGGGTTGGTTACCCTTCTCCAAAGCTTTCAGGCCTGCATGTTAACACCCCTGCCTCCTACCTGATAAATGAGTCAGCAGTCCATTCCTGTGGAAATACAGCTACAACAGTTCCCAAGTTATAAATTAAGACCTGTAGTCACCATCTATGTCAAAATAACCATGATTGATGGCAGGTCACTTAGTCAGGGTTAAAGATAGAACATGGTTCTGCCATACCTGACTTTCATTTTTGCTGGAGGAGTGCTTTCAGTGTAGCCTTGGATAGCCCAGTGGCAAGTGTCTGGATGTCTGCTATGGTGTGGACTTCAGAGATAATTATGGTTGAACTATGACCCCATCTTTGACAGATGAATTTTTTGTTTGTTTTTCATTTTTTGAGACAGGGTTTCTCTGTGGCTTTGGAGGCTGTCCTGGAAGTAGCTCTTGTAGACGAGGCGGGTCTCAAACTCACAGAGATCCACCTGCCTCTGACTCCCGAGTGCTGGGATTTAAGGTGTGTGGCACCAATGCCCAGCGACAGAGAAAATTTTATATGACCCTTGGTATATAGGTGGGTACAATAAACACACAAATCAAACATTTATTTTTTTAAATATTTTAACACATATTATACAGAATTTACCCTAGTCATAATATGTTTGACATTGTTTTTTTGCATAAAGAGTTATAGCTGGAGGAATGTTTGATATTACAGGATATAGACCATCTTCAGTGTTTTTCAGTTGATCAACATGTTGATTTCATAATAAGCAATGCTGAAAGCACCATTTCACATTTCACTATTTCACAGTAAAAATAGAAATAAGATTATACTTAAATGCTGAGGAATAATTGTAGAGAATATTAAAAGTCTCAGTTAAAAGTTTAATTGCCTTAAACCATTATTTTTTAAGAGCATAAAACTTTGAATACCCAATAAAAACACCATAATTCATGTCCTATCAGAGCCTCTGTTTAAAGCTGTTTCAGACAGTGTTTGTAGCCATTGCATGGGCTTGCCAAGGGCTTCAGTGAAGTCACATGACACAACAGAGAAAAATGCTTCCAGAAACACCTCAGAGCCATTGTGTGTTTAATTGTGAAATTGTTTTTGTTATGTTTTAGATTTTATTAATTTTTCCATAAATGTTTTAATTATGTTTTTCCTCTTCCCAACTACTCCCATATCGTCTCCACCTCCCTATCTACCCAACTTTATGTTCTTTCTCTCTCACTCTCAAAAAAGAAGCAACAGAAGCAAAAAAATGAAAAACAAAAAGGAAAGAAACAAAAACACCCACAAATTGAAAATCAAAGCAAACACGCAAAAGACCAACAGGAATTTTTTCGTATATGTTTAGAAAACTTTCAACGTTGGCAATATTTTCATGATTCCTACATTAAGTAATATGACCCCATGTGACTCACAGTGTAAGAAGCTGCATTCTAGAGAAGTTTGATTAATGTGTGATGCCTAATACTGGAGAAAATATTCCATAAAAACTTAATATTTTGTACTGCTCTACATGTTGATACAGTCTACCACCCCTCTTAGCAAACTTCTTTCTAGTTCTATATGATGCCATTCATCAAACAGTTCTTGGAGCCCTACTCTGTTCTCTTGTGTTTGGTGGCACTGGGACTGGCCCAACCCCACACTCCTGGAAAAAAATAAAGTCAGAAAATAATGTCACCGTTATAAACAGGCATTGCAGTTAGAAGATGTTATCTATGGCATTTGCTTGAGACCTTTACATCTAACCTACAAGCCAAGCAAAAGTATCCAAGACAATTTGGCACTTAGCTGAGCCCAGAGGTGAGGCTGAGTTCATAAGAAGGGCCAAGTAGGTAAAGCAGTCCTAGAAAAAGGAGCAACTTGTTGGCACAGTGGTGAATGCCTATAACAAAAGCACTTAGCAGGATGAAGTAGGAGGTTTGCGATTTCAAGGCCACAACAGGATATATAGAAAGTGGTAAGGGAAGAGAAGGAAGAGGGGGGAAAAGGAAATAGAAAATGAAAATAAATGTAGGCAACTGCTTTTCCAATAACTTCTTTGTCCATCATTCGATGTACCTCTGCTTTACTGGATCTGGATATTAATTAGTCGGTCAGTTCTTATTTCTCAGTATGTTCTCTATCAACAGAGTGCTTTCTCATTAACAGAGGCTGCTTCATAGTGCACTATAAGATGATGGTCAATTCTGACACTAGGTCCTGGACCACAGCCCCTAACCAGGACTTCCTGCATTACTGCTCCATGTGAAGAGTGCACCGCCTTCTACCCATCAGTGTCTTGGAACCTGGCTCTGTTTCTTCAGTGCTTCCTGATGAGATGAATTTGAAGCAGCCTCCATGTGATGGGCTGAAAGGCAAGAGTTAAGATAATAGAAATAGATGCTATTCCAAAGGGAGTAAGAAGAGATGGGGGGCACTTCAGAAATCCACAAAGTTAGTTGATAGGGCACCTGAGATTAACATGGAAAAAGAAGGGCAACAAGGAAAAGATGCTCCAAACACAAACCAGCTTCAATAACACGACTCCACGGTGGGTAGAGGGATTTAAGGCTCATTATAAAAGTGAGCCAGCTGGATCTGGTAAAGACGGGAAGTACTACCCAGAGGACCCAACCACCATGCTCCAAATCCTCAAATCCAAATATTCTGCATGACTTGGAGGTCTGTAACAAGAAAAGAGACTGATAAAGGAATACAAGCATCCCAACAAGAAAAGCTCAGGATTGGATAGGTTCACTTCTGAATTCTACTAAATCTTTAAGAAGAGCTAACATCAGTAAACCTCCTTGAACTGTTCTATAAAATAGAGAGTAGATACTGCCAAACTCATTTTAGGAAACCAACACTACCCTGAAACCAAATCAGAGAAGGACACAACAAATCACATATGTATAGGTATAGGTATAGGTATAGGTATAGGTATAGGTATAGGTATAGGTATAGGTATAGGTATAGGTATAGGTATAGGTATAGGTATAGGTATAGGTATAGGTATAGGTATAGGTGTAGATACATCAGATGAACACAAATACTAACATTTTCAAAATAAAGTCTTCCATGCTGGAGTAAGAACAAGTGGAGATTATACACTATAACCAAGTTGGTTTCAGTCCAAGGATACAAGGTTGGTTCAACAAAAGGAAATCAATGGGTGTAATTTAGCACAAGCACATAAATAAAATTAAAGATAGATACTGCACAATCATTTCAATCAATACAGAAAGTCCTTGTACAAACTCCAACAACCTTTCACAATAAAATCCCTAAGACAAGTAGGGCTAGAATAGGTCCAGATAAGCATAATGAAAGCTCTGTAGGACAAACCTATAGTCAACGTTCCAGCAAATGGAAAAAATAAAGCCATTTCCTCTAAAACCAGGAACAAAACAATGGTGCTTATTCTGTCCACTTTCATTTACATGGTGCTCTAAATTGTTGCTGAAGCAATACGACGAGAGAAGAAACTGAAGGGAGAAAATATAAAAGGAAGAAGCCAAGTAAGTCTGGGGGATGAACAGAATCCTGTGCTTGGAAGAACCTCAAGACACCACCAGAAAACCCTCAGCCATGATAAGCCCTTTCAGCAAAACAGAGGAATACAAAATCAACATAAAAATTCAGTAGGTTTTCTCAATGCCAAAATGAACTTTCCAAGAAAGAGAACTGGAAGTAGAATAATCCCATTCACAGTAGCTTTAAAAATACCTAGGAATATACCAAGCCATGGAGGTAAAAGACCCAGACAATGAAAATGTCAAGACATCTAGGAATGCAATTAAAGGAGACTTTAGAAGACCAAAAGATGTCCGGTGCACTTGATTTGGAAAAGTGATATTGTGGAAATAGCTAGGCTACCTAAATAATCTACATATCCAATGAAATGTCCATCAAAATCCCAGTGACATTTTTCATAGAACTATAAAAACTCTAAAATTTATTAAAAATCACAAGAACTCCCAAAGCAAGCCTAAGCAGTACAGGCAATGCTAAAAACATCAAAATGTCACGCTAGAGCCATCATCATAAGAAAGGATAGTATTGGCACAGAAACAGACCAATGGAATAGAAGAGAGGACCAATAATTAAACCAATGCAACTATAGTCACCTACTATTTGACAAAGGTTTTCAAATTATACATTTTTTAAAAAACCTGTGCAACAAATGGTACTGGAGAAAGTGGATATACACATTTGTAAGAGTAAAGTTAAAACCACATATCTGCCCCAGTGGATCAAAGAACTTACTGTAAAACCTGAAACTCTGAACCTAGTAGAGTTAAAACTTTTCCAGATAGACAGCTGAAGACTTTCTAAAAAGGATTCCATTGGCACAGGAAGTAATCCCAAGAAAAGACAAATGCTGTTACATGAAACTAAATGCCAAGGAATCTATCACCAGAGTGAAAACACAGCTTACAGAAAAGAAGGATTAATATCTAGAATCCATAAAAACTAAAGAAACAAAACACCACAAAAGTCATACAATCAATAAAATAGGTAAATGAATTAAATCAAGAGTTCTCAGAGGAAGAAATAAAGTGACCAATAGATATTTGAAAAAAATATTCAACATCCTATGTCACTGGAGAAATATAAATCAAAACTACATTGAGTGGCCAGAAAGATGGATCAGAGATTAAAAGTGCTCCCTGCTCTTCCAGGAGAAGCCGTTAGGATCCCAGCACTGACTCTGGACAACTCACAACTTTAACTACAGCTCAAGGGGATCTGGAGTCTTCTTCTGGACTACACACACACACACACACACACACACACACACACAGAGAGAGAGAGAGAGAGAGAGAGAGAGAGAGAGAAAGAGAGAGAGAGAGAAATAAAAATTTTAAGAACTACAGTGAGACTCTATCTCAACTCAGTCATAATAGCTATCATTAAGAGTAAAAACAACAAAAGTAGAAAAAATATGGGGAATGGAAGTACTACTGGTGGATATAAAAACTGTTTTACCCCGGTGGAAGTCAGTATAGAGATTCCTCAGAAACTTAATAGTAAATCTACTGGATGATCCAAACATAACACAGGACATCACAGAGATACTTGCACAGCCGTGATCATAGCTATAGTATTCACACAAGTTAAGTCATGGAACCAGCCTAGAGGCCCATCAACAGACCAGCAGATTTTTAAATAGTGGTGCATATTTATAATTTAATTTTATTCAAAAAACGAATGAAATTCTAGCATCTGCAGGAAAGTGGATGAAAGTTGAGATCATTATGTTAAGTGAAATAACCCAGAAAAAGACAGAAAATACCGCCATTTATCTTCGAGTAGGTTGAAAATAGTTTTGTGTGTGTGTGTGTGTGTGTGTGTGTTGATAGTAAAATGAGGCCTTTAGCAAAGGAGGAAGTGCCTGAAGGATGACGAGGGGGAACAAGAGAAAATAAAAGAATAGGTGAAGCACAAGGTGACTATTTGGGAAGAGAAGAGGACCATCAAGGGCTGGGTGTGGGGGAGAGCAATGAGGGGTGCAAATAAGAATGAAGATTAATGATAGGTATGTATGAAAATGAAGCAGTTCATTGCTTTGTATACTGAAAAAATACAACAATTTGGCACCTTCAGAACTTCACGGTTTCCTACAATAGAACCCCACTTTTCTTAGAAATAGGATTTCAAACTTAAGAATAGTTTTTCTGTCTCTCCTTATTCTCTGTGCAGTTTTCCAGGTAGTTTTGCAAAGATGGATGATGAGTGGATGAAGGGTTGAATGGATAAAAAAAAGAATGAAAATTCTGTTCATTATGATTTTCCGCTTCTAAAACATCTAGTGAACTCTTTTTTAAATTGAAAATGGATTCTTGTCTCACACAATGCATCCTAAGTACAGTTTCCTCTCCCTCTTTCCTCCCCCACCTCCACCCAAAGAGACAACAACCAAATACGACAAAAGAAGATACAATAAAACAAAGAAAAAGCACTCACGCTAAAGCCGAACAAGACAGCCTGGAACAGGAAAAAAAAGGAAGAAAAGAGTCCCAAGAGTAGACAAAAGAGTCAAGGACACAAGCACTCCCACAAAAATACCAAGCTAACAGTCACAACACATATGCAGAGAATCTGGTATAGACCCACACAGGCCCTCTGCATGTCACTTAATTTTCTATGAGCCCATATGATCCCTACTTATTTGATTCAGTAGGCCATGCTTTCCTCGTGTCCTCCATCCCCTCTGACTCCTACAGTTTTCCTCATCCTCTTCCACCAGGCTTCCCTGATCTCTGAGGGGAGGGACCCATAGAGACTTCCAATTTAGACTCTATCTCTGCATAATGTCTAGCTGTGGCTCTGAGTCCCCACTTTTATCTTCTACCAGAGGAAGCCTCTCTGATGAGGACTGGACAAGGCACTAATATTAGTATAGCAGAATATTATTAGGAATCTTTTTTTTCTATCCTAAGTCTCTGGGCTATCCAGCTTCCAGTTTGTGGTAATCTGGGTCATCCAGGCAGTGTCAATTGTGGGTTCCCTCTCATGGAATGAGACTCAAGAGTCATTGGTTGACCACTCCCACAAATTCTGCACCTCTATTGCCCCAGCATGTCTATCAGGCAGGACAGATTATAGGTCAAAGGTTTTGTAGCTGGGTTGGTATTCTAGGCCCAAGACTGTAAGCCTTGCCTGGTTAGAGAAGATGGTCAGTTCAGACTCCATATCCTTCATTGTTAGAATGAAGGATACTCTTAGAATACTGGGAATTTCTACTGCACTAGGTTTCTATATTACCCCCCACCAAATGCCCTCCAACTCTGGTTGTTTTTCCTTGTACTTTTTCTCTCCCTTCCACCATCATGTCTCATCCAACCCTCTCACCCTTCCAGCTTCAGATCAGGGATGGTAATACTTCTGGATGTTCTTTTATTGTACAGGATTGCTTTAGCTATCCAGAGTTTTTGTTTTTCCATATGAAGTTGGATATTGTTCTTTTAAGGTCTGTAAAGAATTGTGTTGAGATTTTGATGGGGATTGCATTGAATCTTAACAGATCCTACTTATCCAAGAGTATGGGAGATCTTTCCATCTAATGATATGCTCTCGAATTTCTTTTTTCAAAGACTTGCAGTTCTTGTCATAGAGGTCTTTCACTTGCTTGGTTAGAGTTACCCCAAAATATTTTATGTTATTTGTGACTTTTGTGAAGAGTGCTGTTTCCTTGATTTCTTTCTCAGCCTAATTATCATTTGTATATAGGAGGATTACTGGTTTGTTTGCTTTTTCAATTAATCTTTGTATCTAGCCACTTTGCTGAAGGTATTTATCAGTTGTAGGAGTTCCCTGGTAGAATTTTTGGGGTCACTTATTTAAAACATCATGTCATCTATAAATACCGATACTTTGGCTTCTTCCTTTTCAATTTGTATCCCCTTGATCTTGTTGTCTTATGGCTGTAGATAGAACGTCAAGTACTAAATTGAATAGATACAGAGTGGAGAATCTTGTCTTGTCCCTGATTTTAGTGGAAAAAACTTTTAAGTTTCTCTCAATTTAATTTGATGTTAGCTATTGGTTTGCTGTATATTGTCTTTATTATGTTTAGTTATGTCCCTTGTATTCCAGATCTCTCCAAGATTTTTACCAAGAAGACAGGTTGGTTTTTGTCAAAGGTTTCTTAGATCTAATGGTATGATTATGTGATTTTTTTCTTTAAGTTTTTTATATGGTGGATTACATTGACAGATTTTCATATATTGAACCATCACCCCATCTCTGGAATGAAGCCTACTGGATCATCGTGGATGATCTTTTTGTGTGTTCTCAAAATTGGTTTGCCAGTATTTTATTGGGTAACTTTGCATCAATATTCATGAGGGAACTTGGTCTGTAATTCTCTTTCTTTGTTAAGTCTTTGTATGGTTTGGGTATCAAGGTGACTGTGGCCTCATAAAATGAATTTGGCAATGTTCCTTCTGTTCTATTTTGTGGAACAATTTGAAGAGCAGTGGTATTAGCTCTCTTTGAAAATCTGGTAGTATTATGTACTAAAACCATCTGGCCCTGGGCGTTTTTGGTTTGGAGACTTTTAATGACTGCTTCTATTTCCTTAGTGGTTTAGGTCTATTAAATTATTTATTTGATCTTGCTTTAACTTTGGTAAGTTAGTTGTACCTATAGAGAAAATTATCCATTTCTTTTAGAGTTTCTAATTTTGTGAGGCATAGGTTTTTAAAGTATTACCTAATGATTCTTTAGAGTTCCTAGGTGTCTATTGTTATGACCATTTTTTGTCTATGATTTTGTTAATTTGCATATTTCTCCTTATCTTTTAGTTAGTTTGGATAAGGATTATCTAACTTCTTGATTTTCTCTAAGAATCAATTCTTTGTTTCATTGATTCTTTGTATTGTTCTCCTTTTTATTTTATTGATTTCTGTCCTTAGTTTGATTATTTCCTGATATCTATTCCTTTAGGGTATGTGGTTGCTTTTGTTTTGTTTTATTCTTTGGGGGGGTCTGCCACCCAACTCCCAAATAAATGCATGGAGACTTATTCTTACTTGTGAATGCCCAGCCTTATCTTGACTTGTTTCTAGCCAGCTTTTCATAAATTATTCTGTCTGTCTTTAACTACATTTTGCCTCTGTGCCTCTACCTTTCTCAATTCTATATACCTCTTGTTCATTCTTGTTCCATGGTTGGCTGTATGTCTGAGTAGTTGTGTGGCTAGCCTCTGGTGTCCTCCTTCTCCCTCAATCTTCTCTTCCAAGATTTCTCCTCCTATTTATTCTCTCTGCCTGCCAACCCCACCTATCTATTGGCCATTCCACTCTTTATTAGACCAATCAGGTGTTTTAGACAAGCACAGTAACACAGCTTTACAGAGTTAAACAAATGCAACATGAAAGAATACAAAACATCTTTGCATCATTAACCAGATATTCCACAGCATAAAAGAATGCAACACATCTTTAAATAATATTCCACAGCACTGGTGTGCTTCTTTTCTTATTCTATATCTTTCAGGTGTACCGTTAAGTTCCTAGTATGAGATTTTTTAAATTTTTTGATTTAAGCACTTAGTGCTGTGAACTCTCTTTTCTTAGCTCTCATTGTGTCCCATAAGTTTGGGTATGTTGTGTATTTTTTCATGGAATTCTAGAAAGTCCTTATTTTATTTCTTTATTTCTGTCTTGACCCAATTTTTATTCAGTAGAGAATTGTTTGGTTTCCATGAGTTTGTAGGCTTTCTGATGTTTCATTAAAAAGTTGGGTGTAATTCTGATATGTTTCTAATAGTATTATAATATGTTCAGTGTGTTTAGTGTTTTAATTATTATGTGGGGAGGGGAACTTGCTTTTCTGGTCAAATCTATTTGGTATTTTGTAAGCTTCTTGTACCTTTATAGGCATGTCCTTCTTCAGTTTTGGAAAATTTTCTTCTATAATTTTGTTGAAAGTATTTTCTGGGTCTTTGAACAAGGTTCTTCTATTCCTGTAATTCTTAGGTTTTCCAGATGTTTTGTGTCAGGAATTTTTTAGATTTAACATTTTCTTTGATTGCAGATTATATTTCTTCTATTGTATCTTCAACACCTGAGATTCCCTCTTGTGTCTCTTCTATTGGTTATGCTTGCACCTGTTCAGTTACCTAGATTTTTTTCATTTCCAGAATCCCCTCATTCTCTGTTTTCTTTAGTGCTTCTATTTCCATTTTCAAGTCTTATACAGTTTTATTTGTTTCCTTCAACTGTTTGTTTCTTCGTATCTTTCTTTAAGGGATTTATTAATTTCTCCTTTAAGGACCTCTGTCATCTTCATAAAGTTGGCTTTAAGGCCTTTTTCTTGTGCTCCAGTTGTGTTGAAATATTCAAGGCTTGTCATAGTAAGATAGCTGTACTCTGGTGGAGATATAGTGCCCTGGATGTTATTGATTGTGTTCTTATGTTGACATCTAGGCATCTGTGTATGGGGTGATTATAGGTCTAGGTGGTGATTTTTAGGTTTACCTTTGTTAAATGGGTACTATGGTTCCTTGGTTTCTGTTTCATCTCTGGATTTCCAAAGAGTGTGATAGCTGTGTATTGCTTGTCTCCCTCACTGTGATTTCACTTTGTGGAATCATAGGCATTGTATGTATGTATCCCCCCCTGCAGTTTTCCTTAGTGGAATCACAGACATTGTGTGTATAGATCAAAGCAATTCAAATGAATGAATTGATGAATGAATGAAGCGTTAATAAGCCTCCATTTCCTCATCTATAAAATCAAGGAGTTGGACTGCATGGTGTCTAAGGTCCTTCCTAACCTAATATTATCAGAGAAACAAATCCCTTGACTTTTTGTAGAATTGACCGAGGTCCTTTGTGGGATTTCCTTCATTAGGTCATAATTTCTTCTATTCTTGGATGAAGTTCTCACACCAAGGAGATTCCCCAAGAGCAGAGAAATAATATTGAGTCGAGAGGAAGGCCAAGCAATATCTTTCAAGTAAAGAACTTGTATATCTTGCAGGGCAGCTGCCTCTGCCACCAGCACCTCCCTCAGCCCGCAGTTCCCCAAATCACAGAACTTTCACCTGTAGGTTCAAAGGTCTCCTTGTTTCCCCTCACCTAAATAAGGGAGTCCTAACGTGTTCTTGTTTCTGAGTTTTCCCCAAGTTGTATAACATATCGGCTAAAGAAACTGCTATTTTTTTAAGTGAGGAACATTGACACACAATCAGACAAGTGAATCTGTTGATTGCTTGTGACAATAACATTTGAAGTAGTGTGTTTTCTTATTCCCTTGCTGTTGGGCATCAAATTACTGATGACTTAAAACTATTCATGGAAAGAATTTATCACGTGGCTACTTTGAAATGAACAGATATATAGGGCATTGTAATGAAGATCAAAACTGGTCATTCCCAGTGTCTTCAACCAGCATGAGGATGTGTCTGTAACTCATGGCTATTCCAAATCACTAGTGATAGGTGACCTTTACCTGGGCTTGTTTTGAAAAATGCAATGTAGCGCTAGATACTTCCTTTGCCAAGAAACTCCAGAAATGCATTTTCAATTTGCTCAGGAGGTACTGGATATTTACCCATCATTTAGTAGGTTTAGACTTTCAATATTTTTGACATCAATTGTATCTTACATACATGAAGACAAATTGAACACCTTCCCTCACCAGAAAAGTAACCTGATTGGGTTAGATGTCTTTATTGTTCCCAATTTGGAAAGGTCAGGAAATGGAGAAAACATCTTTAATAGTCTGGTGTCGTTCAGTTCTGCCTGTGCTTGCAAAAGACTGCAGAATATTATTTTTCACTTCTGATTAGCTACAAAGATGCCAATTAGAATTGACTTTTGACTTTACATAGCTGTACAGATAACTCAGGTTGTTATAGTTAATTAATACTTCAAGAACAAAAACTAACAAAAAATAGAAACCAAGCTTTGATCAAAATCTAAGAGTTTATTGTGGCTACTTCAAGCACAAGGCTCAGCTCTCCCTGGCATCAGAGAAATAGAAGCAAGGAAGATGGCACACTAAGGAGACTGGCCAAGGATAAAGGGTTCTAGACCCCTTCTCTTCTCTTGGACACACTGCTTAGCATCTGCTTAGATCTCAGTCATTTGATTGCAAAGACAAGATAAATGGATCCCTCAGCCCGGAGAACAGCATCAATTAAACTAATAACCTGGAATTTCAAAGGCAAAAAATTCTGAAGTCAAAAGATTTGGGATAATGGAATATTTACAGAAAAACTGTGAAAATCTGTCTTACAAAGATGCACTTTATAACAGAGAGCCACTTCCATTTTGCAGACTGACCTGATGACCATAACTGGTATTACAAAGTGCACTGCTGTGAAATCTCTCTCCCTTTAAAGGGCTGGACAGAAATGCAAAAAAATAGCTGCCAACTCACTTTCAAAGCTAAAATGTAAATATAGTAATTAGTTTGGCTCTGGGCCATTCTATTTTGCATGAAAGCTTCTCTACTGATAGAGTAATAATTTATGAAAACAAGGAATATTTTGCAACCTGCCTCTTGGACATTATTGATCATTTAATGTATAGCCTGAACAGTTTCCTCCACTGTTAAAGATATTTTAAGATCTGTTTTAACATTTCATTATTGTATCTTAGCTCATATTATCTAAAGATATAATAAAAGGCTGAGCTTATACTCACCATTTTAGAGTAAGAGTAATATTCTCAACTGCATCTTTATCCCAGAGATGACTATATTTCCTTCTTGTCTTTATTTCACTTATTTAAAACTACATCTAGGGACCGGAACTATAACTCAGTCAGCAAGGTGCTTGTAGTGTGTGATAATTACTTTTAAACATCAACTTGCCATGACCTAGACTCTCTATTGGGGGATTGTCTAGAATAGGTTGGCCAGTGAGTAAGTCTGAGGACTTGTCTTGATTGCCATTTGAAGTGGTCAGACCAACCCTGAATCTAGGCAGTACCACTTTAGGGGCTGAGCCCCAAACCTCGATGGTGAAGAAAGTGTGCCTAGCAGGAGCAACAGCAGGCAAGGATGAGTGTACTCCATTTGACCTTGACTGTGCATGTCATGGGTCGAGTTGCTTAAAGTTCCTGCGTTCACACCCTGCCATTCCCCCCTCCATTAGTGACAAATTGCAACCTGGAGGTGTAAAGCAAAATAATTTTCTTGTAAGTTGTGTCTGCCAGGAGATTTGCCACAGCAATAGGAAAGAAACTAAAGCACTGCAAACCAAGAGTACCCAAGCTCAGGTTCCAGATGGCCATGGAAAAGTCAGGCAGCACCTGTGCCATAAAGTCAGCACACTGTAGATCCCTTGGGTATGCTGAACAGCCATCTGAGCCTATTGGTGAGCTCCAGGTTCAGTGAGAGATTCAATCTGAAGAAAATAGTAACCCTTTGCCCTCTGCCCTCCTGTTCCGTGTTTATATCCCCCTCACTAAGGACCCCCCTTTTCCACATTCCTCGTCAGATTACTTGTACCATGCTATTCCCTACTTCATTGCTCCCCAAACAAGCGATCTTGTGGGGCAATGGGAAAGGGAGGCTCTTTAGGGAAGGGGGAGAGAGGTGAAAACAGAAGGAGGGAGATGGGGAAAATAACATTAAGAATGTTGGAAAATCCATAAAGAAGCATGCTACTATTTTCCAAAACAACGGGTGCATGGGACTCCATATATCAACATAAATATATAGTTTTAATAAACTTTTATCATCTGGGCTCCCTCCAAGACCCCAATTCCAGCTATAAGATTCCCTCTTTTGAGTTGTTGTCCAGAGCTTTCCAAGAGACCCCTAAAACATACAGGTTACTGCTCTTTCCCTTGGTTACTCCACAGAGATAAGAGGTAGCTAACTTGAATGCTCTCTCCCTAGGGACTAGTTTTCTTTGTTTTCTCTCTTTTTTCTCAATATATGTTTTTATTTAAATTAGAAACATGAATGCTTCACATGTCAATCCCAGCTCCCTCTCCCACTTCTCCTCCCTTCCCCTCCACCAGCCCCCAATCCAACCCACATCATTCCCCAGGGAGGGTGAGGCCCTCCTTCGGGTGGATCTCCAGGGTCTGTCATTTCATCCAGGGCAGGATCTAGGTCCTTCATGGGGATTAGTTTTCATGGTACCAGAAAGTTCCATGCAAGCTTCCAAAGGAGGGAGGCAACAAACCAACCTACCCAGATATGATACCTATGAGCCATAGCAATGACCAGCATGGCACAATTACCCTAAAGGTAACCAAGAGATCTCTAATTGGATATAAAACTCACTAGACAAGAGGGAGACTATGTCTTGTATTGGAAACCTAGTTAATAACTCAGAGCTACTGAAGTCATGGCTATTGAAGGAGAATGTAGAAGTGCTAATTTACAAAGCAACATGACAACAATCTATAAACATCTGCCCTCATACCCACAGGTAAGGATAGTCTTCACTCCTCATCGAGGAAACTTCTCTTTGCAACAGATGGGGACCATTATAGTAAACTACAACCAATCAAAACGCTGACTTATGGAGCCCAGTCCCAATCTATAGGACACCCCCACACCTAAAGCTCAGGGAATACTTCAGAAGAGGAGCAGAGAGACTGTAAGAGTGAGAGGACCAGAGAGTTTGGTGTGAGAATGTGTTTCCTACTAATAGTAGAATCTACAGCCATAAAATTGTACCATTGTGACTCTCCAAATTTGAGCTGAACAAGGATGACACCAATGAGTGTGCCAAACTGGGTGTGAAAAAGACCCCATGAGGACCTCAATTATACACAAAGAACTGGAGGAAACTGAGGACATGGGAAACATGGTCTTCCCAAAGAAAAGCACATAAATTAATTGTCCAGAGCCAAGTGGTCAGTCCTGAAAACAAACATACAGCTACCATTATACAGACTAAACAGGTTATAATTAAAAATATGTATGTATATGCTTATGCATACGTATATATGCATGTAAAAACAATTAGTAAGGAAAAAAGAGGACATGAATTTAGAGGAGAGTGGGAAGAAGTATATGGAAGGTTTTGGAGAGAGGAAATGAAAGGACAAAATATAAATTATAACCTCAAAATGAAAAAGTCAGTAATCGGGGTGTGGTACCGCATACCCTTAATCACAGCTCACAGAATGAGAGTCTCTATGAGTCCAAGACAAGCCTGATGAATATAAGAACTTCCAGGCCAGCCAGGGCTACACAGTAAGACACTGTCTTAAAACAACAAACATGGTGACAGGAGGAAAGATATCTGAGAGTGTCCTCTAGCCCCCACACATGCACACTACACACACACACACACACACACACACACACACACACACAGATTCATGCATGCATACATATGAAAATACACATACATGTGTATACATAAATAAAACCATATGTGTGATTTCTACGTAGGGTGACAAAGATTTAGATAGATATCTTTATTCTCCATTACTGCTAACTCAACTCAAGGAAAAACCTCTTCAAACTAACACAGAACTATATTAGTTCTTTCATGTAGTTAAAATACGGTATGTACTCACTAATATATGGATTTTAGACATGGAGCAGGATAGTGCCAGTCTGCACTTCCACTGATAGAGAGTCTGGGAAACAGGAAAGAACCTAAAAGATATGCATATATGCATAGTACCCAAGAGAAGAGGATTGAGACAAGATCCTCTGAATGGATGGGGAACACGGCGAGGGGTGGGGGGAGCGGGAGCTGGGAAGAAGAGAGGGGGTGAAGAGGAAGAGAGTTGGTCATGGGGGATCAGGAAGTTGAGTAGGTGGGGGTAGAATAGGGGGAAGAGGGAATCATAGGATAGAAGACAGATCAGGACCAGAGTGACCTCGAGTGATCTAAAGGGATAACACCAATTGGCAAGCTAAGCAATAGTGGAGAGAACACCTCGAATGCCCATTCCTGATAATGAACTTGATGTCTATAACCATCCGGGAGCCTTCATCCTGTGACTGATGGAAGCAGAGGCAAACACACAATTAATCACTGAACTGAACCCAAGGAACCCAGTGACAGAGAGAGAGGAGTGATGAGCAAATTGGCAAAGATTGGGCTGGCACAACCAGCAGAGACAGCTGATCTGAACAGGGGAGAGCTCTTGGACCCCAGACCGACAGTTGGGAGGCCAACATGGGACTGATCTGGACCCCCCCAAATGTGAGTGTCAGCGAGAAGGCCTGGGCAACCTATGGGGCCCTGAGCTGTGGATCAGTGTCTATCCCTGGAATACAAACAGTCATCATATGCCTATAGCACAAAGAGGGATGCTCTCTCAGCCTGAACTCTTAGGGGAGTGCCTGGACCCTACCCAGAGTGAAGTGACAGACTCTAGATATCCCCTATGTGGAAGGATTTGGCAATAGGGTGGGAGGGTGGGGGGAAGGAGAGTGCGGGAGGAGGGGAGGGAGAGGTAACTGGGATTGACATGTAAAACAAGCTATTAAAAAAATATCAAGCCGATACTAAACCAACAGGGACAACTAGTATTTGCTTATTGTAGATGGACGATGCTTAAAAAGATAGAACAGAAAAGGTAAGTTTGCAGTTAGGAAGGAAAAAATCTATATATTTTCCTCCACTTCTGTGTGCCAAGACTGTTGGCTAGTGCAACACTGAGAAAAGCTTTCTCCAAGCCAATGTACTAGATGGTCAACTGAGCCACAGTGGGTGGTTATCATTTCCTGGAACAGCTTCTAGGTTTGGGTTCTTCCATCCTCTCTCAGGCTCACAAATCCTGGGTGTGCTCTAGCTGGGCCAATAAAAAGCCTTTCATGGTATGTACTCACTCATATATGGATTTTAGACATAGAGCAAAAGATTACCAGCCTACAATCCACACAGCCAGAGAAGCTAGGAAACAAGGAGGTCCCTAAGAGAGACATACATAGGACCCCTGAGAAGGGGAAAGGGACAAGCTAATTGGGAGCATGGGGGGAGTGGAGAGGGAGTTAGGAGAAAGAGAAGCAGAGAAGAGGAGGGGAGAGGAGGACATGAGAGAGCAGGAAGGTTGACCCAGGGGAAGAATAGAGGAGAACAAGAAAAGAGATACCTTAAAGAGGGAGCCATCATAGGTTTAAAGGGAAATCTAGCACTAGGGAAATGTCCAGAGATCTACAAGGATGACCCCAACTAACAATCTAAGCAATAATGGAGAGGCTACCTTAAATGCCCTTCCCTGATAATGAGATTGACAACTACCTTGTATGCCATCCTAAAGCCTTCATCCTGTGGCTGATGGAAGCAGAGGCAGGCACCCACAGCTAAACACTGAACTGAACTCTGGAGACCAGTTGCAGAGAGGGAGGAGTGATGAGCAAAGGGGTCAAGACTGGACTGGAGAAACCCACAGAAACAGCTGACCCGAACAAGGGGGGCTTGTGAACCGCAGACTGATAGCTGGGAAACCAGCATAGGACTGATCCAGACCCTTGATCGTCGTGTCAGTTAGGAGGCCTGGGCAATCCAGGCCTTTGGTAGTGGATCAGTATTTATCCCTAGCAGAGCAATGGACTCTGGGAGCCCATTCCACATAGAGGGATACTCTCTCAGCCTAGACACGCTCGGGAGGGCCTAGGCCCTGCTCTGAATGATATGACAGACTTTGAAGATCCCCAATGGAAGGCCTCAACCTCCCTGGGGAGCAGAAAGGGTGTGGGATAGGGGATCAGATGGGAGGCAGGGGAAGAGGGGAGGGAGAGGGAACTGGGACTGACATGTAAAACAAGCTTGTTTCTAACTTAAATTAAAAAAGGAAATAAAAGCCTTCTTTCAGAGTGGAATTGTATATGTCTCCAATGGTTGCACATCACAAAGTTGCACAGGTACCGTTCATGTAGAAAAGTGTTATGCAGAAGTGCTGAGCATTTCCTAGTGCCCCACCCACAGCTGGGTGTGTGAGCCTGCTCTGATTCCACGTTTCTTCCTCAGCACCAAGACTGTGCTGATAAGAATTTCCCAACTGTCCCTACTACACTTCCATATTACTTCCTGGCATGTAATGACTTCTACTCCCTATCAGAGATGGAAATTCTGGGCTTATTGACAAGAACTATACGTTTTCATTCAGTATTCAGAAAGCAAATTACGCCTACCAATTAAATACCACAAAAACATTGAGAAAGAGCGTGAGTTTTAATGCTGAAAAGATTTGCCTGAGCGGCAGTTCTTCCAGCAGCATCAGGTAAATAGGCCGGCTTCCCGGCCTGTGCTCCAGTGCTTGCAGATTGCCTGGGACCTGCACAGAGCTCCCAATCCCGGCGGGAGCCAAGCACCCAGACCCCAGGTCTTCTCTCCCACCAACGAGACCAGGAAACCAGAGGACCCAGGGAGACCAGGGGAGTAGCTGTTCTGGATCAAGTACAACAGGACCCAGCATAGGGTCCAGGGGACCAGGTAAGAGGATAAGCGCCCCAGATTCCTGTTCTTCTTCTCCACCCACGGGACCAGCATTCGGACAAGGAATAGAAGAATCACCAGATTATTGGACTTGCTAGCACCCACCAAAAGGGAACTCTGGTACCCAAACCAGTAAGGGGCTCTTTCTGCACCCACTAGAAGAAGAGATGGGAAAGAGACAATACAAAAACACAGTCAGCAACAGAAAAACAAATGTGACACCGCCAGATTCTAGAGACTCCACACCAGCAAGACCCCAACATTCCAATGCAGACGAAGCAGAAGAGAACGACCTTAAAAGCACTTTCATGAAAATGATAGAGGCCCTAAAAGAGGATATTGGAAAATCCCTCAAAGAAATGGAAGAAAAAACAAAGCAAAAAATGCAAGAAATGGAAGAAAAAACAAAGCAAAAAATGCAAGAATTGGAAGAAGAATCATACCAAAAAAGGCAGGAAATGGAAGAAGAAACAAAGCAAAAAATGCAAGAAATGGTAGAAAAAACAAAGCAAAAAATGAAAAAAATGGAAGAAGAAACAAACCAAAAAAGGCAGGAAATGGAAGAAGAAACAAAGCACAAAATGCGAGAAATGGAACAAAAAGCAAACCAAAAAATGCAAGAAATGGAAGAAAGAACAAACCAAAAAATTCATAAAAGGCAACAAACGGACGAACAGATAAACAGAAAATTGCAAGAAGCAATGCAAACACTGCAAGGGTAGAAAACTGAAATAGAGTCATTAAAAAAACACAATCTGAAGAAAGACAGAAAATAGAAAAGCTGGACAAACAGACAGGCACTACCAATACAAGCATTACCAACAGAATAGAAGAGATGGAAGAGAGAATCTCAAGTGTTGAAGATACGCTAGGAGAAATGGATTTATCAACCAAAGAAAACCTTAAATCCAACAAATCCTTAACACAAAACATCCAGGAAATGTGGGACACCATGAAAAGACCAAACCTAAGAATAATAGGTATAGAAGAAGAAGAAATCCAGCTCAAAGGGGCAGAAGGCATATTCAACAAAATCATAGAAGAAAACTTTCCCAACCTTAAGAAAGACATGCCAATGAAGGTACAAGAAGCCTACAGAACACCAAATAGAGTGGACCACAAAAAAAATCCCCTCGCCACATAATAATCAAGACCCCAAACATACAGAATAAAGAAAGAATATTAAGAGCAGCTAAGGAAAAAGGTCAAGTAACATATAAAGGCAGACCTATCAGAATTACACCTGATTTCTCCATGGAAACGCTGAAAGCCAGAAGGTCCTGGATAGATATTCTACCTACACTAAGAGACCACGGATGCCAGCCCAGATTACTGTACCCGGCAAAGCTCTCAATCACTATAGACGGAGAAAACAAGATATTCCATGACAAAACTAGATTCAAGCAATATGTGTCCACTAACCCAGCCCTACAGAAATTTTTGGAAGGAAAACTCCAACCCAAGGAAGCTAACTACAACCAGAAAAACATAAGCATTAGAGAATCACTCTCTACCAACAGCCAAAAGAACAAAGGGGTGAAATTCCACACATAATTCCACCAACAACAACCATCGCAAATCGAAGAAGGATGAGCAATCATTGGTCATTAATATCCCTCAATATTAATGGCCTTAACTCACCCATAAAAAGACACAGACTAGCAGATTGGATTCGAAGACAGATCCCTTCCTTCTGCTGCATACAGGAAACACACCTTACCCTTAAAGACAGACATTACCTGAGAATTAAAGGTTGGGAAAAATTTTTCAATCGAATGGACCCAAGAAACAAGCCGGGGTAGCAATCCTAATATCTAACAAACTAGACTTTAAAATAAAATCAATCAAAAGAGATGAAGGAGGTCATTACATACTCATCACAGGTGAAACCCACCAAGAGGAAGTGTCTATTCTGAACATCTATGCCCCAAATACAAAGGCTTCCACATTCGTTAAAGAAACATTATTAGAACTTAAATCTCATCTAAAGCCCCACACAGTTATAGTGGGAGATTTCAACACACCACTCTCACCACTAGACAGGAATACCAAACAGAAACTCAACAAAGAAGCAAAAGGGCTAATAGAAGTAATGACCCAACTGGGATTAACAGATATCTATAGAACATTTCATCCACATAAAAAAGAATATACCTTCTTCTCACCACCACATGGAACCTTCTCAAAAATCGACCACATACTTGGCAACATATCAAACCTCAGCAGCTACAAAAAAATTGGAATAACTCCATGCATCTTATCAGACCACCATGCTTTAAAATTAGAATTCAACAACAACACAAATTGCAGAAAACCTACAAACTCATGGAAATTGAATAATGCTCAACTGCACCATCCCTGGGTCAAAGAGGAAATAAAAAAGAAATTAAAGACTTCCTCGAATTCAATGAGAATGAAGACACAATATACCCAAACCTATGGGACACTTTGAAAGCAGTGCTACGGGGGAAATTCATAGCGCTAAATGCCCACATGAAGAAACAGGAGAACAGTTATACCAGAGAATTAACATCACAGCTGAAAGCTCTAGAACACAAAGAAGCACACTCCCCCAGGAGGAGTAGACGCCAGGAAATAATCAAATTGAGGGCTGAAATTAATAAAGTAGAAACCATGAAAACAATACAAAGAATCAACACAACGAAGAGTTGGTTCTTTGAGAAAATCAACAAGATAGACAAACCTTTGTCCAAACTTACCAAACAGCAGAGAGTGAACACGCAAATTAACAAAATTAGAAATGAAAAGGGGGACATAACAACAGACTCTGAGGAAATCCAGAGAATCATTAGGTCATACTTTGAAAACCTGTACTCCACAAAATTCGAAAATTTAAAGGAAATGGATGACTTCCTGGACAGCTATCAATTGCCAAAACTAAATCAAGAACAGATAAGCAATTTAAATAGACCTATAACCCCTATGGAAATAGAAGCTGTCATCAAAAGTCTCCCAACCAAAAAAAGCCCAGGTCCAGATGGCCTCAGTGCAGAATTCTACCACAAATTCAAAGAACAGCTTATACCAATTCTTCTCAAAGTGTTCCACACAATAGAAGCAGAAGGGTCTTTGCCAAACTCTTTCTATGAGGCTTCAATAACCTTGATCCCCAAGCCACACAAAGATACAACTAAGAAAGAGAACTTCAGACCAATATCCCTCATGAACATTGATGCAAAAATACTCAATAAAATACTGGCAAATCGGATCCAAGAACACATCAAAACAATCATTCACCACGATCAAGTAGGTTTCATCCCAGGAATGCAGGGATGGTTCAACATACGAAAATCCATCAAAGTAATCCACCATATAAATAAGCTGAAAAACAAAAATCACATGATCATCTCACTAGATGCTGAAAAAGCCTTTGACAAAATCTAACACCCCTTCATGATAAAGGTCTTGGAGAGATCTGGGATAACAGGGACATACTTAAACATAATAAAAGCTATATACAGTAAACCAACAGCCAACATCAAACTAAATGGACAGAAACTCAACGCAATTCCTCTAAAATCAGGAACAAAACAAGGCTGTCCACTCTCTCCATACCTTTTCAACATGGTACTTGAAGTTCTAGCTATTGCCATACGACAACAAAGGGGGATGATGGGGATACAAATTGGGAAGGAAGAGGTCAAACTTTCACTGTTTGCAGACGATATGATAGTTTACATCAATGACCCAAAGAACTCTACCAGGGAACTCTTACAGCTGATTAACACCTTCAGCAAAGTGGCAGGCTACAAGATCAACTCAAGAAAATCAGTAGCCCTACTATATACAGATGATAAAAGGGCTGAAAGAGAAATCAGAGAAACATCACCCTTTACAATTGCCACAAACAACATAAAATACCTTGGGGTAACGCTAACCAAACAAGTGAAAGACCTGTATCGTAAGAACTTTGAATCTTTAAAGAAAGAAATTAAAGAAGCCCTCAGAAAATGGAAAGATCTCCCATGCTCTTGGATAGGTAGGATCAATGTAGGAAAAATGGCAATCCTGCCAAAAGCAATCTACAGATTCAATGCAATCCCCATTAAAATCCCAGCACAGTTCTTCACAGACCTTGAAAGAACAATAATCAATTTTGTATGGAAAAACAAAAGACCCAGGATAGCCAAAACAACCCTGTTCAACACGGCAACGTCCGGAGGCATCACCATCCCTGACCTCAAGCTCTATTATAGAGCTATAGTCCTGAAAACAGCTTGGTATTGGCACAAAAATAGACAGGTAGACCAATGGAATCGAATTGAAAACCCGGGTATTAACCCACACACGTACGAACATCTGATCTTTGACAAAGAAGCTAAAAATATACAATGGAATAAAGAAAGCATCTTCAACAAATGGTGCTGGCATAATTGGAGACTGGCATGTAGAAGAATGCAGATCGATCCATGTCTATCGCCATGCACAAAACTTAAGTCCAAATGGATCAAAGACCTCAACATAAATCCAGCCACACTGAACCTCTTAGAAGAGAAAGTGGGTGGTACCCTTGAACGAATTGGTACAGGAGACAGCTTCCTGAACATAACACCAGTAGCACAGGCAGTAAGATCAACAATCAATAAATGGGACCTACTGAAACTGAGAAGCTTCTGTAAGGCAAAGGACACAGTCAGCAAGACAAAAAGGCAGCCCACAGAATGGGAAAAAATATTCACTAATCCCACATCTGACAGAGGGTTGATCTCCAAAATTTACAAAGAACTCAAGAAGCAAGTCTCCAAAACACCAAAGGACCCTATTAAAAAGTGGGCTGCAGAACTAAATAGAGAGTTTTCAATAGAGGAGTCTAAAATGGCTGAGAGGCACTTGAGAAAGTGCTCAACATCCTTAGCCATCCGGGAAATGCAAATCAAAACAACTCTCAGATACCATCTCACCCCTGTCAGAATGGCTAAAATCAAAAACACCAATGACAATTTATGCTGGAGAGGATGTGGTGAAAGGGGGACACTCCTCCATTGCTGGTGGGAGTGCCAACTGGTCCAGCCACTTTGGAAATCAGTGTGGAGATTCCTCAGAAAAATGGGAATAAACCTACCACAAGACCCAGCAACTCCACTCTTAGGCATATATCCAAAAGATGCCCATTCATATAACAAAGATGTCTGTTCCACTATGTTCATAGCAGCTTTATTTGTAATTGCCAGAACGTGGAAGCAACCTAGATGTCCCTCACCTGAAGAGTGGATAGAGAAAATGTGGTACATCTACACAATGGAGTACTATTCAGCAGAAAAAAATAATGGAATCATGAGATTCGCAGGCAAATGGATGACACTAGAAGAAACCATCCTGAGTGAGGTAACCCAGTCACAAAAAGAGAAACATGGCATGTACTCTCTCATATATGGATTTTAGACATAGATCTGGGGAGTGCCAGCCTACAATCCTATGGCCAGAGAGTCTGGGAAACAGAAACTTTATTTAGTGGCTGATCGAAGAAGAAGCAGACTCCCTTGGTTAAGTACTGAGCTGAACTCAAGAAAGCCAGTAACAGAGAGGGAGGACTGATGATCAAAGGGATTAAGACTGGGCTGGTCTAACCCCCAGAAACAGCTGACCAGACAAAGGTTAACTCTTGAATCCCAGGCATTAGCCTGGGAAGCCAGCATGGGACTGATCAAGACCCCCTGAATCTGGGTGTCAGTGAAGAGGCCTAGGGAATCTATTGAGCCTTGGGCAGCAGATCAGTACCCATCCCAAGTATACACACGGACTTTGGATTCCAATAGAACAATGTGAGGTGCACTCTCACCCAGAACTCTTGGGAAAGGGTCTAGGCCCTGCCCTATATGAAATGACACACTATGGACACCCCCATGGAGGGCCTCACCCTCCCTGGAGAAATGAGAGGATAACGGGGGAGGGGGGCGGGGGGGGGGGAGGGCACGGGAGGAAGGGAGGGAATGGGAGAGGGACCTGGAACTGACTTGTGAAGCAACCTTGATTCTTATCTAAATTTAAACTGGAAAATAAAATTTAAAAAAAGATTTGCCTATATATATGCAGCTTTGTGCGAGATATTCAAGCTCTCACAGAACATTAATTCCTTCTTCTGTGAGACGGAAGGCAGCGAGTTTACTTCCTAGTCTTCCTAAAAAGACCAAAGGGAAGAAGTCCAGAGTGTCACTCAGTACCACCAGTGCTCAGTACCAGGACGGGTTTCATAAGCAGCAGCAGCAGCAGGTCTTATCATATTGTTACATCGTGTTTCTCATGCTGTCTTGACTTCTTCACATCACAGTAAGATACTGCTTTCTACTGAGCTCTTCCAAGACTTGTCCCTGGCCTTGTTTTCACAATGCCGAGTAGGAAGCCACCGTTTCATGGCATGCTACCTTAATATCCATTCTCTTCTTGGGCACGAGGGGTCTATCACATCCTGTTGTAAAACATGCAAGAAAACTATGAATCTGGAGTAAGGTATCAGCGCTGAAGTTGTTCTTGGGAGTTGAAAACCAGGCAGAATGTGAAATCTTCCTTTCCAGCCTACACATTCCAGGAGTTCACAGTTAGTAAATAAAGGGCCTCAGTGTTGGCTTTTATCTTGACCCACATCAATGGGTCTTTGCTCTAGATGAGCGTTAATGTCCCTGGATAGAATCACATTCTCAACCTTACTTTGGAGGCATGCAACATCTCTGCCTCACCTGCAGATAGCCGCAAATGATGAAGACGGTGAGGGATCAGGCAATTCACGCACATGTGTTTTTCCTATAAAGTGGCATATGTTTTTCAGGTTGATGTTGGCCAGGTTAAATCGATCAGGTCTTTGCTTACTGGGAGTAAAAGCAATATCTGGACTATCTCAAGTGGAGTGGCAATCAGACAGGTGATGGCCCTGTGCTGGAAGAATACTAACCAGGTGGATATTTCTAGATGGATGACAGGGTGTGTGGATGTATTTTTTTTCCTGCTAGGATGAGATTGTGGCAAAGAAGATAGCTGGATACGCATGCTCATTTTGTATCCAGAAATGAGATACTAGTGTTATTCAAATAAGGGTGGAAAAATCTATCACTCCCGAGACAAGTCCTGGAATGATTGCAGCCTCTATGCTAAAATGAAGTGTCAGACACCATCATCCTGCCTTCTTGCCCTGATTCCTGATGATCAGAAAAAAAAAAAAAAACCCTGGGACTCTCAAGCTGCACACCATGCAGATGAGGTCAAATTGGATGCTTGAAAGCAGTTTCTTCCCAGCTAAGCATAGTTGGCTTTTCCTGTGGGACGCTCGGGTAAACAAACTGAACCATTCACCCCTAACACTTTGCATATCCTCATTTGCTCACTTGCTTTTGCTCCTGCCCTCTCCGGTGTCCTTCTGGATCACTCTAGGCATATGTTCCACACCTTCTGTGCTCTCTGGGTGTTTTATCCCTTCCCTAGGCTGAGTGATCCTGCAGTGAGAACCTCTGCTACTCAGCCTTCATCACACAGTCTGCGGCTCTTTAGTGAATAAAACATTTCCCCTTAATTTTCTTTTAGAAAAGGATCAGAACTTAGCTCGGCATACATAAGATTTGGGACTGGTTGCATTGCACAGCTCCAGAGAGCTGTAAATTTTAGAAAAGACTTATTTACTTTTAAAGATTTGCTCATTTTTATTCTGTATGTATGAATGTTTTTTCCTGCACATACGGATGTGTATCACATGTGTGCCTGGTGTCCAGGGAGGCCAGAAGGATCTCCTAAAACCGGAGTTATAGACAGTTATGAGCTGCCATGATGGAGCTGGGAACTGAATTCGGATCATCTACAAGAGCAGCAAGTGCTCTTAACCACTAAGCCATCTCTCCAGGAACTGTATTTTTATTGCCAATGGTATAAATGATGCCTTGAATTTATGCAATGCAATTACCCTCAGAGCACACTGGCTTTGAAATTCTACAGTTCAGAGTAATGTTCCTGCTAGCTGGGCATCTATATACCTTCTGACTATTCATTTGCAGCTATAATCACCAATGCTGTTTTGTATATTTTTCATGCTGGCTTTATATCTGTCAGCATTATGATTTTTTTAAATGAATAACAGAATGGGAGAAAAGACAGAGGACCAAACACAAAGGGCATATTTTTGGAAGACAGGCCATGGATATGTCAGAAAACATCAGGGCCCCTTTTCTGCCAAGCTGAGTCTTTGGGCCATGCTGAGGAGACCTGCTTTCGGTCTGAATGAAAGATCTTTATGGGCCACAGCTGTACCTCATCCATAATGTATGAGCCTAAAGAGGAGGCAGGAACCTAAACCCAGAAGGTGCTCCAAGAAATAATGAAAATTCATATGATCATATCATATTGCTCTGATATGATCTCTTCCTTCCAAGTTAATCAGTTTATCGCAGGAGAACACTCCTGAAATTACCTCCTTAGAACCAGGGGCATGGGGGAAAGCATGGGGGCAAAAGAATAGGATAAAGTTCAGATCCACCGAGGGAAATAGAGTAATCATTGCAAATTAGGAATTTAAGAAGTGTATGCTTTTCAAATCAGAGTGAAGAGTGTTAAACATGAACACCCCAAGACCCAGAAAAAAAAGGGGGTTTGCCCAGATCACATGGCGCAGCCAGGAAGATGACATCCCTGGCCTCTTGCTTCTCAAGTCTGAGCTTTCCCTCACTTTTCCCAAGTCGAAGGAAACCAGAAAAGCTATGCCTTTGCCTTTTGAACTTCTGATGTAGAGAAATAACAACATTTATGTCCATTACTAATTTATTTGTGTATATGCAATAGTCTGGATATGGAATATTCCCCTGAAAAGCTCAAGTATTAAAGATCTGGTTTCCAGTCCATATAGCTTCTAGGAGAAGATGGAACCTTTCAACAGTAAGGCTTAGTGGAAGGAAGTCTCAGGTCATTAGGGACATGCCCTTGAAGGAAATACCAAGACCCCGGCCCTTCCGGTCTATTTGCTCGTGGTCCACCATAAGCTGAGCAGTCTCTTGCCATGATGCGTCTGCTTCCAGAGGCTCAAAACAACAGAGAAAAGGTGACCATAGACTGGAACTTCTAATGCCACAAGACAAAGTAGCCTTTGATTATTTTAAGTTGACTGTTTCAGGTATCCTATTATAGCAGAAAGCTGACTAACTTTTAGTTCCCAACATTTCAGAAACCAGCCATTAACATCAGATTTTCCAGAGCAGGCACTATAAAGCGTATTTCCATACATGGACAGATAGTAACTATTTTGGACTTTGTAGGTCAGATGTCAAAATCAAGAATGTTATTCAGACAGCGCACCTCATGACTCAGAGTACAATCCCTTAAAGTTTTTTTTATTCTAAGTTTAATAGCAGTATAGAAATGGATGAGTTGGATCTCAGGGCTCTATTTTGCCAAACCTTGGTTTACATACCTGAATCCCAATCAATGCAACAGAGATCCACCTTCTACAAAAAGCACCATTGCTTCAGAAGGAAATAAAATGCCAAAAGGTGTTTTTTACATATTGAAATACACCCTCCTAGTGGGAGGACAGGAGTTCTTAAGACTCAGGAAATTTTTAAAAAATGAGTTTAAGAGGTTCTGTAAACTATTGAACCAGTGGCCTGTGGTTGTATATTGCTAGAGAAAAGGAGACTCTCTGATGGAGATGCTGTGAGTTGGGCAAGGAGCTCCAAGGATACAGCTGCCAGAGGTCCTCAGAAAACACAAACAACAACAACAAAAACAAACAAACAAAGTCAAGGGCAACTGTTATCCATTCTACTGAGTAAATAGAACAACAGGCATTCCTAATGTTTCCAGGGGTCTAAAACTTCTCTTCTTAAACTTAAGAGCAGAAAATAATCTCCTATTTAATGCTACTAAGGTAACATCATATTGGCACAACAGGACTGTGAGACCCCTGAAATGCATGTCTATCCAGTGGCCAATTTTTACCCTTCTTTATTCACAATGCAATTTTACATGCCTGTTTAAAAATAAAAGAACCTATTTACATTCCTCCATTCAGTTACTTATCTTAAACAATTTTATATCATAAAATTTTCACATTATTCTCAATCTTTAAAGCCTATGAGGCATCTTCAAATTGGGAACAACTTGGCCTCTGTACTTACACAGAGACCCAACCCCATTTATTTCCTTACCTTAGAGTGAATTAGAACAGTTAGAATGAGTTTTAAAAACATGCACCAAAATCCTACAGGAAGGGGTGTCTAATCCATAGATGAACAGCAGGAATGGCCCCAGTAATAAGATGAACTGTCCATCATCCTTTCCAGCTCAAAGGGACTGGCTTTCCTGGAGTTGAGGATAGAAGCTGGGTCCAAAAGAGATCCAAGAAAGTACACATTGTGAGGTGACTCCTACAATGACTGTGGTCAGCTTTCTTACACATAGAGGAACTTGATCCTTCAGAGATCCAATGTCCTCCTGCCCATTTCTGGATTAAAAAAATAGTTTTCCTTATAGGCTTCTTGGGGCCCTCAACATTACTCTCTGCTGCTGCTATATAAACCAGAGTCTTCCATGTTGACATCAGACCACAATGGTATCTGTTGGCTTGCTGATTCTCTATTCATTTCTGCCCACTGAGGTTACCTTTGCAATCTTAGATTGCAGCAAGGGGAGTGTCATCCATTCCTTCTGACTTGGCCAATATTCCTATACTTCTAACAGCACATGCTGCAACTCCAGGGAGATATTAGAATACTTCAGGATTTGCAATACTCATTAGGGGTACTACTAAAATACCAGGTATGCTGGCTAGACTTATGTCAACTTGACACAAGCTACAGTTAGTTATCCTAAAGGCTTCAATAAGAAAATGTATAAGATCCAGCTGTAGGTCATTTTCTTAGTGAGTGATTGATGTGGGCAGGCCCAGCCCATGATGGGTGGTGCCATCCAAGGCTGGTGGTCCTAGGCTCTATAAGAAGTAGGCTGAGCAAGTCATGGGGAGCAAACCAGTAAGCAGCAACCCTCCATATCCTCTGCATCAGCTCCTGCCTCCATATTCCATCCCTGTTTGAGTTCCTGTCCTTACTTCCTTCAATGATAATCTATGATATGGGAATGTAATCCAAATAAAGCCTTTCCTCCCCAACTTGCTTTTGTCTTTGTGTTTCATCACAGCAATAGAAACCCTTAGACACCAGCTGATGGGATGAAGTGAGCAGGACACTTCTTCCAGCTCTAAATAATAAAATCATGGGAAATCATGTTGTTAGCTAAAGAAACACTGTAACGAAGAGTGGAATTACATCTAGCAGATATGAAGTTCCTACCATTCTGGTCTGACTAGTTCCAAGTTATGCCAGAAATCATCTTTGTTTCTATTCCATCCTCATTCCTACTCTTCTAGCCGAGCCATGGTCCTCAACACCAGCTACTGAGCAAGATTCTTCAGGCGTTGAAGAGAAGTCTTACTCCTAAGGAATTTACAGACCAAAAGTAAGACAACAAGATCACTATCACTAATGGACATGATTGTGCTAAAACACAATAGTAGGATGTCTTCAGTATAGCAGGCAGTCAACAGTGCCGAGGTACTGTGTTGCAACACATGTCACCAATCTCTTCTTTAGTAGGTAGTTTCAGCTCTCGTGGCAATTCCTTCAGAAATTCTTCCTTGATTGACAAGATCTCTACTAAGATGGATGTTCCGGAAGATGCAGATTATACCACCTTGTTCATTGTTGCCCTTTTCCTTGGACCAAGCACAGTGTCTGACATTGGAAATTACTATCTGATGGATGGATGGATGGATGGATGGATGGATGGATGGATGGATGGATGGATGGATGGATGAAGGAAGGAAAAGGTACCAAGAAGAGGGAATATGGAACCAAGGCCTTGAAGAATAAGGTGAGCATGCCATAAAGAAGAACAAATGAAAATGAGAAATACAACTCTTGTCCAGAGCCTGCAACTCATGCTCCTACTGGTAGGAAGTTCAATAGCAAATATAGCTGGGATGGGCAGGAAGTAAGTTATAGGAGATCATGGGGAGATTTTAGGTCAGATCAGCTTACAAAGTGCCTTGCATACCAGGACTTTTTCCTAGAGGCAAAGGGAAATTGGCTGGTTTCTGTAAATAAGATGTAACAGAGCTAACCAGCTTCATTTTTTTTTCCAAATGATAACCAACAGCAGGGTAGAAAGTGAACTGAAGGTTTCCTGGACCTGTGCCAAACACTCCAAGGCCCTCTCCCACTGTTTCAGCCTAACCCTTGCTGTCTCTTTAATATTTTACAGTTTCTGGCAGACTTGTGGTTGTTTTAGTTAGTGTGACAACTGGGAATACACCAAGCTGCCTCTATATCCTCCGCACCTGCTGAAATGAAGAGTAAGCAAGGGGAGTGACTGGGGCACAGCCTCTCCGACAGCCGCAATGCAGACCTCGTGAAGACACAAGCCATTCCATCAATGCTCGCAGCAGAATCCGGGCAAGCATGTTGCGGCTGGCGCAAACACAACCACCTGGACACAACCCAACTCTCCACGCAGGCCACCACGCCAGGCCCACTCGCTTCCCACAGAACTGCAGACAACCCTTTCCACACAAGTCGGTCCAGCTCTCGCAGTGCCTTGGCGGGGGAGCTGGGCTCCTGCCATCCTTTGGGGCTCCTCTGTGTTTGGGAGGTCGCTGTTATTGGGGCCCCCGTGTTCCTCCGTGTATTTGATGTAAAGGGCTGATCCACTTACATCAACACCTTCTTCGAACCCTTCCTGTGAGGAGTCCCCAACCTCTGCCTGAGAGAGCGCTTTGGAGAAGAGAAGTGACAACAGCCCCTTGAAAGAGGAGCCAGGAAGAAAAGGGTCCTGAACAGCAAGAAAACAGAGAAAGGTGAGCTGGCCACGATTTTAAAAGAGCCACTGGCTCTGAGCGTAACCCTATAGACTTCAAGATGAAAACCATTTTTGTCCAATAAAGGGATTTATGTGGGGATTTATGGTTAAAAGACAGGAAATCTCCTTCTACCCAGTAGGGACTAAACACACAGGTCCTCTTTGCAAACAAACGGCCAGGTGCATAACTGATCAAAAAGGCACAGACTGGCATGCAGGCTTCACCCAGCCTGAGCCCTCAACCCCTCTGCCTACCTCACTGGGGGTGGGACTTGGGGGAGGTGTCTGTTCCTGGACCCTAGTACAAGCCCCACCTCCTCTGCTACCTCTTTCCAACTCTCCTACTCAGAACCTGAGATTCCACTCTTCAACTTGTTAGCGTTTCGGTTGTTTCAGTTTAGAAAAACACCCTCAGATACCAGATGACCCAACCTTACTTAAAAAAAAATTCCCCCTCTTTATTGGAAAAGCTCTTAAAAATTAGAGAATGGGAGCCCGGAATTGACTCACAGGCTACTGGAACTAAGAACTAAGGCTGTGGCAGTCTTTATCCAAGTCAAACTGTGCGCAGGCAATGTAAATATCTTTGCTGCTCTTTACAAACAGAAAATTCAACAGCATCTAGAATGCTTACAAAAGAAAATGGCATAGGCAACTCAGGCGTATTTTGTTTTGGTTTTCTTTCTTTTTTTTTTTTTAGCTTTATTTGGGCTGTTTTTTGTACTAATGAAAATCAGGCATTGGGCATAATGCTGTTTTGTGTTTATAATAAAACCTCATTAACTCAAATGCAACTAATTTATAACTTGTGATAATTTGGCCACAACAGAGCTGAATTTCCTATGTGCAATATATGATTTTGCTAAGCAAATTAATAGCTTAAATCAAATTTTAGAAAGCTTCTTTAACTTCGCCAGACAAATTATCTTTAGGGACATTATTAGTAGGTATTTGCAACATAGGAAGATAAAGAAAATTAAGATTCATTTCTAGTTACGGTCCCATGGTCCCTCACCTAAACACTTAGATACGGATGGATTCAACAGAGTTTCTCCAGGTTTAGGATGTGAATAATGCACAGAAATCATATATTTATCTCACCTGAGTTGAGGCAATATCCAAAATCACAATGCCTGAACACCGACATTAAATGAAATAAAAACCTATACATAGCCTTATATTACATTACATCCGACTGCTCTAGCAAATTAGAAATAGGGTTTGGGCTTTTCCAAAAAAATAAATTACAGAAATCTCTCCCCCTTCCCAGAGTTCTGATGTGTCACACTGTGGTTGTGGTTGTGGGTCTGTCACCCTGTGGGGAAATTATCTCTTCAGGAAAGAAGCAGGGATTTGGTCGACAGATGTGGGCCAGTTGTTCACAAGACAGTGTTGATAGTGCTAAAATTTCAAGGGTTGTGGCAACTGGGATTTTCACCTTCTTGGGCCAATGCAGTGACCATATCCCCAGCACTAACGGCACGGCTGTGAAAGACGCATCCTTCCAGAGCCTTCGACATGCAGCAAAAATGAAGACTTAACACTCAGACGTTCGACTGCCTCCAGTGATGACCACAACTATGCCGAAAAGCCAGGTTCCAGAGTTTAAAAATAGGCCCCACATTCCACAAACATTTGTCACAAGTGGGTAACCACAAAGCCACCTCCACTTTTCTAGTCAAGGGCAGCCCACGCCCGAGTAGTCAGTGTCATTCTGGGGCATGGCTGACTAAGTCTCTATAAGCAACAATGGACAATGAGAGGGACCCTGAACTCTGTCATCCGGCACTCCTCGGAGATGTGTTTCCCTAATTAAAAAAAAAAAACATTAAATATCCATCAGAAGAACTAAATGTCACAAGTCAATTTGGGGACAAGAAACATTTACTGAGGAATTCCCTCCACTCACTGTTTGGCATAGCCTGGGGTCTCCTGAGGCTGTGATAGCCCTCTGCACATACCAATACACCTTGTGGCTGTATCCTCACCAGTAAACTTCTTTTTTTTTAAAGATTTATTTATTTATTACATATACACCAGATTGAATTGTAGATGGTTGTGAGCCACCATGTGGTTGCTGGGAATTGAACTCAAGACCTCTGGAAGAGCAGTCAGTGCTCTTAACCTCTGAGCCATCTCTCCAGCCCCTACCAGTAAACTTCTTAAATGGGGTGGAACAAACATAAAGAAATGTGAAGTCACTCGTGTTTCTCTCTCGACCAGTTTCTTACCAGCTCTCTGAAAAGCAAGCTTGTGGAAACTGCTGGATGTACACTGTTTATTTGTTTACCCATTCTCTTGGAGTCCAATTTTATGTTCCAGACATGCTAGTAAGATATTATTTCTTGTGAATTTTTAATGTCTTTTTTTTTAAGTTTCGCAGAGATTTTTCAATAACCTGTTCTTGGTAAGTGAGTTTCTCCCTTTCGGGTATGTCCTTGTCAAAGACCATTCTTTTAAAAACCTTTGGAAAATATTTACTTTATTACTTTTTTCTTCACCAGCAATATAGTTGTAACCTTAAAATAATTTGTTTAATGTCAGTTTTAAAGGATCAGAGATTGCACTCGAAATGTTCATAAAGACAGGAATTTGGAGGCCATTTCCCCCTTATTGTCCATGTGTATACATCAGCCCTAATTCACCAGTGAGGCTGTGGGTCATTATTTCTGAATTTGCACATTAAAAATAACATCTAGCCATAAGGGAATATATTTAAACCACAAATGCCAGAAATAACAATTGTATTAAACTGCATTTCATGAATACATAATAAAGTTCAATTTACCGTTATTTATCGTGTTACTTAAATTAAATCTATAATGGAAAAGAGATTTAGTTCTGTTTTGAAAATAAAAAATTCCTTCATGCCAATTGCTTAGGATTTATATTAGCTCTAATGCATCCATGTCCTTTTGCTTTTTATTTTTTTATTTTTTGCTTAATTACTGTTGCTTTTCTATTTTGGGGACCCTAGGGAACAATTCACATCCTTTCATGTATTTTTAAAGCTTAAAGAGACATACACATATAATGAATTAAAATTACTGTAACTTCAGTTATGTTTAGTTGCAAAATCTGAGTTTTTTTTAAAATAGCATTATGACTCGTAGACGCTCATCCCCTCACAAACCCTCAGGCTGATATTTGCATGCTTCAGTGAGGCTTTGACAGTTGCCTGACGTTGCTAGAAAAATCACTGTGAAGACAGACAGAGGTATTTGCAGACCTCTGTACACATATTCATATGTGGACAATTGAGGAAATCAGCCCAAGAATTCAAGGTAAACACAAATGCACATCAATGGCTAGCACATCTAGGAAGCAAAAACAAGAGAATTCTGGGCAATTTGAATTGCCAAGTTACCATTTACTCTTAAACAAAAGGGAATTCACTGTGTTGTGCTTTACTGAATGCCATAATATTGCTGATATGCATTTTAACATGGCCATGCCTGCTCCAGTGTATTCCCTTCTTAGCAAATAAATGTCTCCATTATCCATCAAACCACCTAATCAAGAGACCTAATATATTAGGCAACTTCTAAACCTGTTCCTCCTGCTATCAAGTAGTCCATGCAGGCGTCAGCTTTTCATTACCATAATAAAGCACTTGAGTTGGACTAGTTTTATATTTTTAAAAAGGAGATCTACTTAGATCATGCTTCTAAATTTTCAAGGACACAGTGCTGTCATCAGTTCAGCTTTGGTTAAGACCTAAGGACAATGGTGTTTCAACAGTGGGAATGAATTTAGGAGGAAGAAATTCTTCGTAAAAGCAGAGAGAACAACAATTTTAATTGCTTAAACATATCTTTCTCTTTACCTGTTATTTATCAAGTTTTCCCAGTATTTTTGTATGGAAAAAATTATATTGAAGACACTTAGTATGAGAGGAATCCGATATAATGATGGTTGGTGATTATTTTTATATTGTGTATACTAATGCTTTACTACTCTAGGAAGATAAGTATTTTAATAAAAAAGGTTTACATTCCATGAAAAAAAAGGACTCACAAATAATGAGCTCAGGCTTTTATAACAACTGTTCTTCGGTGGACTGCCTTAATCTTTTCCAATGGCAACCCCTCAGTGACCCTAAAAACCCTCTAATTAGGCCCCATCTGGGTCTTAAAGGTTTCTATACTACCTCCCAACTGTTACCCAGAAGTTCACACCTCCAAAACTGTGGAAGACACTGAAATCACATCCCAGCATGCAGTGGATAAGACCAGACCTACGCATTCTATCCTAGACATTCATACCTCCACCCACGACTCTTCACACTCCACATTGCATAAATTCTGGCTCACCTGATTTCTCCTCAGGGCTGGGGCCTTGCTGTACTAAGTGTCAAGTTAACTCCCTTCTAGAACATCCTTTTTGTTGATCTATGTTACCTTCATAAAAGGAAAAGATACTTAAAGCCAATCAGAACAAACTTGATCATGGCCTATCAGGACCTCTGTCATCTTGCTTTTGCATAAGCTTAATTCCCCCTCAAAAACGTCAAAAGGAGGCCTTGATAAAGACTATCTTCAAACTTAAGACACACCTTTTTTTCCCCTTGTTTTATTTTATTTTTGTTGCTGTTGTTGTTGCTTGTTTTTGTCTTTCAAGACAGGGTTTCTCTGTGTTGCTTTGAAGTCTGTCCTAGAAATCACTCTGTAGATGTGATGCCTCTAACTCACAGGGATACGCCTGCCTCTGCCTCCCGAGTACTGGGGTTAAAGGCATGAGCCACCAACGCCCAGCTAGGAATGCCTTTTTAAAATCCTCTTCTCACATCAGTTCCAACTTGAAGGCTCCATGTTTTTTCTCTGTGTCATCAAATTTGGGCAAGAATCCTACTAAGCTGGTTAACTAGTGCCCCTCCCTTCCATGTCTAATCACCCTCCATGTCTGATCCTGTCATCTGATGACTCTCAGTAAGAGTTCTGTGAGGTTTTCTTCACACCATCCCACTTGGCCTCACTGTCTCCTACTTTAGTAATTTTCCACCCTACCCCAGCAGGCTGAGAAGTGAGCCCAGTCTGTGTCCTACGCGGCAGTATCTCATTGCAGTGGTCCTCACACCTCCCGTGATGGTTGTGAAGAAAGTCACTTCATCATCTTGAATGATTATCATAAATGTTTGGGTTTTTTTCTCTAACAGCATCAGAGTCCAGGAGATGCTGCCCTTAGTGAAACACTTAGCAAATATTCTCCATCTGCGTACCCACACTACACTGACCGCCATTGCTCAGTTCAAGCATGATCCCTCCAAAAGTCTTTCCTTGCTTTTTTCTATAAAACTCTGTTCATTCTATCCACTCCTCACGTATATTTGAACAAATAGTGCAGAGGTTCCTCCATCTTGTATGCTTGCTGAGGCTATTTCAAGTTTAACTAGAATCTGATCTCCTTAACGGAGATTACCAAGGAAACTTACCCAACTCTGTTGTGGGAACCCAAGATCAAGATGTCCCAGCTATCTTACCTTACCTTCTATTAAACTGTCTGTGTGTGCAAAGATCCCCTTCCAGCGGCAGAGCAAGATGCTAGGGTGTGGTTTTTGTCTTTAAAGACCCTTGTTCCAAATGTTTGAGGTAGTCCTGAGGTACTGAATGGAGTCCCAGTAAGTTAGTATAAATAAAGACTTTCAGTTAGGCAATGGGTCATCTCTGGTGGATTCCTGTAACAATTTAGACTACTTCTTCCTTGGACAGAAGTTTTTGCAGGTGGGGGCTGCATCTTATCTATTCCTTACTGCACAGGCCATCCGCATATCATTGATGTTTCATAAAGTTAAAAAAAAAACCTGCCATACATGTTTTTGTTTTCATGACTACAAGGACCCTCGTGTTAAGGTAATAATTTTCTTCTTTTTTTGTGAGAACAAGCTGTTGGGGAAAAGCCCCCACAACCTCCAAACTGTGTTTCTAATGAATAGCATATCTAAAGAGCCAAGTCAAATACACTTCTTTTGGGGGTATATAATGGTCACATTTTTGCTCTGGCATTATCTTGAAAATGCACAGTTACTATTTAGTACTTATCAGGTGGCAGGTTTATCATCAGAGCAGGGCTCAAAAGAATTCTCAAAGAAATAGCTTCCCAGCAGCTAACTTCTGCAAACTCTCTCTTAAATGCCAAATGAGGCAGACTGACACGACACTTCCAGTGACACCTGCCTCTTCAAATGAGTGCTGCAGCAGCCATTGCCACTGACAAGCATCTGGGCCATCCCACGGAGGACAGCAAAAACGTATAGACAACAAGAGTTCCCTTAATAGATTAGGCACTTAAGGCACAGAGCGCATGAGAAACTCACACAAGCTCTGCCATAATCAGGTTGAGATGGAAAACACAAGCTTAGACAATGGCACCTATAATTTAAAAACCCAAACTCAAAACACTTATTACATATACAGAAGTAGATGTAGCATAAAAACAAAGAGAAAAACATGTTACTTAGGGATTACAAGTTCTATCACCATGAACAAAAGCTGTCTTTGGAAAGATACAGTTGGGATGGGGAGTAAGAACAGACAGTAACAGGAAATTCAGATTCATATTAGACTATATTCTGAACCAAACAGAGAACAATAACAAAAATCTAAACCAAGGACTTCCCATTCCACAGTACACATTTTCCCAAAAGGTAGAGAATATCAATTACTTCATAAATGCATGGTCAGATTAGTTTTTAAATCATCGTAACTAAATTAAAATTTTCATCTAATCAAAGAAGTAAAACTCAGGTTTATTAAATAAAACTTTCCTCAGAACAGACAAATCTTTTCAAGTTTGCAACGTAGAATCTAGAGGAAAGTAAAAGGGTCTAAATTACCTTCCTGGAGTCCAGAGTATCCAACAAACATGGTACAATGAAAGTTAAAAACTCTATCTGTGAATATCACCCATTATATTAAGCAATGTGTCATCGTCCTTGGAATAATAACTCAGCAAGTTACTTTCTCACCTCAAAGGTGATACTCAATGGCAGACTTCTAGATAGCTTTGACATGAGCATGTGTATTGCAAAAGTAGAGAAATGCCGCTATAATCACAGTTAATCTTTTAAAGCTGTGATTGAGAAGTGGCATTTGGACAGGATTTAAACTTGGCTTTGGCCATGAAGAGATTAAACTGACTCCGATTCTTCCTTACCCTAATTTTTTTCTCATTAGTTAGATGTCATATAGGAAATGAAATTATTATAAACATATTTAACTTGTTTAAATAACTTTAAAAACATAACTTACAATCAGTGGGTTTCAAAACTCAATAAATCCTCGCACTTATTAGTTACAGAATATAGTTGTGTTTAACCTAATAAATGTAAAAAACATGTCTTTAAGGAATATACTTTCTTGGCAAGAATTAAATTGGCCTGGCTAATTTACATTGTTTTAAATTTAGAGAGACTTGTATACCGACTCATGATTACAGTACATAAACCATTCCCATGAAATGGTCTGAATTAACCTCCATGCTATTTGTATAAACAGCACATATCATTGCATGCAGTGCAGTCTACTAGCTGGAAATCTTTTTTTTATAAAACAGTAAATTAAGCCTGTAAGTTAATCCTTAGCTAAATAAGAGAAAAAGGAAAGTTTGGGATTTCATTATGTTCTGAAAATGATAGGAACTCTACTATTTCTATCCATCTTAAGACACCAAAAGGAGTTGGTAGTGCCTAAAGTTCGGGCAAAATAATATGGTATTCAAGTGTAAATTTCTAAATTTTTGTTATAAAATCAAAGGCAGATGAACAATAGATAAAGTGATAATCAGTAAATAAGTTTCTAAGTAAATGTGTGAGCTACATTCTCATCTTTCTGGGCTTATTGCCTTGAAAGGTACCCAATGATAACATTCAAAATGAAGATCAATACTTGGACTGCTATGAAAATTTTACCTGTCACTTGGGGACTATATTGTTACTTACTAATCACTTGGTGTTGATGCAAGAAGGATCTACATTAACAAAAAACAAAATTTTAAAAATTCAGGGTTACTCACAGCTAAACACTGAACTGAACTCCTGGAATCCAGTGACAGAGAGGGAGGAGTGATGAGCAAAGGGGTCAAGACTGTGCTGGTGAAACCCACAAAGACAGCTGACCTGACGAGGGGGAGCTCTTGGACCCCAGACTGATGGCTGAGAGGCCAGCAGGGGACTGATCCAGACCCCCTGAATGTAGTGTCAGTGAGGAGGCCTCAGCAATCTCTGGGGCCTTGGGTTGTAAATCATTGTTTACCATGGTATACGAATGAACTTTGGGAGCCCATTCCACATGGAGGGATGCTCGCTCAGCCTGGATACATGGGGAAGGGCCTAGGTCCTGCCCTGGATGAAATGACAGACTCTGGAGACTCCCCATAGAGGGTCTCACCCTCCCTGGGGAATGATGTGGGGATTGGATTGGGGGCTGGTGGAGGGGCAAGGGAGAAGTGGGAGAGGGAGCTGGGATTGACATGTGAAGCAAGCATGTTTCTAATTTAAATAAAAATATATTGGAAAAAGATAAAAAAATAAAAACAAAAGAAATTCAGGGTCACCATTCACTGACATCAGATAATTCCTCTCATGACTTGCTGGGTGATGTATTTGGTGACCAAGGAAGGAGAGTGTGCCTGTGTAGGGAAGAGGACCAGAGGCTGCAACGATATGTCCTCAGAGGTTGAAGACAAGACCTGGGGTCAGCCTTGTCCACTGCTCTCCGTTGCCATGGGACCGAGTGCCTATGCTACAAAACCTTACAGTTGCATATGTTGTACATCTTATTTCTCAATAAAGTTCTCTGGAATCATTTCTGTAGCAAAAAAAAAATTAGGGTTACCCACACAAGAGGACAGTGGGAGACAGAGGGGCCTCCTCTACATATATGCTATGGTTGTGTACCTTGGTGCTTTTGTGGGAATCCTAAGAACGGGAGTGGGGTTGTCTCTGACTCTTGCCTGCTCTTGGGACCCTTTTCCTCCCACTGTGTCTCCTCATCAAGTCCTAATATGAGAGTGTGTCCCTATCCTTATTGTATCTTGTGCTGTGTTAGGTTGTAATATATGAGAGAATAATAAATAAACATAATAAAAATTCGGGGTAACATTTGTAAAAACCTGACAGTGCATGACAAGTTTGAAAACGACTGGTATGTGAAAGGTCAATTGTAACAGTTCCAAAAGAAGATTGACCAGCCTCAGAGCAGACCATTTGCAGTAAGACGGCAACCTGGCTTTACATCTCTTTATAAGTACAAAAACTCAAGAGACCTTTTTCATCACTTTTTTATTGAGCAAGTCTATATTATGGGACTTTTTAGTCCACAAGTTATTTGATTATTAATACGCTCTTCTACTCAAATCTCCCTTTGCAGACAGATTTCAAAAGGTGTATCTTACAGTCACTGATGTTTGCTCCACAGCATTCCAAAAATAACCGATGGCAAGGAAACATTTTTGCTTTGTTCTCCTTCATCATCTTCTCTCCGAGGAAATGGAATCTGTTCAACCCAAACATTTAGGATCACTTAAGGTCCTTTTCCCCTCACACTAAAACAACCCATTGCAATCCCTCCAGCTTCACAAAACAGCCTGAGCTTGCTCAAGTCCCAACCCAGCCCACCACTACCAACCAGATAGCACTATGGTGTCCTCCTTGCTGCTCTCACTTGCCCACTTGTTAGGCTGCCATCTTTCAGTATGAACTGGTGAAAAGTACGTTGGACACGGCTCCTCTGCTTGAAATCCTCCAGTCACTCTGCTTTACTGAAACTCTAAGCCTTCCCACGGTGCACCTTTCCTGACTTCTACATGGGCCTCTTTCATTTCCTCCTACAAGACTATGCGTGGCCATTTCCATTTCTTGAATGGGGTGTCTCTTTGTTTTACACGTAGGCCTGGATCCTTCACATGTCTATCTCTTTTACCTCACCTCCAGAACTGCTCTATCTAAAGAAAAAGCTTGTCTTAGCATTACCATATTTCCACCTTCCATTGTAATGTTTTTCTGTCATTACAATATAGGAGGCAGCAGGAAACTGACCTTGCCAGACCCAATCATGGGCCAAAATCCCAGAGCCAGACGGTACCTAAGGCAGAATAGTCGCTCAATAAATACCTGTCAAATGAATCGCTCTTACAGAATTTTATAGTCCCCCTCTTCAGATCATGGTAATTTAGAAGCAGAAATGTCAGTAGGACAAAAACATGATACCTGATACCATCAAATGGATTTTGAGCCTCACTTAATTGTAGACATCCAGTACAGCAAGTCGGCAGTGGGTTTAAATAACTATGCTAGCTTCTTCTGGAGGGTGCTCCTATTTATAAATCCTCTTCCCGCCAAAACAAAAACTATACTTGTTTTGTAACAGAAATATATAGAAAGTGAAATAGAAAAATCTTCTAAATATCTCTATGGCCTCATTTTCTATTTCACACAAATCCAGAACAATTCATTGCACAAATGAAAGTTAAAGTTCATAATTTCTTTAATTGAATAAGAAGATGAGAAAATTACATTTCCTTTTGTGTACCTGTTGGGTTGGATATAGTCTCAGCCTAGAGCCCCACCTGACCCTGAGCTCCCAAATTTCCTACCTAGCTCCTATATTGTGGGATAAAATGTCCACCTCCATTTACTTACCACACCACACACACACACACACACACACACACACACACACACACACACACACACACACGCACTATATTGTGGGCGCTCTTACTATGTTCATTTTAAAGAAAAGGAAACTAAAACATGGTCAACAAACATACAGAATTCCAGGATTTAAACACACATACTCCACACCCTCATCTTCCTTAGGCTTTAGAGAGACCACACACATGATGTTAGAGATAAAAATGAAAGCCCTGTCACAAAATCCATAGCAGAGACAAGTACTTGATACCAGTAGCTAATATCTTTCGCAGTGTTTTATTCCTGCCACTGTGGTTGGGAGGCTCAGAGGATGCCAGGCTCTACTGGGAACAGGCCTTGGGCCTTTGATGATGAGCTTATTAAGAGGAATTTATCAGAGCTGAAGTCAGTCTATCATCCTGGGGTCAGGAATTCAGAGGTCAAGATTCAGGAAGAAACTGAAGCGGCACACAGGAAGTCAAGTGAGCGATGTAAGATGAGAATTACATTGTCAAATGAACACCAGGTGTGTTGGAGAGCAGGCAAGATAAATAAAGGCAAGGCCAGGACAACAGAAAGCAGGGTGCAGGTGATAAAGAAGAAAGCAGGCAGATGCCAGTATATCAGAAAGGAAGGCCTAGATCAGAAAAGAGGCAGCTGTGCACCTCTATTCCCTATATGGCACTGGCCACCTCTCCCTGTTACATGCCAGCCCTGTGTGCTCAGAATTCCCCCATGAATCCTGATGACTCCATTTTATAGTAGAAGAAAATCATCTGCAAGTGTAAAATGCCAGCCACTTTGTAGGGAACCTACCTATAACCAGCGATGGACACTGAGTTTATACTCAAGAGCTTTATCAAGAAAAACCAAAGATGCCAGAAAGAACGATCCTAATACATGTTCTACGACTTTGCTTTCCTATCTGGTTCCCATATTGAGGCACGAGCATCAAGAAAAAGAAAAATGGGAAAGCCAACGATGGAATGATGTGATCAGTCTTGTCTGGATCCTGATGATCAATGGCTGAGGTGACTTTTTCCTCTCATCAGCAATGTCTCAGCTATGTCTGGCTGCTCCCAATGGGAGAGAATGACTTTCAGTAAAGCTTTGGAAGAGGCAGCAGCGTGCCATAAGTGAGTGCCCTGGTATTTTTAGCAAGCAATCAGATGCACAATGAGCCACAAGTCTTTATGAGGCATGATCTGAAAGTATGTCCAGAGCACAGAAGATGTACGTACGATTTAATATAAGACTGAAAAATAGCTTTCGTCTAAGAATTGCTGTTCTAATATTGTCAGGAAACAATTAGGATTCATTGGACACTGCCTTTATTAGAGTTTTGATGTACTGTATAAGTTCATCCGATTGGGTACAAAAGTCATAGGCTCATCAGCAGACTGGTTAGACCTGCAGGGGGAGAGGGCACAGAAAGCTTCTTCCTACACTAGGGTGTCATTTCCCAGAAGCAGTCAAGAAGGGGATGTCCCCAAATACACCAGGTTTCTAAGTAATGTTGGGATTTTCTGAGTTTTACAATTACCTTGGCTACTTCTCAAATATGCTTCTAGTTCTGAGTCCCATCTGTAAAGTAGCAGAAATTATCAACTTACAGGCAGTAAGGAAAGTTCCTGGTGTGGCAATCTGCTACCTTATTATATGGTGAAAAAATGTCTATAAATTCAGGATTATGAATGTCGCTAATACGGCTAAAATCAGCGCGTGTCAGTCATTAATATTCATATTACTGAAACAAAGCAGCTCATACTGTAGCTGCTCATGAATCTGGCAGAAATGAGAGGAAGAAAAGGGAAAGGGAAGAGATAAAGAAAGAGCTTAGGGAGACATTGCACACAAGAGGGGACTCCATTCATTCAGCTAACATCTGCTCAGTCTGAAGTGGAACCACCTGTTAGTTTATTAAATTGTAGAATTAATTTACGTGGAAATAAGAGAGGAGGGGGAAAGGCTTTAATTCACACACCCCACTTTTTAAAATCCTCTATTTATTCCTGTCTTGTTTTAAAAAGTCCTTTCATGCACACTAATCGATGCCATGAATACCTAGCCCCATTCTATAATTAATTGAAGCAATGAAATGTTTCCCATGACTGTTATGTAGGCACACTGTCTGTAATGTTTTGTTGGTCTTTTTTGTTGGTTTGTTTTGGTCCTCCTTGAAGGAAAGACCACTAGTGATGTTGCAGCAACGAGGGAAATTCTGTGAAGGTTTTAGCAGCACCAGTGGAGAGCTTACCTTGTAAAGCCTGCATTATTTGTCCCCATTTAGTGGTGGAGGGGTGGTATCCTAATATCCCCAGAAGAGAATATGAGACTAATACAGCTGGAGCTAAGAGATCAGAAGAAACCCAGTCCTGAGTAATGCAGAAGTCCCATTAACCTCTCTGCCTCCTCTAATGAAAGACATACCACATTGCTTCCTCCAATATTCTCAAATCTCAGCATCTCAAATTTGCTGAATTACAGTGGTGGGTATTATATCTACAGTTGATTTCCTCCTAAGTTTGCCAAGAATGTCAGCTGGTCATCAGAAGCACAACTAGGAAGGATATTACAACAGGTATACACGCCTTTTATATGGATGTTGATAGCTATTTCCCCAAACCTCTCACGTGTCAATATGTCATCTTATAACCTGTGGACTGGTTATCTAAGTTGACCCAGTTACCTAGGACACTGCATGACAGCCCCTCTCAGGAGTGGATTCCCAGCATAATTATCTAGAATTTTTTAAGATATGGGAGATTTCTTCCATTGCATTTTAGTGTTTATTTAAACAACTACTGCCCCTTTCTGAAGATCTATCACATAGCCTAGATGTGAGCTTCTTCACACTGTTTCTTAGGTGATTAAGGCTCTTGAGTTCCATTGGGTGAAAATGTCAAGAGATTATTTCAAGTCACATCTTAGGTTTCTTGAAAATGTTACCTAAAAAGAAAAATGGAGGCTAACTTTCCATAAAGCATTTGCACAATGCTGTAGGGAAGCCGGCCCTCCCTGGAGACTTATTCAATTACACCGACAGTGTGGTCTCACCCTAAGAGAGAAGAGCATTCAAAATTGTGTTTTTCTGATCATGGTGGAGAGTGTAAAAAGGGAGAAATCTAAGAAATTCAATTATCTCTCTAGGTGTCACTCAGCATTGGGATTAGTATAATCGGCTACAAATAATACGCGCAGAGTTGAGATACAACCTCGGTAGGTTTCATTATGAGACAGCCGTGCCACTGAGTAGCTAACAACTGGGCTTGCCGAGTGGATTAGTGGGGCTTACAAATGCGAAGATATTACTTTGCTAATCATAAGTTTTCCTCATTTTCAAGGTTTTCTTTGCATCTTTTAATTATGTCCTTACTGTAACATTTTGAGCATGCATTGTCCTTTCAGCATATGCCAACGTGGCTTTTTAAAGTGATCATTTTAAACCCAGAGCAAGCCTTGATGACCAACTAAGTGCTTCATAGCATAACTTTTTCATGCTTCTTAAATTTAATGGAGGTCCACAGCTGCAGAGAAATGATTGTTGGATGGTTGATACAGTAGAGAACTCCAACTTGAAGAGACACATGCTCATGGCCCGTGGTGACTTTGCTGACATGGGGATTTCCCTTGACCACACTCCAGGAAAGACTTCCTAGCTGTGAAATGGGGGAAACTGGGCATTTTTCTACTTTATTGATTGCAAATAGTAGACAATCAATAAAAATTTATCCTAATTAAGCCTTTTGAAAACTGAAACATGTTGATAGAATGTTTGAATAGTACCATGAAGGATGAGGGTTTTGTAACTATGCCCACATGGATGGGCAAACCCAGATGTATTTTGAAGTCATTCAGTATTCCAAAGGGTTTCTCAAATGTTTTGAGTTTAACCAAACCCTGAACACATTGTGCCAAGTACTATTTTCCTTTAAGTTTCAAACCCATGTGAATTTTAAGGGAAATTAAACCCACATGTTTCTGATTCATTTTTACTTAAATCATTAAAATGCTGTTTTGGATGAGCCATTTGACTTCCAAGAGGCTTTTCTTCACAAACCCCTTTACGCCTCTTTAGTGTGGGGTCAAAAACAGGAAGTTGTACTTGGACAGTGAAAAATTAATTGTGACATCAAACATTGCAAATACAAACCCTATCACTCTAACACTGCTTCAATATCTGAAAGATTCATCTTCTTAATTTGTTATGGGAAAAAACTTATATTTTTATTTTTCCAGAATAATCCCAGTAAGAGATTCCACCTATAAACAATGTGACACATAGGATCCAGATTTGGAGTTTTGTTGATGCTTTATAAAAAAGACTAGCACAATCATTCCACAACTCTATTCTATTTGGGCAATTATACCTATTAAATTTATATCTACAAAATTTCTTCCCACTTCCCCCATGAACACAATGGGCACATTGTCTTGGACAGTAAATGCCATGCAGACCCAGATGTGAAGAAATTGGTCACCACACCATGGCTTCTGCCTCTCCTGCTTCTTACTTCACACACCTTGAGGCCCTTCTCTGTGATCTGTCAATCTTAAATGGTTTACACACACACACACACACACACACATATCCAGACTTTGCAAGTCCTCCTCATTCTCTAGAGGAAAGAAAGATGAGAAAGTGAAGAATGTGGGAAGTTAAACAAGGGGAAGAGAAAAGGGAAGGGATAAGGATCTGAAAAGCCTTGTTTTTGCTAGCTGTCTTCATACATCATCTTTTTTTCCTTCTAGACTCAAATTATTTATCTCGTAGATCATTCTCCTTCATCATACTATCCCCCTAACTTCTTGCCTTCTTGCAAATAAACTTATTCAGAACCACATACTCAGAGTTGGAATGGATAGATATAGGGAAACCCATGAAGGTATCTTGACACCATTTCAAACTCAGTTACATAAAGACGATAGAAAACTCAACAGAGGGGGAGTTTCTACTCAGCTTAGAGCACCTTGTCAGATACCCAGTAAGTAGCCATTGTCAGGCGATCTGTCATGAAAATAGAACTCTCTTCCCATCTCTTCCACGTCTGTGGCTCAACTCTTCCACACCTTAGGGTTAAGCCTCTGCTTTCAGTTTTCCCTCTGACTCCAGGCCAGCCACATCTGATCAGCAGATTAGTCTCCCTGAAGCACCTGTCTTCTGATCTAACTCTTCTAATCAGAATCTTTCCCGGCTTCTCCCTCTGCCAACAGATGACTGCTTAAACTCTTTAGCTTGGTGTGCTAAACACAGTAAATGTTACACAATATTTCATCTGGCATTAACACAAACTTTTATGCATTTTCTTTTCTGTACCCCAAACCATCTACCACCACTCATCCATTCTCACCCACAAAAGCATTCCAAGCTTAAACTTTCCCAATAAAAGCTTTCTCCCTTCTCTTATTACCCATTGCCTTATTTTGTAATAATCTACATTGCCACGCCGGTGTCAAGGCTATCCTTTTTTTTTTACAGGGCAATGGCTTGTTTCTGTAACTACATTTTAAATCCCTTTAAGTGGTGCTCCTTTAAATGTTCGTGTGAGTTAGTAACCATACAACTGATTAGTTGGACCACTGATGACATTATAAATTAGGTATCATCTTTAAAGAGAAGCCCTCTTTTAAACATGACTAAATGCTTCAGTGGGTGTTGTAGAGCCTTGGCACCATACATCTTGACAGCACATCTCAGTATAATAAAGTAGTGCACAGATGAAAAGAAAAGCTACTTCAAACACACGAGAACTCTTTACACTGATGCTTACAAGTGATTTCCCTACACCTGAGACATGCAGGTACATAGAATATCAAAGGATAGAGGAGAGTTAAAAGATAAAAGACTACACAAGTCATTGGCAATGATACATGTCTAATAATTTCATAGCCATCAATAGCAGGGAATTTACTTTATCCCAAATTCTGCACTAATCTCTCTGTACATATCATCTTACCTAGTCTTCACAAAACTCCTGAACTGTGGTTTTAGGATCCCATTTTATCATGGAAGAAATACAAAAGTTCAGAGACTCTATAAATGGGCATGTCCCACAGCCTTTTGACACTGTAAGAGGACATGGTCATCTACAAAGTTCACACTGAAAACTATATAAGACCCTCTAAAACAACTGAGCAAAGCTCATCTGAACTCACAGAGACTGAAGGGCCTACACAGGTCTGCACAGGTCCTCTGCATGTATACTACAGCTTTCATTTTAATACTTTAGTGGAACTCCAGAATGTATAAATGAGTGGGTCTCTGATTCTTGTGCCTTCTCTTGGGGCTCGTTTGGTTTTCTGTAGGCTTGGCTTGTCCAACTTCAATATGTTGGGTTTTATTTCATTTCGTTATGTTTTCTTTATTTTTTTGTTATTTCCTAGAAACTTGTTTTCTTTTTTTAATTTTTATTGATTCTTTGGGGATTTCACATTATTCACCCTGATCACACTCATTTCTCTTTCCATGTCCATACCCTTCTGAGATTTCCCCCCCAAAAACAAACAAAAATGAAAATTTTAAACTAAGGTCCAATCTGTATATATACAATGGAGCATAACTCTCAGTGGCCTGTCCCTCAAACAGAACCAAGTCATTCCCATCCCAAACCCTCTCTAGTAGTCATCAACTGTGGAGAGCTAACTTCAGCATCCTTATCATACCTTTTAAGAGCTCTTCTTGATGGTTTCTTGTTTAGGCTGTTACTTTGCTTTTGTGGTGTGGGAGGGTTGGAGGGGAGGTCATCACAGAAGCCTTCCAGGTCCCTCTTTCTCAACTGTGTGTCTACAATCGTCAGTATCATAGTGAAAGTAGCTTCCTTGGTCTTTGCGAACCAGCACAAGCACACATCATGGGCATCCACCTGTTTTCTAGTGACAGCACAGACTAGGAACATAGACTCCTGTTGCAGAAAGACCTAGGACCTAAACAGGGCTAGCAGCAGCAGCATGGATCCAAATATCACACATGGCTTCAGGTGGCAGTTCAGGCCACTCACATCAATATGTCCCTTGGAGACAGCATGGTCTGTGGTCATCAACACGGCTACAGGGGGCAGCCCTAACCATGGACATGGTAATATGAGCCATGGACATCCACTCAAATCTCAGCAGAGTTAGAACTATGGACCCAGCATAGGCCACATCATGGCCTCAGGTGGCAGCACAGGTTACTTAGATCAGTAAGTCCCTGGGCAGCAGTACAGCCCACAGATATCATCATAGCTTTGGACAGCAACCCAGATAATGGACATCCACATGGCCTTCAGTGGTAACACAGGCCACGGCCGTCAACACAGACACCAGCTGTGGTAGATCGCCTGTTATTTTCTAATGAGAGACAGAGATGGAGTAGATCTGGATGGGAGAGGGGGTGGGGAGGAACTGGAAAGAGAAGATGGAGGGGAAACTGTATTCAGATTATATTGTATGAGGAAAGAATCTATGTTTAATAAAAGGGTGAAAAAAGAAATCTGCACAATCAAGCCACACAAAGTACATGCACACAAACATACCCACACATGCACTCAAAATCACAAAACATGTTTTATATGGTTGTATTTGAGTTTTACTTTTGGGGTCTCAATTAAGTTATTCTTGGCCTTATGAAGTTCATAGGATGAAGGCTGGACATGACCACTGTAAACAGACTAGTTAGGTCAAAAGCTGGGAATGCTTACCTGATCCACTGTATATGACTCAGCTTAAATTCATCAAAGATTAAACTTATTCCATAAGTTTCATACATCAATTAAATTTATATATTGGTTTCAAATTAACCTTAGATCAAGAAATCTTACATTTTATAATGTCTTAAAACTGACCCCCCCACACACACAAAGAATAAAACAAAGCATCAGATTAAAACAGAGTAGTAGTTTGGACATCATTTGAGAAAGAGGAAATTATATGTGCTACAATAAACATGCCCTAGATGAAAGGTCTGGAGGAATGAAATCCCACATCATGGCATCTGCTCAAATTACTCATACAGCCAAGGCCAGTGGTCTCCCTGGGCCTCTCTTTCCTTTTCTATAGAATGAGTTGGTTGATAACTTTCAGAATTAAAATTCTGTGATCCAACTAATATTCACAAGTCTGAAATGATCAGGGATATCAGTTTCTGGATCGATTCCAAACTCTCAGGAACATTAAAGCTAAAATTCAAGCCCAAGGCTGGAGACATGGCTCATTTGTAAAGAACACTTGCTGCTCTTGCAGAGGATCCAGGTTTGGTTGCCAGCACCCACACCACAGCTCATAATAATCTACAACCTCAGGTCCAAGGATTAGAATGCCCCCCTTTGACTCTGCAGACACCAAGCATAAATGTGGTGTGTGTACATGTATGCAAGCTAAGATACACATATGCATAGAATAGAGATGAATAAATATTTTAATTAATTAATTAAATTCAAGTCTAGAGTTAAATTCCCACTCCCAGTGCAGGCATGCTGTCCAATCATGACCCTCTTGTGTACCACCTGAACTAACAGAATTTGGGTACTTAGATGCTGCAAGTAAACATGGTGATCTATGCTCACATGGGAAAGGAAAAAGAAGCAATAAAATAAGACATTCTTTTCCCAGAATAAGTAATAATTGAGAAACAGATACAAATGGAGCCTTTCCTGGGGCTCCTTCTTCTCTACCATCCCTCAAATACTGGCTACAGATGGTTGGCATGGAGTGACAGAGTTTCACGGCCAAACACAATTCCAGAAGTTTGTATGCATTGTCTACAGTGAATGTACAAACTTTCTTGCCAAATCATCAATTGCTGGAACAATGATTGCTCTTAATCAAGATCTACTCCTCCTCCATGATATTTTAAATCAAATACTCACCTATCGCACTCATTAAAAGCATGAAATTGGTTTATGCTGCTCCAGACATGAAAAAAGTATATATCTAAGGAAACTAACTGTAAGTAATCAGTATTAGTAAGAGAAAGAATTGGGGTGGCTAGATGCAAAATCAACAATTAGAAATAGCTTCTATACTTTAAAAATAGAGTAGGATCTAGCATACAATTGCCAATAGCAAGCAGCTGTATTCCAGAGAGTAGCCAGGCATAATGTTCAAGCTATGAAAAAGAGCAACATATTGAAAATTAAGACTTTATTAAATGGTCTAAGAGAGTATTTTATTAGTTGGAGGAGCTAAACTTGTTCCCAAATATAATAAACCAATATCTTAAAAGGGTAAATTATATCCTTAAATTAATTTATATGTTTAATGCTATCCTAGTCTAACTAACGCTAAAATTTTATGGATTTTGCCAAGCTTGTTCACAACATATGAAAAGGGTATGTTAAGACTGTTTGAAAGAGAATAAACTGACACATTTTTCTCTATCAACTAAAATTACATTGGAGAGATTACGTTGAATAAAATGACGTTACAGTGATGCAGAAACTGACAAATGGTTCAGCAGAGTGGAATGAAGAGTTTTGGACAGATACACAATTCAAAGGGGTTCATTTGCTGTGAACAATACCTCAGTGCAAAGGAAATCTGGAGACTGATGTTGCTTACTCATTGCTACTTAAGAACTTAAAGGTACAAGAAGAGTTTTTAAGTTTTGAAACAAAAACAAACTCCTAAGCATGACACAAAAAACTCACAAGCCACAAAATGTTATTAGTCTTAAGTTCCTAAAAGTTTGGAATTTCTCTACATAAAAAAAGATGTGCAGCCGGGCGGTGGTGGTGCACGCCTTTAATTCCAGCACTCAGGAGGCAGAGGCAGGAGGATCGCTGTGAGTTCAAGGCCAGGCTGGACCGACAGCCTCCAAAACAATACAGAGAAACCCTGTCTCATAAAAACCAAAAAAAAAAAAAAGATGTGAAATGAAAGGGGACTCGTCACTCATCAAAAGATACTTATTAAGTAAGAGGCAAACCACATCATGGGAAAATGCTTTCAGCCCATGTCAAAGGTCCACTTTTAAGACCAATACAATAGGAAAAGTTGTCGGAAAAGTTCAACCAGTTGGCTTACATAAGACCTTCCACATGGACGAATATCCAAATGGCTGGTAAGTGTCTACAAGAGCGAGCAAAGGCAAACCACAGTGAAGCCACTGCACACTGACAACGAAAACTGACAGCGAGAAAGAGCAGAACCACATGCTGGTGAGGAAGGACCTGGACAGCTAGCCATCTCACGCAGTCCTGGTGAAAGTATAAATTATCAGGACCTTGTCCAAAAAAAAGTGTTTTCTCCCAATATCAAGCATATATTTTCTCCTTAGTGTAATCACATCAAAAACATACATTACATAAATTATATATAAATATATCACTCATTGTATTATCCTAAAACTGGAAATAGTCCAAATAGCTATCAACAATAAAATGAATTATTGCCTCTTAACGCAAAGGAATACTATACAGATATGAGGAACTCTTTAAGAATAGTTATTCTCGCCAGGCATTGGTGGTCCACGCCTTTAATTCCAGCACTCTGGAGGCAGAAGCAGGCGGATCTCTGAGTTCCAGGCCAGTCTGGTCTACAGAGCGATTTCCAGAACAGCCTCCAAAACAATATGGAGAAACTCTATCTTGAAAAACCAAAAAAATAAAAAATAAAAAAATAAAAGAATAGTTATTCTCAGTTTATAAATCCTTCTACTCACTTATTTAATTTTGTGACTAGCCCAAGGTAATATTCTGGCACTTAACCCTAATTATATAGGCAATATATGGACAGTGAATGGAGAAGAGTGTGATATGAATTGTGCTCTTCTACAAAGTGCCTTTGTTAGGTGACAATATTACAATAGCCTGATGTGACCATGGCAGAGAACCTAACTATCAGGCTATTAGGGGAGCTAAGTAGGAATAGGGGACGTAGGATAGCCGAAAGTCTTCTGAAATTACTTATATATCCCTATTGCAGTTCTCACTCTCCTTATCTCCCTCCTCACCTGTGTGTGCATGTGTGTGTGCACATGTGTGAGTTCGTGCATGTGTGTATGTATGGATGGATGCATGAATCTGCTATCCTGTATATGTACATACAAATGTGTATAGGAATGTGAGGACCTAGAACTGAATTTTGGGTGTCATTCCTCAGGTGCCATCCACCTTGTTTTTTGAAACATGACTTCTCAATAGCCTGGAACTTACTAAGTAGGCAAAGCCAACAAGTCCCAGAGATCCATGTATCTCTGCATCCAGGGCTGGGGTGGTGAACGTGCTCCACTGTTGGCAAGGGTCTTTTACTAGGCTCCTGGGAATTGACCTTGGGTCCTCATGCTTACAAAATAAGCATTACCAAGTGAGTTATCTCCTCAACCCTCAATTTTACTGCTTTACTGGTTATTTGGCTCTTGTATGAAAGATTCAACAAAGCTATGGATTCAACTGATGCTGTAATTTGGGCAGCACATGGGATAATTAAGTTGGTGTTTAGCTGTAGTATTCTTGGGTTTCTACAACAAAAATAACAAAAATAGCGTAATCCTAGTAAGTCCTCTAGGTTCTAGCTAATGTCTTGAGCCAAATCTTGGGGATTTGAACTTGTTATCCCTTCTCTTGAAGCCAAGTAGGTCTCCCTCAGCCTTGAATTACTCGTCACTGCCTCATGGCAATAGCAAGTGGTTTTCACAGCCTCAGGAAGCATGTCATCAGCAGATACCCACAGCTAAACACTGAACTGAACTCCTGGAACCCAGTTGCAGAGAGGGAGGAGTGATGAGCAAAGGGGTCAAGACTAGGCTGCTGAAACCCACAGAAACAGCTGACCTGAACAAGGGGGAGCTCATGGACCTCAGACTGATAGCTGGGAAACCAGAATAGGACTGATCCAGTATCAGTGAGGAGGCCTGGGTAGTGGATCAGTATTTATCCCTTGTTTACAAATGGACTTTGGGAGCCCATTCCACACAGAGGGATACTCTCTCAGTCTAGATACACTGGGGAGGGCCTAGGTCACACCCTCCCTGGGGAGCAGAAATGGCATGGGATAGGGGTGAGTGGGGGTCAGGGGAGGAGGGGAGAGAAAGGGAACTGGGATTGACATGTAAAACAAGTTTGTTTCTAATTTAAGTAAAAAAATAGGAAAAAACCTAAACACTACTGGTCTAAAAACAAACAAACTATAAGATGATTCCTAATGATAGGGGAAAAAAGAAGCACTTCATCTCACATCTCCACAAACACTGGCTCCAGGAATTCTACAGAATAACTGCTTCACCATCTTCACCAGGTTCAAACCTCTGAATTCCAGAGGGAGCCTTGTTGCATTCATCCTTATCCAATCTACATAACCAATACCAATTCCAGATCTTTCTTCCTTCCTCAAGGATCTCTTGACTATCATCCATCTTTTGGGGGAGAGGAGTAATCACCCCAAGATATTCTATGTTGTTTGTGGCTCTTGTAAAGGGCTATGTTTCTCTGATTTCTTTCTCAGTCCATTTATCATCAGGGCTACTGATTTTCTTTTGAGTTAATCTTGTATCCTGCCACTTTGCTGAAGGTGTTTATCAACTATAGGAGTTCCCTGGTAGAGTTTTTCAGGTCACTTATGTAAACTTTCATATCATCTGCAAATAGTGAAAGTTTGACTTCTTCCTTTCCAATTTGTATCCCCTTGATCTCCTTTTGTTGTCTTATTGCTCTAGCTAGTACTTCAAGTACAATATTGAAGAGATATGTCTTGTTCCTGATTTTAGAGGAATCGTGCTGAGTTTCTTTGCATTTAGTTTGATGTTGGCTATTGATTTGCTGTATATAGCTATTATTATGTTTAGGTATGTTACTGTTATCCCTGATCTCTCCAAGACCTTTATCATGAAGGGGTGTTGGATTTTGTCAAAGTATTTTTCAGCATCTAGTGAGATGATCATGTGTTTTTTCTTTTTCATTTTGTTTATATGGAGGATTACATTGATGAATTTTCATATGTTGAACCATCACTCTTTCTATGGAGCAGAAGAAGGATGGGATGAGGGTCAGTGGAGGACATGGGATGATGGGAGGGAGTGGGAACTGGGATTAATATATAAAATAAGATTGTTTCTAATTTAAATTTTAAAAAATCAAACAAAAAAGAGATTTTAAAAATAGCCAATACACAAAATATTTCCTCATTCTATGCAATGCATATTGTAATATGACATAATTGCTCATTTAAAAAGAGAAGTATTAGAAGACCAATAACATTCTATATTTTGAATACAAAGAAAAACAGGCACATCCTGTAATATGCATATTCCATGATAGCATAAATTTGGCAGTTTTTCTGAAAGGCAATTTTTAAATCTCTGTTCATATCTCATAATGTGCATGTCCTTTGTCACAAAATTCTGACTTTTTGAGACACAGTTGGGAGAAATGTTCTCATACATCCACAAAGATAGAAGTTCAGATGTTGTATACAATCAGAAATAACCTAAGAACCTCAGGGCAAAAGGGAGGCTAAACAAATGATGACACGTTCTTATACTGGAATTAAAAAGAACATTATAAAGAAACTGATGGATCTGGGGATGGAGAGATGGCTCAGCAGTTAAGAGCACTTGCTGCTCTTGTAGAAGACCCAGGTTCAGTTCCCAGCACTCACACTAGGCATCTCACAATCATCTATAACTTTAGTTTCAGAGAATCTGACAATGTCTTCTAGTCTTGGGGGGTCGGGGGGACGCGGGCACGTGAACACACACTTAAATGAAGTTAATGGATCCATATACTGCATAAAAATCCCTTAGGTATAATCTTAAGAGCAAGGTGCAAATAAAATTCAAAATCCCACTCCACATAAAATAAAAAAAACCAATGTCTTTACAATGCATTTAAGCAAAAAGAGAGGGCAAATGAGACGCCTGCCTGACACACTCTTCTAACAGCCGCTACATCTGGTGGCCTAAAGGTTGGAGGCAAGGGCTTCCGTTTGTCTACACACTATATTATGTGATGTTTGCAACCCACATATAGCCATGTTTCACTTTTGTGTTATTGCATCGGTTGTGTGCAGCTGTACCAGGACAGAGGCATTAGCACGGAAGTGCAGTCCTTTCCTGGAACTACTGTGGGAGGATCGAAGGGGTGAGTAAGGACTGAGCCACCGCTGGCCAGTTCTGTGCTTGTTACGCGACCTCTCTTGTGCTTCAGCGTTGCCATCCGTCTTTAAAATGATAACAATCGTATTTTATGAGGTGGGTGTGGACATTAAATAAAATCGCCAAAATGCTCTGTAGCCCCCCAAAAAAATCATCTTATGAGGGTCCTGAACGATCTTTCTCTTTCTGTAAAACAGGCAGAACCACAAACCTTTACAAGATCTTCAATTCACCCTAAGGCACTCAATTTTGCACCAGTGGTCCCCCACTTCTCAGATACCAAGTCTCCGGAAAACAGAATGTCTGCCCTGTCTCCTGGAGAGTGGTCATCCACCTTCTGTACCAGCTCCCAACCATACAACCCTCCTACCCATCCTTTTAATGATCAGACCTTAATGTGCGCTGCTTCAAAGACTCTGAGCAGAAGGAAAATCTGGGTGGTGTGTTTCACAGAAAATCATGCATGGCTTTGGGTCCTATGCTTAGAAGCCTTTTGTTTAAAAAAAGAAAATGTCTTAAACTTCCAAACCTGATCAATAGCAGAGAAGATGGGATGCTGATCCCTGTCACCAGAGAAATTTACAACCAAACAGAGCCCTGCTTCTCCAGCAAGGAAAATGATGTGGTTGGGGTGGGTTGGGGGGAGACATGTGCAGATAACATCCTTGGGATCTCTCTAAGCTCCATTACATTATCCAAAAGAAATATAATAGGATTTGAGACCCAATTATTACTTCCTGCATCTAACCCCCTTCATTTAACATATCATTAGTATTTTAGACAGGTCCCTTGGGGAATCTCACACTTGTGTAGGTGAGTCAGACAGCAAGAGCCATGGCAGCCATCCAAAGAAACTGATCCCCCCTTTAATGCTCTTTTCGGGTTACCTACTATAATGCAATTATCGTGTACTGAAGCAATTTTCGGGAAAATGGCTTGACAAGAAGAACTCTGTCATTTTGTAAACAAGAACAAACTGTTGTAATTGGATCTTAATTACACAATGTTCTGAGAGGTTATTTTTATTTCTTTGTTTGTTAATGCAATTATTTAGCTTCCCTATTTTAGCCATGACCTTGCAGGAAGAGGGTATTTTCCAGTCAGCATAATGCTTTATCTTTGAAAGCTACAATCAATAAGGATAATTAATGATGCCGGCTGCAATGATAGCCTCAGCAATCATTACCCCACATTAATCCCTGCAGTCAGGCTAGGGTCAAGGCCATCTAAATCATTCACCCAGGGGTGGAGAAATTCAAATAATTTACCAATTTAAATCCTTGCAAACAAATCCCACTTTATTTGCAAAGCGGTCTGAGTGCTGCTTGGGTTGGTTCTGTGTATTCTCCCCGGGTCCTTAAAAAAAATACAGAATATATTCTTTTTGCAGTATTAGCACTACAGTGTTGCTATGTTTATGTTTTGATAAATTAATGTAAAAACATGCAGCACATGAAATGCTGCTGAGCCTGGAGCTATGGAGCACATTTAGCATTTCACACACCGCCCCTGGTTTTGAAAGAGAAGAGAGAGAGGGAGACTAGCACAAGAAAAAGAAAGGAGAATGGAGGTCATAAGAGCTGGTGGCAGGTGGTTGCAGGCTTCTGGTGAACTGGACAAATAGAAACACAGTTTGGAAACCTCCAAGAGGGAACTGCAGGCTTACTCAGTAATGTTCAGAAGACTGTTGGGTTCAAAACTTCTTGGCGGAGCCTTGAGAACAGCCCCTGGAGAGATACAGATCTCCCTCATTTTTGCCCCCCCACCTTGCTTTTCCTAACACACATGCATTAGGTAGCTTGATGTATGCTTTTAATTGTCTGCTATAGATCACACCCTGTTATGAAAAAATTCCACTGGGCCCCCAACTATGTTTTCAATGATTTCATTTTAATTAGTGTTTTCTTATAAATCATATCCCTAGTTTGCATATACTGAAAATGATCTGTATGTGCATGTGTCTGTGACAGAGACAGAGACAGAGACAGAGACAGAGACTGAGAGATCCTCCCATTATTGGATTAGTAGAGAGAAGTTTGAACCTACTGGGTTTCAATAAATATTTTTTGATATGATACAGCCAAGTCTACCTCAGCCCCCTCTGTTACATGTCATATAACTTGTGGGAAGAAATAACACCAGCTAAAGTGATTCTTTTCCTGATGGTAATTAAGAGTTAGGATGCTTGCTGAAGTTCAGGGGAGATGGAGGAGCGCTAAGAGATAACTACTGGAATCAGAGTCAAAGATTTGTGTAGCACAAAGCCAGAGACCTCACCATGAGAAATTCTGTGCAAAGACTGTGTTGAAAGCAACCAAGAATTTATTACCCGTTGCCTTTTCATTATGAACAGTGTCTGCTAAAGTGAAAACACTTCTTAACATTTCTGAGCACGGTTATTATATTTTGTATAAGGAATTCCATCTAATGAGCTTGTATTGCTATTTTACCATCACCATGAAACAAATAGATCCTTGTTTCATCCTGGCAAACAAAAACCAGACATCCCTTGTGTCTTTAGATATACCCAGCTGTAGGTGGAAGTGAGTAAAGTTGAACTAAAAAGTGACCTGCATATTTGGATTTGAAAAAGCACATCCAGTTCCAGAGCTATGAAATGGTATCTTCCCTTCTTTCACTCCAGCCATCTAATACTGACATATGTCTCTTGATTTTTGCTACCTTTTTAAAACTTCCTTGGTACTGAGGATTGAACCCATGGCTTTGAGCATGCACTTAGCCTTGAGCTATGTAATTATCCTCTAGGAATGTGATGGAGTGCCCCATCTTTATAGACACTGGCCTCTTTAATCTTCCCATTATCCTCACTGGCCATTTAAGCTTGCATTCCTCTAGTAAGCATTTTTATTAAGCACCTGCAGACAGGGATGACTACATGCAATCCCAGCACAAAAATTGACTCCAAGTTTTTTTTTCAAAAACCTGTTTGAAATTTATTACCCAGGTAGTGAAGTCATCAACCTGTTCCTCCCATGAGCCAACCACATTAACCCACAGTAGACAGGCACCCCCACCACCACCTTGGTATGTTAACTCTTCTCTGGATATCTAGTAGTTGGATACAGTGGTGGGCAAGAGGCTCACCTGATTCACCCTCCCAAAGCAAAATAGAAAGTGACAGCCACTGCTGCATGTCACCCGAGATGGCATAGGCAAAAGCCAAATTCCAACCATCTCCTACTCATACTCAGGCCTACACTAGAAGTTGAGGATGACAGTGGAACATGGGTGTCCCCCTACGTCAAGAATGTGACCCAGTTACCAGCATTGGAAGAAAGTAATGACAGTCTTTGGGCAGACAGGAAAATTTTTAAAAGGTAGGTGAGACCAAAGCACCAAGTACAGAAGACAAAGTCAAAAACCCTATCCTAGAAGCTAAGAGATAGCTTCATTGCTAAAATCCCTGCCTACACAAACCTGAAGACCTGAGTTTGGCTCCCCAGTACCCACCTGGTATGATGGCATCTGTCTGTAACCCCAGTTCTTGGAAGGCAGAGACAAACAGTTCCCCAGAATTCACTGGCTATCTGGCCTATACCAACCAACTAGCTTCAGGTTCAGTGAGATACAACCCACCTCTCTCTCTCTCTCTCTCTCTCTCTCTCTCTCTCTCTCTCTCTCTGTGTGTGTGTGTGTGTGTGTGTGTGTGTGTGAGAGAGAGAGAGAGAGAGAGAGAGAGAGAGTAACACACAGAGAGAGAAGGTGGTAGATTTACTTGCATAGAGAAACCAAGCTATAAATGAGCTAGATGCTTTCTCTCTGCCAGCTAGCTTTCATAGCCCTGAACAACACCATGCAAACTTCTTGGTGAGGAAGAGCATCAATGGTCTTATTCAGTTGTGAACAGCTTGTGAATAAGACAAAACTGCCAGAAGAAACATGCCCTCTTATGCAATAGTGGGAACTATTGTTATGGGGACCTTATTCAGTTGTACTTGTCACTTGCACGTGTAATAAGCCTTCTTATTCTTTATCAAGAGAAAACTCAAAGAAGAATAAACCCCAAATGTCTGGCCTTTGGAAGCTCATTATCTAGAGGGGACACATGCAGGTAGAAAGCAAAGAAGGTAAGCAGCCACAACCCAGTGAGAATATGATTCACTGAACACCTGCCCTGCAGCAGAACACCATGCTACACATCCTACATAAATCAGTGTAATGTCATAATGACTTCAGGAGGTAGCAGTCCTATTATCCTCATATTTTAAATGATTTAATTGAGTCAATAGAAGATAACAAACTTTTTTGGGGGGCTGGGCGGTGGTGGCACATGCCTTTAATCCCAACACTCAGGAGGCACAGGCAGGCTGATCTCTAAGTTCAAGGCCAGCCTGGCCTAGAAGAGCTAGTTCCAAGAGAATCTCCAAAGTCACAGAGGAAGCCTGTCTTGAAAAAAAAAAAAGAAGTTAAAAACCTTTTTCAAGGCTATTGTGGTGGTTTGAATAAGAATGGTCCCTATAGGCTCTACATTTGAATGTTTGATTCCCAGTTGGTGGAACTGTTTGGGAAGGATCCAGAGGTGTGACCTTGTTGGACTACTCCCCAGGAATAAGTTAATATATTTTCTTTCCCAGTCAATATTTGCAACTTTGGAGGCCTGATTCTCACAGGTGTCAGGAAGCAGGTTTTCCAACATGGAGCCTGGATCAGCATTTCTAATATAGAGAATACTGTGAGGCAGCTCACTCTCCTTGATCTTACTTATAAATAAATTCCTCAAGGTACTTCCTTTCCAGAGTAATAGAGGTTTTTTTTTTCAGTGTGGTTCCGAGAATAGTACCTAGGGCCTTGTGCATGGTGAAGGAACACTGAGCTACTACTGAACTCCCCGAGGGCAGAGACAGTGACCACTGTTACCCTTTCAATGAATTACATACAGAGTGCTACACACACTAAAGATTTCCCAAGTAGGGAAACTGAGGAAGGTTTGGAGTCAAGGAAGGGCCATTTGAAACTCATTACTCCTTCACACTACACATGAGAACAAAAACTAGAAAAGAAAAACCAACATTGTTTAGCAATCCTAAAGCACTCTATTTAGGGACACATTCCTTTGTTGTATCAATTTATTATTCTGATACACATATATAGGTAATATTTTTATTTCTATTATGGGTTGAGACATTGATTCTTGTTGGAGAAAAATAGCATAGCTAGTTCCCAATAAAAAAAGTTATCAAGTGACAAAATTAAGATTTGAATCCAGTCCTATAAAATTCAAAAGCCCTTACTCACCTTGTCTTGTGTACTTGCCTTCTGGGAAAATCCTTCAAGATAAGTAATGACTCAGGCCCAAGATCACAGAGCTTATTAGGGGCAGAACCAACATTAAACCTGACATCACTTGACTCCAATCCAGTTTGGGGTCACTGATCGGTTGCAAATGAAATAACCTTTTGAGACTCCACTTGTGTATATTATACTGGTCCTTTTCAAACACTGGCTTGGGAAGCAACAGTGGCTTGCTAGAGAGGGCCGAGCCTATGGTCCTTTTCTTCTGCTGCTATAAAAATGGACCTACATTTCTGATCACCTGAAGTCTCTTCTTTGCAGGCCTTTCCCACCGACTAATAGGTCTTCATTTCTACTTCAGCTTCATCTGCTCACAGTTGGCAGCTGTTTCGGATGAATTGCTTTGCTGTTGAAGAGTCTTTGCAAAATCCTTGGCATCAGCTGAGGATGGTTTCAGAAAAGATGGTTGTTATTTCAGTGTTGTTTTCCATATAAATTTGGCTAGGTTTCTAGAGGAATTAGTAAGTGGATCATGTCACCATCCATCTTAATGCCACTGTTGAATGCCCACTGTCTATAGAATAAAACTCAAGGCTTTACCAGGGCATACTCCATACTCCTTGCAGAGTTTTTTCCTCCCTTTCTAGCTTCATTCCCCCTGGGTCTCTACCATTTATTTCTTGTGTTACTTATGAGAACATCCTGAAACTCCCAGGCTTTTCCAAAAATTCCTCTTTTTTATAGGCAAACTCTAGCTAATTTTTCAAAACGTTTCTCAAATTCATCTGTGTTATACAGCTTTTCTTAACTCCTGTGGGGTGGTACTGAACTCTCTGTCAAGTACTTTACACAAATCTCAGAACCAGTGGGGTACAGGGCTTAGGAACTTCTCTTGTGTATTTGAGTCTTAACTCTGACTTGTTTTAGTTAAATAGCTGACTTAGTTACTTTTCTATTGCTGTGATAAGACCAAGGCAACTTAAAAAAGGAAGTGTTTAACTTGAAGGTCATGGTTCCAAGGGGTTAGAGTCCATGAACATCATGGTAAAGAGCATGGTATCAAGCAGATATGATTCACATCTTGAGACAGAAGCTATCTGGGAATAGGATGGACTTCTAAAACCTCAAAGCCCACCCCTCGTGACACCCTATTATGGAGAGTGTCCACTATGATTTTCATGGGTTTCCCATGATCCGGTTGCTAAACAATATTCATGTCCTAAGCAGTTTTAGTTTCCAACCTTATCTTGGCTTATATTGACTACATTAAATCCCAAAATGAGTGCAAGGCCCTGGGTTAGGTCCTCAGCTCTGGAAAAAATAAGGCAAAATAAAATAAAACCCAAAATAATAATCCCTGCTCTCCAAACATCCTCTCATACTTGTATCCATTAGGCTGGATGTGAGAAGGGATGTGGGGAAAGCTGGGAACTATAGGGGTTTTTCTTGTCTTAAAAAAAATCCAAGGAGATACTAAAAAAAATGGGTTCCCTATATCAAAACTTGGATACTGACAAACAAATTAAAACATATCCATTCCTTCACATTGTTTGCTGTTTGATGGATACAGTCAGACAGTTCTCCGTGAGAAAAAACTAGATCCCTTCATACTGTTCCATCCTTAATGTGAGATCTGGAGTTGTGCTTGTCTCTCAATCGCTTCCTGATGGCTCATGGCGCTGAACTGGCATTTATTTGGCCTTGGGAAGGGATCAGAGAGAGGCCTGGCTGCTTGCCAAAGGAGACTGAGAAACAGAAGAAGGGGGAGGATGCTTCCCTTGGCATCAAATTTTTAAGACAGCGATCTTGTCTCTGAGGCATTTAGGCTCCTCCCCTTCTCTCCTCCCCCCCCTCCTCCCTCCTCCTCCTTTTCCTCCTAATTCTTGCAGAAGCAATGTCTGGTCTATAAAGTGGTAGCTAGGCCCCTAATATTACACACATGGTCACTTAGCTTCAGCAAATTCAGTCACACACCAGAGACAAAGAAAAGAACATTCTATTATGAAGGGCATGTCAACTGTCATTCCACTCCACACACAGGGATCACAGACAAGGGGCGGATCCGCTGTTCCCTCAGCTGGTCCTGAGGGCTTTCTTTCCCATGGCACAAGCATCCCCTCTGATGAATGCATCTCCAGTGGTTACATTTTTTATGTGCCTCCTAAACACAGGTCTACTTAGAATTGGGAGGTGGGTAGATTTTGAACTTACACAATCTATGTTTGATCTACTGCCTACATAAACCTCTACTGTGACTTATTCTTCATACCTCGAGTCCTGGGTGCCCATGGTACACCAAGGAAAAGAAAGGAACATCCAGTTTTAAGAGGCTCTAGTTGGAGACAAACTGAGAGATCATGGATCTAGGCTTTATCTCCTGCTTCAAGGCAAGACTTTGGAGGCAAGAAAGGCCTTACCCGAGATCCTCCTAACCTGCAGAATATTCTCTGCTGAGTGTGTAGTGTTTGAAAGAAGGAAATATTTTGCGTTTGGTTTATAGCATGCCATTCTTCAGTTCTGCCTGTGGTATTTCCAGTAGATTACAAACAATTATCAAATTTAGAGTGATCATTATCAATTGGGAACAACAAATAGAAAATCAATCAAGATGCTATTGGAGGTTCCTCTGTGATGCATTCTTACTTTGCTAATGATGACTCTCTCAAAATGAAGGGCTATACTCCAGAGAGTAATTCAGATTCAATCAGTTAATCAATAATTATGTACTGAGCATATCATGTCTTTTACTACATACAAAATACAGTGCCGCCTGACATTGTGAAGCAGCAATATTAAATGAAGTTACTACGCCAAAGCAACAAACATTAGATGACAGGCATATGTTCTCTCTCTCTCTCTCTCTCTCTCTCTCTCTCTCTCTCTCTCTCTCTCTCTCTCTCTCTCTGTGCGTGTGTGATGATGATGAACAATAAAAAAAACCCTGCCTATGATAAATACTATAGTAGGACACAGGGGCAAAGATATCCTCACATATTAGAACATACTAGAATATTTTGTGGAAGAGGAACTTAAGGTCTAGGAAAGGATAAGATGGAACAGGAAGCAATGGGGGAGGGGATAGGATGTGACAAGGGGAAGGAGCGTGATGTGAATAAAGGTGAAGGATCATGGTAGGTTTAACTCTATGATTAAAGTAAATGGTTTTGGAAGACATAACTAAATGAGAATTTAAAATAGTTTATAGTATTGGAAGGATACCCCAACAAGATTTACTTAAGGTTTATCTAAGCCAAAGAATTAATTACTACAATAACGATTTAAGAATATATACTGCTGTCTCCCCTCTTGTCCATTACACACAAGGCAGGTGGGAAAACTGGCCCTGGGGTCATGACAAAGGGAGAGCTGCCCTGCCTGCCACCAACAGCAACATTCGGGAGAGCAGACCCTGCAACTTGCCTGGACAGCACAATCCTGTTGGTGGAGGTGTGGGTGAGCCAGCCCTGAAGTTGTTAGTATGGAAGAGCTCTCCCCATTACTCATCTGTGAAGTGCTGGCATGGGAAGGGGGGAAAGATGCCCCTCCCCCGTCCCCACACCCAGTCAATGCCAGAGGCAGGCAGGAGGGCTGGTCCTGAGGTCATAAGAGCCTGAGAGCAAGCCCTGCCCATCACCAGCTGCAACACTCAAGAGAGCAAGCCCTGCATCTCACCTGGGCAACGCAACAGATCCAGAGGTGTGGGTGAGCCAGTCCCAGTATTGTGAGCTTGGAAGAGCTGTCCCTATTACTCACCTGTCACATGGCAGCATGGGTGGGAGAGAGACATGTCTTCCCCCAACCCTGCCCGTCAATGCCTAAGGCAGGTGGGAAAACTGGCTCTGAGGTCTTAAAAGCCAGAAAGCTAGCCTTGCCACTCATCAGCTGGTGCACTCAGAAGAGTGGCCATTATGTCGTGCCGGGGCAACACGGTAGAGCTGGCCCTGAAGGAAGATCTGATCCTGAGGACATGGAAGCAAAACTGGCCCTGCTCCTTGCTCCTCACTGCAAAAGGTGAGCTTGACAAGGTAGTTGCAGGAGAGCTCACCCTGGTGGTGAGGACAAGGGAGAGCTAGTGGACTCACTAACCCTGCAACTACCCGGGCCCAGAACCAGGATTGCGAGATGTGAGTTAGCTCACGCCAACATGCTGGAGCACATGAAGGGACCGGTCCTGCAGAACCAAAGTGCAAGATCTCCACAACACAGGGCAACATCGGGATAACCAAAAGTAGTTCTAGGGAGGGCACAACATGGATAGTGTAGCAAAAACCAGAGGCCTTGAACCAGACCAAAGACTCTTTGCATTGAACACTTGTAAATTAAGATGTATGGGCAAGAGGGTTTGCTACACGACTCGCTGTATCACACTACAGCTTCCATGATGAGGGTTTTTTCTTTTCCTCTTTCTCTAAATTTTATTGGGTAGGGGAGGCTGCAATGGCAGAGTACAGAGATGCATGATGTAAAGGACACAAAGAATACATTAAAATAGAGAATATATGCTACTCAGGGCTTTAGGGTGTGGAGTGATCCACAGGCAAATAAGAAACAATGAGACAGAACTATTAGGAAGCTATTGTCATGGTACAGCATGAAAGGGCAGAGGTCTGAAAACAAGTGGGGGGGGTGAATATGTGAACAGAAGATGGACAGACACATGGGTGCTGTATCAAATGTGAAAACCGGCAGATAGAAGTTCCGTTTGGTATATGAACAACAGGGAAACCCTAAAAGACAACCACCCTGATAATAGAGTTGGAATAATATAAAGAGGGAGATGGCTGGTTTGAGAGACAGGGGGACTCTTATTTTAGTTTAGGGCATCATGGGACGTACCAACAGAAATTGTCTGGAGTAAGATGTCTGACATAAGGCTGCTCAGGATGGGCTAGGACTGGGAGATGTTGGCTCTGGGAATTCCCTGAGGAAAGGTGAAGTCTAAACTGGGTTGTTTGCTAAGGGTACAAATGGACAGGGATAAGAAGAAATGATTTTCAACCTCACAGTGGCATATGCTGTAGTTGTTTCCTACATCATCCAGAGTGTCCTTATTCCTGAACATTGTTTCTTCTCAAACCAAGTATGATGAAATACTAGAACCATTAGGAGATTTACAAAAATACCAGTCCTTGGGTGCTAGCAAAACATAGTCTGATTTAATTTCCCCAGGGTTGAGGAATTCGGTTAATTTCTGCATAGTAAATGACATTGTGGTTTTATTTAAAAAGCAAAATCATCATGTTTTAGGAATATTAAATTTAATATTTAGAGATTATATTTTGTTATTTCAGTTCAAAATAATGTAACAGATGTTTGGAGTGGGACAGGTATAAAGAAAAAAATTAACCATAAAGTGATATCAGTTGAATATGGGGGTCATTATATTTTTCTTTCCACTTTCAGATGTGTTTGAAATCTTCAATGATATAAAAATTTTAAATAAGTCAATAAAATCTTCCCAAGCAATTCCACAGTAAACCAATGTGGAACATCTAAGGCTTTTGTGAGTGGAATGTGTCTCTTGGATCCTCTAACTTCATTAAGCTGTCACTGTCAAACCCCCACGAAGGACTTCTCCAAGTCGGAGAGTCCATCTCTCTCATTTGTTCTCACTCCTCTAATTATTATAACTCAGAGATGAGGACCTTACAGCAGTCTACACTGCCGTCTACAACAGTCTACACTACTATCTCAAATGCCAGCAGTATCAGAATTGCTAGTGGAGATGCCAGAATTACCCATGGCAATTATGCTTCACTTCTTAATCCCTGGTTGTAGACAAAGGGTCTACATGCCTGATGCTTCTACTCTGAGTACTATGAGTACCAATCACCTCTTAACATGTTGCTGGAATAGACCACCCTTCTGAAGGAAATGAATCCATGCTCTCCTTCCAAATATATAGGAAATAGAAAAGAGGGAAGTGATTTATAGACCATTGAAAACCTGAAAAAAAAACAGAGTGATATTACAAATAAATTTGTAACTCCTCCTGGTTCACAGTTTTCACAAAGCATTCCCATCGCAGCATTTCCAGTCAGTAAGTTGAGTTTAGATCCATCAGGAACAGGTTGGTGGACTGAGCAGTGTCACTTTTTAAAACATGAAATAAAAAATTATGGTAAATGTCAAATGATATTTCTAGTGCCGGTGATACATTTTTACATGTCACGTGTGTGTGTGTGTGTGTGTGTGTGTGTATGTTTGCACATAGGTGTGTGTGTGCATGCATGTGTGTGTATTTACTTGGTCTTGATATAAAATAGGTAAGATTGTTTTAAATCCACCATTTTTGAACTTCACATTTTATGTTCAGATTTCATTCATGTGAGGGTGAGTTAAGGAAATCTGGAATTGGGACAAACATTGGGGAACTTGAACATGTCAGGTGTCTAAATGATGAATGAAACCAAGACTTGGAAGCAGATGGTATGGGAAGTAAACAAACAACAAATCTGGATCCAGCAATGGAGAATGGCAAATCAGACTTTGTAGATGGCAAGCAAATACAGTTCCAGGACCAGGTTCCGTGGCTCTGCAGTGCTACAGCGTGGCCAGCAATGGCAGTCTGTCTGGAGGAGGTGCTGATGACTTGAAGCCACGCACACACACGCTTATACTTGAGTTGTGTCTTTTTAGGGTAAGTTTATCATTGCGATGTGAATTATGGAGAAGCTAAAGCTCACCGACCCAGGATACTAACTCATCACCACAGTACCATTGCTAGGACCAAGGAAACGCAAGCCAACTGAAGGCAAAGAGAATTGAGAGACTAAGACCAGATGGAGTTCATGCTCTACCTGCTGCAGAAATGTCCCACGCTACTAACAGTGATCTAAAAGCCGGCTACCAACAAGTGTCTGGATGAGAGGCCTCTCAACTACTTCTGAAATAGGCCATCAGCAACGAAGACAGGGTGGAAATGGACTCACCATATGTTACGACAGTGACACTGACAATCTCTGTAATGTGCTACAAGTTGGAAGTTCAGGGAATGTCAAAAGAGCAGCACCTCAGAAATGGCTCCCTAATCTGGTATCTGACTTACTGGGTGGTCTTCTCTTTGGGCAGGCTGAGTACCAAGGTCACATGGTTACACTGAGTTCCTCACCCAAGGAAGTCTGAGTGAGTCTATTAAAAACAACTCAGGAAGATATAATAGGATTTCAGGTCTCCACTGTGAGAGTCAAAGAACCAGAGCAGGGAATTTGCTTCACAATAATCAAAGACTATCTAGGATAGGCATGCTGTATAATAACAAAAAAGTCTAAATCCTGAAATAAAGTCTAAGTATCCCAGGCCCAGTCCAGTTCCCAATGGAGATTCAGTCCTTGTGAGTCTCATTTCTAATGTACAAAGAGCTACCCAAACAGGCTTTGACTTTTAATTCTTCTTATAGTGTTACATCTTATAGAAGATGAAGGTGAATTTATTCTAATATTTAAGACCAAGGAAGCAGGGCCAAGGCTTGAGAAATAAGAAAGAATGATGTCAAACAGAGATAAATGACTAAGTAGGTAGTAGGTTATTGAAATACTGAGCCATGGTTTATTAGCTGATGATATACCTAAGGATGCCAAGTCAAGAAAAGGTCAGTTTAAGGGGAAAGCAATCTGATTGTATGATTGAATTTTTTAAAATAGTATGGCTTTTTAACCCAGAAATCAAAATGTGTATTTTTTCTATATATTTGGAATTTGTTTTCCCTGTGTTCTGTTTTAGTTATTTTATGAAAATAAAATGAAATAGCTTCTACTGTTTTATTGATAATCAGTGAGTCCTAGTTCCTGGTTCTCAAAAAATTGTAGGTTCACTTAAAATAGAGACAAAATAAACAAATGGGAACAAAAACTTCTATTATGACTTTAACCTGAAAAGAAGCAAAACTAAAATTATAAAATATATTGTAGAGTCTATTTACCTAAGTATACATTGGAATTGCAGCTAGTTATTGAATCTTACAAGGGACAAATGATGAGTCAAGCATGGCTGGTCTGCTAGAGCTTAATACAATTTTTCCACTGAAACTCAAACTAAACAAAACAACAGTAGTCTTCACTTTAGCCAAGGTGATCCTAGGAAAGGTTATTTTCAAAAATAAACCCAGAAGTTTCAGAAATTTTTCCAAGAAAAAAAAAAGAAGAGAAGTGTGATGGTTTGAAAGAAAATGGTCCCCAAAGGGAGTGGCGCTATTAGGAGGTGTGGCCTCATTGGAAGAACTGTGTCACTGTGGAGGTGGGCTTTGAGGCCTCTTTTTCTCAAGCTTTCCTCATTAAGACAATGAGTAAACTTCCTGCTACTTTCTAGTCAAGATGTAGCCCACACCACATCTGCCTGTACACTGACATGTTCCCCTTCATGGTCATAATGGACGGAACTTCTGAAACTGTAAGCAAGCCCCCTCATTTAAATGTTTTTATTTATAAGAGTTGCCATGGTCATAATGTCCCTTCACACCAACAAAAACCCTAATAAGACAGAGGAGTCAGTGGTCATCTTCTGACTTTAATAGTTAACCCTGGCAGATTCTTATCTGTTTGTGGTTACACATGCTCATTCTCCAACATCACATTTATCAATTTCATGAAATCTTGTATTTTATACAACAAATTTCTATGTCCAACAGTCAATTTCCCTCATGTTTTCTTTTAATCATCAGTTATTTGGCACACCAGAAAGCCATCAAAACTCAGCAGACAGGAATGCTAATACTACGAACAGAGATAAACGCTGGAGTTGGTGTGGGGCTAATTTTATGGACAGTTCTTTATTAAGGTTTTTTATGTGGTAACTTAAGGGAAACTTATATTCTGGATACTCAGAGAATGACCATCTCTTTTTTTGCATCCACATGTAACCCCATCCAGAAAGTTGGAGTCAGTGATATACCAAACTTGTCCCCTCCCATCACTATGTATGCTTTCTATCAGAAACTATAATTCATCACCTGGCATTATGCTGAAAGTCATTAGAAGCAAGCATGCTCAACAAAACTTGGAGGAAACCACCTGGAAAACCCCCCAAACCACAGCAGACACTTTCCAGTCTTGGTGTAGACTGACCTCACATTTTTATTATACAGACATCAGTACTGTTCCGTGATCTGCTCTCTTCACCATTCATTTTAGTGCTGTCTCTTAGAGATGCAAAACTCTTAACTAGCCAGAGTGAAGATAACAGAGCATGGGGAATTAGGACATTCAAGGAGGAGAGCTCACTGGTCCTGTCTGGTATTAACCATAAATTGACACAGTTTTACATGGGTATCTATAGAAGGAAGTTTGGAAGAATGGATCTGTTCAGATAAGGCAATCCCACTCACAGTGTTGCTGGTATTGCTGTCAACCAGGATGTCAATAGAATTAGAGCACAGAATCCAGAGGTCCAAAAGCAATCACTTGGATATGGGTCTTCCTTTTGGCTGCCATAGTCTCTCTTGTGACTTTTCACTCAAGAAAAGATTCTAGTCAAATGAGTCATTTTCTTTCTAGGCCAAGAAGTAGAATTTCTGAAATCCTTAGGGTAAAACTTTGGAACAGTGTTTCAAAACTGAAAACTTGTAATTCTAGCCAATCACATCTCTTCAAGGCTTACACAGACAAAGCTTCCCAGTTGACAAATATAGCAAGGGCTCAAAATAGACAGAATTACAGTGGCGATGAAATCTCTCACATTCATAGGCAGTGTTTCTAGTAGATTCCAAAAATGGCAAATGCATAAAAGCAAGAGCCCATTCCATGTTGGTACATTGGGGAAGAAGCCTGCTGGGTTACACACACACACACACACACACACACACACACACACACACACACACACACACACACACCTAAACACTAGATAACATTATCAGAAGAAGAAAACACTGTTGATAGTATTTTAGTGTGATGATAACTCCCAGTGGGACAAATAATAGAACATAGGAGTGACTTAAGAAATACTATATGAAATCAAAGTACATTAGAATCTATGGGAAAGAGAGTGGCTATTTAGGGATAGCTCGTGTCCACTAGATAACCATATGAACAATCTTGTATCAGTGAGGCTATTAAATATAAGAGAGCATATGGAATATTTGATTATTTGATTGCCAGTTTCTATATCTGGCTTAACCCACTCTTTTCTTCATCAAATTCTTCCTTTTTCCTCCCTCTAGCCCAGAAAATGTCTAATCCTCCAAATTTCACCCAGCATCTTCTGAACCCAACCCAAAATTCAGTCCTCTGGGGTGATACCCAGTTGATTACCATCAAAGCCAGGTAGATGCAACCTCTCTTGGTCCTGAGGTTCTAACCTAAAGAAAACCAGTCCCCTACTCCCTTATCAACTTATGCAAATGCATAAATCTCCACCTACAAAGATATTTGTGCACACTTCCATTTCAAACAGAAGTCTGGACGCAACCACTGAGCTGTGGGCCCTAGCTGGAAAAACTCCAACACTCTCTTGATAGAGGATACTTAAGCAGGGCACAATTCCCAAAAGAACTCCCTTCTCATGGTTCTCCCTGTCTTCTGGTCCACCTAAAAGATTCTCCATTCTGGCCATATTAGAAAAAAAAAACTCTAGGGAAACCAAACTATTCGGGAGCTTCCTAGCCTTCTCTAAGTTCTTCCTCCTGAGTCCCTTTGTGGCAGTTTAAGTTCTAAATCATAAATATAATTTTATTATTGCTCTCTCTATATAGTTCCCTACAAAGTATATTTGTCTTGTTTCACTGGGCAAAAGACCCCAAAGAATTTGTCAGCATGCAGATTCTTAGATCTGTTTTATTTATTTGCCTCCTCACTCCAGGCCTCCTCCTTTCAACATTGTGGAATCTGCACTGAAATTAGGCTATGAGCCTTCACTAAGAGAGGCTGCCTCCTGGCTTTTGTCGTATTTGCTTTGAGACATATTAACCAACTGGAAGATGTTTTCTTTTTAAAATAACATCTTTTGATGTGTGGGTTCTTGAAGCAGTCAATTCTTCCAAGTTCCAATTTCTTTGTACAATTCTCCTTTTTCCTGGTAGCAATTCAACCTGGGTCTTTGTGCAGACTAGCCAATTTATCCATGGTATACTACCAGGCTGCACCTTGTCCCAAGGCCCAGAACTAAAAGCATCCTCAATACTTTTATGTCCGGCTTTAAAAACTGACTAGTTCTCTCCTGTATTCTTTATTCCCCTGTGATTACTTGTGAAGTGTACCACCAATATTACATACTTTTGCAATCCAAGTTTTCATTATCTTCTCATAACACTACCATTTCCTTAGTTAAGCAGTCTGCACAGTTATCTATTAGAAAAACAGCTACTGAAACATTTTGCCACAACGCTATAGGGTTCATTATTTTCCAGCATCCAACACTGGTTTCTCACACTCACCTCTGGTGGCCATGGCAATGCTCCACCCTGCACATCTATACAAGCACAAGTTGCCACAACAAGCCCCATGCTATTGACTTACTTATCAAGAGCTATTTGCTCATTCACAAATATCTCCTCGGCTGGAGCTTCCTATGGCTATGGAAGCTTCTTCCATCTGTTACATATATCCTGATAAGCTTACAAAATCCCATCCCAGGAGTCATTAAGCCCAGGGTCGATTCCCAGGCTGTGGCAGCAACTGGGAGCACAGCCTTCATGGATGTGGGCACCCCCCATGCCATCCCTATGTGTTTGTGAGTGCATCTCTTTAGAGTATAGGGTTGTAAGGTCTTTGCACTATAGAAAGTGTGACCAGCCATTCTGATTCATCTGAGGCAAAGAGAGTCCCTAGGTGGCAGGACTTTCTGCACTAAGCTAGTTAAGCCCTGAACAAACTAGGACAAGTCACCCCCGTAGTCATTGCCTCACAGGTAAGCAGATAACAATATACAGGACCCATCTGTTTGGAAACCACAGGTACCAGAGTCTTCATCTCCTTCCACTGTGGACTGATGTGGCCCATTTTCCAAAAGAAGACTTAAATTTTTGGGTGAGTAGCCTGACCCACATTTTTTTAAATTCTAGGTTAAGTAAGAAAGCTTTGCTGGTCTCATTTACAATTTAAATTTGTGCAGACCCCCTTCTCCGAAATATGAAGCATGTAGATGAAATCACAATAGGATCCAAAGGAGGAAATATTAAAAAGACATCCACAGGCAAGCCTGTACCCCTCTATAAGAGAGCAAGGCCATGATCCCTGGTTGTGTAAGAGTTCATTGTGAGACTGAAGAAAGATCTGCTCAGGGCCCTGGAGTTATGATGGAGGAGGTCAATTTTCAAAATAAACGTTCATTATATTTTTTGCTTTGAAGAAAAATGCTGCTTGGCCTGAAACAAATTAAGAGTGCTCAAGCTTTTTATTTGGGGCGTTTTTTTAGTTGAATATTATTAAAAATAATTACAGGCTGTGGATTTAATCTAAAACACAATCAGCACCCCCAAAGTCCCCTACAGTGAGTCAAAGCATCCTCCTTCTCAAAATTCAAAATTAAGTGGAAATTCAGATTAGTTTTGATTTATAACCACATTATGAACTATTTAATATTTTCAAGAAGTCATTCGCCGTGCCCATATTAAATTAATTTGCAACAGAATATTATATAATTTATATATGCATACATATAATAAATTATGGCCCAACTATATAATTCTACATGTATAATTAATTACATTAACCATCTACATTTTAAGCCTACAATTAGATAACCCTAAAAGACAACCCCGCTAGCATTTTTTAATAAATACTTGTGTTTTGGAGCTGCATAACAGAGCACCTGATAGCTGATAGAGCAGTGTTAACATCTGTTCCATTATTTCCACAGGACGTTGGCTGAGCGCAATACTATACACATAAAATATGCATTTGTTCTTGACTGTCAAGTACCTCTATTATTTTATTAAAAAGTCAAAAAAAGAATATAATCAGACTTCATAATTTATGTGTGACATTTTCATTACAGAAAACTTTATGCAAAATTGAATTCTAAAATTTAATTTCCTGTGATGTTTAAATTACTTACTATCTGGCTCCTCTCCAAAACATCGTGATCATTGAAGGCCCCCATATGAATTCTATTAAGGATACATTTTGCTCCTGCCAGAATATACATGGTATTTTTCTAAGTAACTCTAAGAATATGCTTCTTAAATATATTTTGTGCCAATTAATAGTTTTTCTCACACAAGAAAGTAAAGCAGGAACTTTTCTTTCTTCCCTCTCTTTAAAGCCACAGACAGCTTTCCTCTGTTCTCTCTTTCCCACCCTGCCCGTGACCTCTAGTTCTGATACTTTAACCCAGAAGAAGTTAGGCTGGTGCAGCCTTGTCAATTCCATCTCACCACATCACGGGATGGCAACCAGGTTCCCTCTGGCTTTCTTTTCCTTTCAGGAAGTGCAGATAAAGAGGCTTTGTCCAGAGCAGAGCCATGGTGCAGAAATGCAGAACTCTCTCTTTCTCTCTCTCTCTCTCTCTCTCTCTCTCTCTCTCTCTCTCTCTCTCTCTCTCTCTCTCTCTCTCTCTCTCTCTCTCTCTCTCTCTCTCTCTCTCTCTCTGTCCCCTGTGCAGTCCACTTGATAGGATGGTAGGCAAGTCTTTCCTACCAATCCCTCTAGATACCCCTTCAGTGGGAGCCGCCTCAGTTAGCGGGTTCGTTCCCAAGATGCTTTGAGAGACCTGAAAATGTCATCACATCTCACAGCTACCAGGGGAACGAGGGCTGCTAATGATGAGCAATAATTTAAATAATGAGCCTTTGAGGGAAGAAGGTTACCCACAAGCGGAGATACCTTAATGCATCCCCCAGGGAAGAACTCATTTCCAAAATGGCATTTTAAATGGCAAAAAAAAATTTGAACCCATCAGCGTGGTGGGGGATGGAAAGAGTGAACAGTTGTCAATCAGGCAAGACTGGACAACGTCAGCCAAAAGTCCTTGGATTCATCCAGCCCTGAATTCCACAGAAGGAAGCTTTTGAAGTCATTCAGCACACAGCGGACTTGCAAGGCAAGGGACTCAAGACAGGATTCCTGTCATAGAGTGGCATGGTCCAGTAGAGGTCTTTCCTCACATTTACAGGAAGCCTTGTACTTTACAAAAATGTTGGCTGTGTTTCACATCTTGGTTACTGCCCTATAAGCCAAGGGGTCTACCATAAGTTTATCTGGTGAAGGAGAAAGTCCCACTGGGCTGATTTTCTAGAACTCGTCCCATTTGAAGTTACGAGACTTCCAAGAGGATAGGAAGTCTTCTTTCCTCAAACCCTAGGCTAGCATTCAGGGGAGGGGGATAGCAAGCTGCAATTGTTAATGTGATAGCAATAATTGAATGTTCTTCCTCACAGCTCTTCTCACCCTCCTGCACTGCAGAGCAAATGTTTATCTGGTCTGACTTGAGAGATCTTGTGGAGGTCACTCAGCCACCCTTCTCCTGTATATGCCTGCCACACTGCCCACAATTCCTTCACAATGAGTTCTTTCTTCCTCATCAAGTCCTGTGTCTGTGAAAGGACTGTTCTTGCATAACCCTGGCTAAGCTGCTGTGAATTAATAAGGCTCAGCTCCATCCCCTCATAGTCATCAACAGGAGCTGCTCATGCCCACTGGTGTTTACAGTGTCTCCAGGTAATTTCTGCATCTCTACCTGTTCCCCTTCCCACTCACAGCCCTTGTTTTATAATTTAGACTTTATTTCCCTATCTTTTCTCTATGTCACCTCAAAACGTGTAAAGCATAGAATGCAAGTTGGAATTGACGTAGACAAAAGCTACAGTGTGAACTTTAGCCTTCAGCAGCATGGAGCAAACACTCTCAACCAATGACTCTTTAATGACTATTTAATAGTAACCAAAAGTCCCCAGAAGGCTTAGGAAATATATATGGTCAACCAGCAAGACTTAGCTTCTGAAAAAGCAGTCATCCCCTTGGTTTGCATTACACATCACCTCCAGAACGTCTTCCTTGACCATCTGGAGGACGCCAGGGTTTGGGCTTGGGAGTGGCTGCCTCCAACTCTTGGCTCTCCCCCTTTCTTAGCACCTAAACTCAATTTTCATGGCTGATGAAGTTTCCTTCCTCTGGCCCTTGCCCCTACCCTGACCACAGGTGCCAGGAGAATGCCATTCATGCTCTGCAGAAACTGCTGGGTGCTTGCTACAGATAACTAACTCTTCCTTGACCTCTACTCCAAGTATCTCCATTGCTTCACAGCAAAACTCATTGAAGGAGTTGCATGAGCTCACTACCTCTATAGTCCACTCATTCCCCTTCGGTGTTTTCTTGAACCATTCACCCCTCCACACTAAGACTGCTTTTTCTAGAATCAGTGGTGAGCTGCATGTCACCAAGTTCAATGGAGATTTATGAACTGTTTTCATTACTCCCAGAAACACTGGGGTGCATGTCCTCCTCCTTGGACACTTTTCTTCAAGCTTCTGGGATTCCTTTGTTCTTGGTTCTCAGCAGGAACCCTCAGGCTCCTCAACTGCATCTTCTTCATCTCCTCAGTCCATAAATGTTAGAAAATCACATGGCAGAGGCTTCAGACTTCCCTGTCCTAGGTCATTCCTTGGTTAGCTTTACCTCATGCCCTGACTCCAAACACTCACTGTACACTTGTATGTAGTCCTCTAACTCTCCTTTGTATCTCAGACTCCTTTTCCTACTTTGTGTTTAATGTCTTAATTGGGAAATCTGCCAGGCAACTTGAATTTCATGTCCAAAACATTCAGAAAACACATATGAAAAAGTTTTGCTGTTTTTCATCTTCACCACCTCAAAACAGTGGCATTTGTATTGAGAAGGGGACAGGGTTAAACACATGTCAACATCCTTGACTCCTTTCTTGCTATACTCTGCTCTAACCATTAGCTGGCCCTATGTCCACCAGAGCAATACAGTCAGAATCTAACCACTCCTCACAATTTTCAACAACAAAAACAAAAACTAGTTCCTACCAACCACCCTCTCATCTATACTACAGGAATATCTCTTACTTGACTCTACTCTTAACTCTATGCAGTATCCAGAAGGAAATTTTGAAACACCAGAAAGATCATGTCACCCATCTGGTCAATACTACATACATGGGTGCCTTATAGACCACACCTCTACCACCCCATTTAGGCCCCTGACCTTTTGATTCAGGACCTAATGGGTCCAGCTCCCTCACCATACTGTATCCCCTACCTGGGAAGCTCCTTCCCTGAAACATCCACAGATGAATTCCCTCATTTCTTTCACATCTCTATTTAAATGTCATCCCTTCATAGGGGACTTCTCTGACCTTTATAAAATAGCTTCCCCACCACCTTCTGTCTCCCATACTTTGCTCTTCTCACCACAACCTGACATATTTGGGTTTGCTTTTTTCTAAAAGCCTCTCTCTATGAGAACAAGATTCTTGTTTTGTTGAGTACAAAATTCCTAGCGCTGGAGTCAGTAGGCATCTACAAATGAATGAATTAAAGAATGAATGGAGAGGGAGAGGGGGAAAGTTGGCATCCTTCAGACGTTAACATGAGGATTTCATCTCACAAAAATGTAAAGACAGTTGCCTCGGTTAACCTGAGTAACTTTAGTGATGGCAGCAGCGGCAGTGGCTTCTTCTTGTTTCTCATTTTTGTATTAAACTCATAACCACTGACTATTTAACCATGCCAGCAAATATGATTTTTCCATGCTGGTGCTCTGATCACTGTGGCAGCATCAGCCAGGAAATGAAATCTTAATCGTAGCATCTGCCCATGCACCCCTGACTTACAAGCCCACAAATGGAACTCCAGCTAGGCAATCTCATTTCACTCTAATGTGGTTGGACCTGAAGACTGAATGCTGGCACTCACAGCACATCCTTCTGCCCAGCGCTGTTGCCACTTGACTAATGTAAGGCTTATGGTACCTCAACTTTTAACTTAAACAGAAAAGCATATGCTTGGTACTTTCTTAGCAATGTACAAGCAAGATTTGTGTTATGTAAATTTACCTGAGGTCATTTCTGTGTCACTGCCCGAGCTCTTCCCAGGCTAAAGGAGGAAAGGCTTAAGAAACTATTAACATGAGTGGCTACCACTGACGCTACCATTTTCCACCTCAAGGATGTTTGATGTTGATGACCAGAAAAAGGAAGTAAGTCAGGTTGGGCCTACCCATGAACACATGAACAACAGGATGAAAGAAAGGGAGACAATCCTCTTCACTTCCCATAGGAGTGACAAGGAGGGAACCACAGAGCCTTAGGAAAATGCCACCTAATCATTTCTGCACTTTGTCAACAGCTGCCCAAGAGCTTCTTTGAACTTCCAAGGTGCTTCCTATTCTAACCAGAGGAAGCTGAAGCGGGATTTCCATGTTCCTGTCTGGGGGCAAGCAATCCCAATGCTGAGCCTTGTGAAAAATGATTAACATTCCACAGCAAACGTGTTACCCACAAAACTGGCCACTTTCAGGAGCACCTGGCCATTGAGCCAGGTGCAGGTTGGTCCTTGTGACCTTGGGGAGTCATGTGCAGATCAGATGTCAACAGGTGAGGGCAGCAGTCAGTGGGGCAGGAATGTTTATTGATTGGATTGGGTTTACCAATTACATTCAAGACATGCTGCAGTGAAATATTGAGCTCCCTATTTCCTACCATCTGGATGTAAAAGAGGGAAGGCAAAGAGCCATCTTAGAAGCCATATCCCCATGCCAGTCATGCCTATTCAGAAAACTGAAGGTTCTCAGGACTGACACTTGTCAAGATTGGCTGGACTGGCATGGATTTAAAGTCCTATGGTGCTAGATCATGAACAAATAACATCAAAAGGAGTGATTACTACAAAGTAGGATACTCGAAAGAACTAGACCAACCTTAGTGTGCCAGAAGCTTGACACGGAGACTTCCATTTCTCAGAATTTTGAGCCCCTTGGAAAGAAACTCAGAACTGCTTCGATGGCAGATCCAAATCCCTGTGTTTCTTACAACTCAGCACCTGCTGCTGCCTTTATGAATACAGGCTCAGCTAGAAAGGGAGGGAACATCCATGGGCAGAGTGATCTGTGAATTGAAGACTCCATGAAAGTGGTATAGGATGGGAGGAATCGAGGGGATCAAGAGCAGTTTTAGCTCTCAAAATAATCCTTAAACTCACACAAACTAAATTTACATGCATATATTAAGACAAACTGATTTATAGGAAGATGATCATATTAATGAGTTTCTTGGGGGAGAAATTGAGACTAAGACACTGCCCTGAAGACCCACTATTGTAGACTTACTATCATCTGTTAGGCCGCTACAAAAATGTCAGCTTTGCAGATCCATCCCTTCTGATTTTTAAACAGGGAAATGTGAAGAATCCTGGAGTCAGAACTAGGCCATTCCCTGTCTATGAATTGCCCATGAAGCTTAAAACATTGGCACAAAATCCCAACAGAGTCAATGAAGATTGACATCTTTAAAATATAATTCCAAATACTCCCAATTCAAAGAACTGAGACTGGTATGAAGGTCCATCCACTTTCTGTGTGGCAAGAGTTGCAGAATGTTGGTGAACAACATACTATGATAAGATTAAAGGAACCAAATAGTTCAAGCCATTCTATTAGACCTCATGGGGATGCCAGTATCACTGACAGCTAACAACAGGATGTTTGATTGGTTGGGTTCTTTTTTTTCCTTAGTCTTGTAATGTTTTAGCAATACTAATATGTCAAATTCAAGAATGTGGTACTTCAATATGCCCCTATTTACAAAACACATGAACTAGTAATTATACTAAAACATCAGGGAAGGTCTCACCTCCCTATTCTTTTAAGTTCTGTTCTCTCTCTCTCTCTCTCTCTCTCTCTCTCTCTCTCTCTCTCTCTCTCTCTCTCTCTCTCTCTCCCTCTCCTCTCTCCTCGCTCTGATTTTGTGTCCACAGGTAGTGATGCTCAGGGATCAATGAGGCCAGCCAGTGGCAAGTCAGGCTATTGGTTTTGCATCAGAAGTCAGAGATCTCTAGTTCATGATCCTGAGAATTCTTGGTTTTATTGCCTTTGGCTACTGGGTAAAAATAGCTGCTTAAACACAAGACAGCATAATTTCCTGGTCACTAATTCCTGGTGCTCAGAGGAGAGCACTTCTGCTCCATGCCACCTTTCTCTGTGTGCCAAGTGCTCCATGACACCTTTCTATACACACTACCGGCTCCAAGCTACCTTTCTTTTTTTGTTTGTTTGCTTTTTTATTTCTTTTTTTTTACTTTAACTTTTTACACATGTTGCTCTCAGTTCCCTCTCCCAACCCTCCTCCCCCAGCCCCCCAACCCTTCCAACCCCCCCACACCACTCCATCCCCTCTCTGCTACCCAGAGAGTGTAAGGGCTTCCATGAGGGATTTTCAGAGTCTGTCATATCATCCCAGGCAGGGCCTAGGTCCTCCCCTATGTGTCCAGACTAAGAGAGCATCCCTCCATGTGGAATGGGCTCCCAAAGTCTATTTGTATGCCAGGAATAAATACTGATCTACTCTCCAAGGCCCCATAGATTGCTGAGACCTCTTCTATGACACCCAGGTTCTGGTGGGGGTGGGGGTCTGGATCAGTCCCATGCTGACGTCTCAGGCATCAGTCTAGGGTCCATGTGTTCCCCCTTGTTTAGGTCAGCTGTCTCTGTGAGTTTCGCCAGCCTGGTCTTGATTCCCAAGCTACCTTTCTATGCATGCCAAGTGCTCCATACCACCATTTTCTTTGCACCAAGCAACTTACTCTTTCTTTTCAAGATCCAAGTTAAGGGATATTTCATTGTAGCCTTTATCTTTGAGGATATCTGAGATGTAATGCTACCTAAGGGGAAGAATTTCAACTTTCAGAGACACAAAGAGCTATACAGCATACCTTAAACAAGTTAGGAACATTCGAAAATAAGTGTTCTCTTGTCTGGTAATGTATAAAATGGTTTAGTATTAGTCTATGATTTTCACTTGAAAGTTTATTACAATGGCTAAATAGGATAAACAGTTGAAGAACCTAGACTACTGCCTAGTAATATGAGGATATCAATAAATGTTTAGATTCTTATAACCATCCCAAAATAATTATGCATTGAGCTCATATCACATAATGAAGAGATTTCCATGTGGGTCTGGAATGCAACTCTGAAGTTTTTAATCATGAAGGATGTGATGAAGCAGTATGACCCCTGAGTGTCTATTAGCTTAGTTCTTTCTTCCCCAGCCCTGCTTTCTCCTTATTCTCTGTCAAGCTTGATTCATCAGTCTGAAGAACATGAATAATACCATTCCTCATCCAGACTGGGTCAGAACAGACAACATTCTAGACACTGATGCATCTCCTAACGATAGCTCTCTTCCCCTCAGTGCCACTGACCTGGACTGTGGATTAACATCTGAATGAGCAGTCCAGACTCGGTACTCTTCCTTGACTTAGTTTAAGACTAACAGCAAAAATCAAACTGCTACATCATATAAAGGTTTATGTAAAAGGCCAAGCACATTTTTAATAAGCACTTTAATATCATGGAAAGGCCCATCATGTACAAACATAGCTGTATACTACTTTACCTGTGATTCCACAGATGCCTGCCGAAGCCCAGAGAAAGTTCGTGGAATGCTAACAAAAATAGTCTTTGCGCTGAAATGTAACCATCACACTGGGAACAAGAGTTGACTCTATACTAGTGAAGAACTACAGAATAGTAAATATGGATCCATATGGATGCTGGAATTTCCAAGTGTCGGAGGCACTTGAGTTCTCAACACACTCTCTAACCAAGGGGTCTTCTACCTTAGGAAATCTGCTTCATCAAAGCAGAAACTTGAATGTAATTTCTTGACACCCCTTGGTACTGAAGCCCAGGGTCTAGAGATAGGCCAATTCTATATCATTTTCCTAAGAGGGGAGATTAAGAAGACAGAAGTCTTTGTATGAATCTACACTATCAAGAGATGGAGCAGAAAGCCATCCTGGTCCAAAGATCCAGGAAACAGCAGTAAGACAAGCCCAGGACTGGTGTCCTGTTTGGTGAACTGTGATGCCTGAGCCTGATAACAGGAGCATCTGGCTCTCAGGTAGCACCCCACAGGTCAAATTTCCAAAATGGCTCTTGGTTGTATAGACCTAGCCCCAAGTCCATGGTCCTGCCACCTTCTAGTCTTTAGGAGATCTCCTTTTCACTTTAACTGCATAACCGTGATCCTGAGTTTGCATCTAGGTACCCGAATGGATTGATAGATAAAACCAGCCAGCTACATGGCCTTTAAGTACATGGTTCAGCTCTATGGCCCTGAATTTGGCTGTTCAGTTGAAATTCTAAATCATCCATCAAAGTGCCTGAAATTCAGAGAAGACAATATATACCTCATTTCAAGGTACAACTTCATGTCCTAGAAGCATATGACATTATTGTCATCCCTGTCCTCAGCAGGCACTGTGACCAATGCTTGAGGTCAACTTCTCAACTTGAAGAAAGGAAATTGTATCACTATGGAAGAGAAATATGACAGGGAAAATTAGGAGATTTGAATGCTTCTTAAATAGCAAGACTATTAGTCACTGTCAGGTACAAGGTTGTCCCATCTTCAGGGTTACTATTGCTACCTAACAGGTGAGAGAGCTGAGACCCAAGGCCACTCCTACATCTTACCAGGTTGATGTTGCCAACGCATGCCAAAGCAAAAATTCCGTGTCTTTCCTCTACAACTTCCAGGCCTGCCTGACACCTCCAAACACTACCGGTCCCCGCTTCATTGTCAAGCTTGCTAGGTCTAAGTGAGCTTGAGCATTGGAGTAATTGTCCGATTTAAAATTAGGCACAAGTTGGCTTTGCCTGAAAAACACAGAAAATTCCAAATAAGGTTCATGATGACTTTCCCAAGAGAGTGGAATCTTAAAGAGGATTTCAAAGATGGGAAAAAAGACAGTCAGATGCATGCCAAGAATGAAAAGAGGCATTGAGGAAAGCATACATTTTTGTTTCCCTGGGCCCTCTTCTTTTTTAATAATCTTTCCTATTAACCCAGTTCACTTCTAAAAACGGGAAATGAAATGAAAGCCTAGCATCCTAATATATGTGATGCTCTTTCAGGAAACTACCACATGTTTATTAAGGCCATACCATACATGAAAGCGGCAAGAGAAAGCATGAAGCCTGTTTCACATATTGTTACAAATCTGTAATGCTAGAATAAAGGGAAAACTGATTCCTACCAATTATGAAAATGTACAGGATTAAACCAATTGCTCTGCCAGACATGACCAGCATCTGGTCTGCAGCAGGGGCCAAACAGATCCCATTCGGGATATTTATGAAAAGTAACTTCTAAAACATAAATCAGGACTATAAACTCATCATGTGATTACTAAAAAAAAAGTTAAAAAAGAAGAAAGTGTATTCAAGTGTGAAATATGAGTTTAAAGAAGGGAGAAGGCAGGCAGCTTGACTTTAGAACCATAAGCAAAAATCAAACAGAAAGTAGAGGGAGGGATGGACACCTCCAATAGAAAATGTAATCTATACTTTCTAGAATACTAGGCCAAAGAAATAAGCTATCTCATTCTAGGTCTTTGTGCAGGCCAATAGTCCTATGTCACCTGATGTTCAAAGTGAGCCATGACGGACCTTGGTGGCTTCCTAACCCATACAGTTATTTTCATCTGTGCATTCTCCCTGGACATAGCCTTAAGCTGAATGAAGCCTAAACCCAAGGCCAAGAGTGAAAGAAGTTGGTATTGTGAGACTAACACAAATAGACACAAGGGTTTCATTAAACACATTTGTAATGTGCCATACAAAATTCAACTTCTGGACCTGGCTTGGGATTCACATCAGCAAAACCTTGTGAACTCTTCCAGCCACTCATGCTCTGCCACCATAACAAATTCAAGTCTTAACAGGATCCCAGTTTCTCAATTATAAAGAATGCTAGTTTTAGATTCAGCCCATACAAATTTCTGTGAGCAAATTCTTTTATTAGACGGTTTCAGAAGTCGATATTTCCATCTTCCTTAACTCATAAAATGTTTTACACCTATATTTGTTTTAACCAAGCAAGAGGGGGGTGAAGGGTCCCTCCAATTGTGGGAAAATCACTAATAAGAACTTCCTTTACAGAAATATTTCCTCTAGCTGGATAGTGAGCAACCTGACGTTATTTTAGAATATTATATTCTAATTTCAAAATGGAAAATAAGTGAAGAGATCAGGTCATTTAATAAATATGGCACTACCCATCATGTACTGAGGAAGAAAAACTATCAATATCCTTGCCCAGCTGGGTACTAAATGCTAAAATACCAATCTGATAGAAAAGACATGGTCCAGAGGTGAAATAATAGCATGAAGGTTATGGGAGTAACCAAGTGCTTTCTGATTGGACATGAGGTCCAATCAGGAGGGTACTAGTTCCTGCTACTGTAAACCTGGTCAAAAGTCTCTTTCTGCAGTGAGCAACAGTTCAGGTTGCTAAAGTGCTGAGAATAAATAGCTGATGTACGGTCATCCATAAATGAAACATCTACATCGCCGCCACCAGCACTAACGCTCAGAGAACAGCTTCAAAGAAGGGTCAGAAAGAACGTAAAAGTCAGAGGATGGGGAGGAGTGCTATGGCATTCTGTCTTCTGTATGTGGCTGGACCAATGCACTCATGAGCTGACAACAGCTGAGCTTGCCTGCACTAGGTCAAGCCGAAAAGATAACAACATTCCAATAGGCATCACTAATTGGACTCTGGGTTCAAAAAATAAAAAAAGAAGAAGAATAGGAAGGTGTCAGGAGAAAATGTTGAAGAGTATTGGGGAGGAAGAGGGAAGGTATATATGGTGTGCATATATATTAAATGTATATATAAAATAAATAAAAGATATTATGAGGAGAGAGAGAGAGAGAGAGAGAGAGAGAGAGAGAGAGAGGGAGGGAGGGAGGGAGGGAGGGAGGGAGAATGGACCCTAAGAGAAGAACACATGGTCCCCCACAGAAGGGGAGGGAGACAAAAGTGACTTTTTTAAAGAAGAAACCAGAATGGTACCGGCTTCATTTCCTGCCTGTTTCCGAACCTGGAGCCACACTCGGTACTGCTTCAGAGGTTCCAGCAACATGAGAGGAAGAGGGGGACTAAAGGACCATTAGAGTCACAAAGACTAGATTTCAAGTCAGTTGCTTATTGCTACAGAACTTTTGGAAGTTTCCTGACACCTTGGTGTCTCTGTTTTCTTATATATAAATTGGGAGTAACAACAGGTCCCTCACAAAGAATTCAAAGTCATAGAAGAAAAGTTTCTGAAGGAGTATATAGTTCATTCAGTATGTGTGGCAGCCATCAGTAATATGACGAGTGTTCTGAACCAATTTACACCCTTTGTTCCAAAGGATAAGTCTGGAACTCTTTCAGCAAATCTGCAGAAAGCTTTGCCCTATATATACTTAAAAAGCTTTCAAACTATCAAAAGCTCACTCTTGGTGACACGGTGATATATCTGTATTCACCCAGTAACTGGTCAGAATAATGTCCCAATGTGTCCATGAGTTACTCCATTATTAGTTTCCCTCTGCTGATTATAACGGAATGAATACAAGTCATTGATCACCAGCAATTGTTTTTCCATGCTTGGAATATGACTCAATGGTATGTAATGTTGAAAAAGGGGATAGTTAAAAGGGAAAAAGTGATAAAACAGATGTTGAATTTAAAAAATGCAATTCCTCACTGAATAAAGTAGTGATTTGCCCAGGAGAATGAACTCCACAATGCATTCTTCCCTTAAGCACTAGAGAGGCATTCTGTTCGTGTTCATTTGCCCCCCTGGAAAGAAAACACCCCCTTGGGTGCATTAATTATTCTGCTTATTACCCTAGTCTGTAATGTACTCTATATCTTCTCTTAAGACTGTAGACTGTGAGGTTAAAAATCTACCAACAACACCATGCCTTTCATGAACTTTAACGACAGCTTTGGCAAGCTGGTTTGCTCAGAGTGAAAAGAACCAAGAGTTAAATAGAATAACAGGCGCCTTTCTGATGCTGCCATTTAAAAACTCAAGTGATATCTTCATGTGGCTGTTGGTGAAAGACTACAGATCACTAATGAGAAGAGTCTAGAACTGTAAGCATTGTCCTTCCTACAGGTAAAAATAAAGGAGTGAAAGGATAAGTGAGTAAGATTAAAACCAGAGATTTAAAATGGCACCATGCTATTCAAATGATTTGAAACATTCTGAGCTGGGAGGAAGGGTGGAGTAAGGAAGGGAGAGAGGGAGGGAGGAAGGGAAGGGGAAGGGGGTTGGAGAGAGTGAGGCATGGAAGGGGGAGGGAAAAATAAAAGACCCAGAGATTAATATTGGGGTTCAAACTTCAAGCTGATGATCAGAAAAGCAAAGCCACAGCCACTAGCCTTTACCTCTACCTCAACCTGAAAGGGTTGATCCATGAGCTTTCCTCAGCATGGCTGAAGACTTCAAGGTCTTCCTATCCTCAGTGTGGCTGGAGAATGAATGTCTGATACTGACCTTGCTCCTGTCTTATATACCTTCCTAATGCTGGGATTAAAGGCTTGTGACCCGGGTGCCGAGATCATCTTTGTGTGGGCTATAATCCTCTTTAGGACTAGATCAGTCTTGTGTAGATCTAGGTGGCCTTGGACTCACAGAGACCCGTCTATCTCTTAATGCTGAGTCCTAGGATTAAAGGTGTGTACCACTACCTTCTAGCTTCTGGCTGCTGGCATTAAAGGTTCGTGCCTGGATTCTATGGCTTGTGTCTGATGTTGCTTTCTGAATCCTCAGGCAAGCTTTAATAAATCATAAATAATATATCCCCACAGAGGGAGGGAGAGAGGAAGGAAATGCAAATAACACCAATGTGACCAGAAAGCTAAAGAAGATACAGAACAAATTATAATCCTGTGGTTGGATTATAGTTGTATATCTATAAGAAACTTTTAAAGCTCGTCACTCTCCCAAACACAGGCATGTTCCTCCACCTACTGTCGCTAGTCTTTATTTTTTGGATTTTGAATAGGAAGAGGTAAAGATATCTAGGATGGGAGAGGGAAGCATGAATGACAGAGAAAAGAAAAAAAAGTATTTCTGAACAAACCTCAAAACTACCTTGGTAGTTCCCTGTTGCTAAGTATTACCATTCAGAAGCACTTAGATTCCAACACCAAATTTTAAGTCATTTCTGTTAAGCTGTCTGCCATTTCCTTTCAAATTAGGCCCTAATCATTCATCTATTTATCAAAGATTTCAGCCTACTTTATGAACACTTTGAGTTTGTGCATCCTCTCCTCTTTGCATTGGCTATATCTAAGACTAATTCTGATGAATACTATCTATGTAGATGTCAGACTAGGGACTTTATTTCCCCATGGCTATGATAACTGACAGTGCCCCCACAAGGTATCTCTCTTACCCTGGGTCTAGAAATGAGAGCCACCATGACAAGCCATGTTTTACTTACATGGCATAAATTAGAATTAAACTTTCATGGGTTTAGGCCACAAAAAGTTTGCAGTTTTTGTTGTAGTTATTTCAACATAAAATAATATACTACTGCTCATAGCTGCAGAAGCTTTATCTTACTGAAAGGACCTCCCTCATTCATGGTTGCCCTTCATTCTTGTACCTTCTCTCCTCTCTACTATTAATTAAACCATACTATCATTTCTGTCTACAAATTGCCTGCTGTCCTGTGGTTAACAAGTTTGATGTTGACAAAACACAGTAATTTATGGTCAGTATCTTAATTTATTTATTGGGCACTTTATTAACCTATACTTTTTGCTTTCTGAGCAGTTTTAATAGGCTTATAGTAGGATATTCATCTATTCCTGTGTGTGAAACGGGGCCATCATAATTCACCTGTGGCATTACCAGACATCAATTATCAAGATCAAGGTCTTGCTAATAGTGAGGCCACTAAATGTGAAGAAAAATAAATTCTCTCGTGCTTCTGAAAACTCCTTTGTCATTTCTAATAGCAATGGCAAGCCATTTTTATAAAATTAAGATTACTGGGTTTGCATCTTATTTATTTTAAATATATTTTTATTTATCTTCAATAACTGCATACATGAATATGATGTGTTTTGATCACCTCATTCCCCCCTCCTTCCCCCTCCCATTCCTCCTGGAATGATTCTTTTCAACACTGAATCTAATTCAGATTACTAACTTGGCTAATCTTTCGTCAGTATTTTTGGCACAGATAAAAAGATCGTGAATGAATGCTATTCTTCTCCTTAAAGAAATAACTTTCTAAAATTTTTATTGTTCTAGAAAAAAAATAAATTTCTGTTTGGGCTGTTCCTGGAATATGTATAGAGTGGAGTTTCTCCATAACAAGGACAAGAGCCCAGGTCTGCTAACAAGCAAAGATAGCTGCTGTTATAATGATGCAGGAAAACTCATGGCACCTAAGTAAGGCGAGTTACATCGTTAACAAAAAATATATACAGTAATCAACAGTCCTTTAAAAGGTTGTTCTGGTTGGTTTTTGTCAACATGACAAAAACTAGAGTCATCTGGGAAGAGGGAAGCTCAATTGAGGAATTGTTTCCCTAAGATTAGCCTCTGGGCGTGTCTGTGGGGGCATTTTCTCAATTAGTGTTTGATGTGGGTAGACCAGCCCGATGCAGGCAGTGCTACCCTGTAGCAGATGGTTCTGGGTTGTATAAGAAAGCCAGCAGAGCAAGCTGCAGGGCGCAAACCAGTAGGCAGCATCCCTCCTTCTCATACTCCTGCAACTGTTCCTCTTTGAGTTCCTGCTGTGGCTTCCCTCAGGGATGGACTGGGACTTGGAAATGTGAGCCACATCTTCACCAAATTGCTTTTGGTTTGTATTTATCACAGCAGCAAGTAACCAAAGTAGGATAAGGGGTTTTGTATAAGGAATGGGGGCACTCTGGGGACACTTGTGGAAAAATAAAAACATTCCAGCAAGATACTAGGGCTTTATTTATTCTCTTTAAGGCTTACAGTTCTGAAGAGAATATCTAAATGCTAAGCATAGATAACGTGCCCATGCCAGAGTCACATTGAGCAGATGGAGGAAGAATATGAGGGAAGGAAAGTCTTAAGTTCCCTTCAAGCAACAGGCCAGAAGGGCAGCACCCAGATTGACAGGATAACCTGACAAAACTACACTCAGAAGGAAACGGTGTATTTCTCAAAATGAAATCCAGCTGTTGGAGACAGAGGAAATGGCTACTGAGAAACTAAAATGCACCATACTGTAACCTACGCCAAAACTGAAGAGGTCTATGAATTAATGTGAGTCAAGAATTTGTAGAATATTTAGGTTCCCACTGATTACTGTATAGAATGGATTTGTAGTTCATTTAATTTTATAAACATCAGCTAGAATTTACTTGATAAGAAGAAACCAATCTGGGTATCTCACCCAGGAAAAGACTTAATACAGGCTTGCTAAACATGAACATTAAACAATCAGGAAATACCTGATGCAGGAAACTGACAACAAAAATATCTGCAGCCCACAACATAAAGCTGAATCATTTGCAAGAAGACACATGGATGGCATGGCAAACCACCATGTCTATTGGCCGCTAGATCCTGAGATCTACCCTCTTTGGAAATGGGGTTAATTCAACTTGTGAATCACTTCCTACTTCCAACTTCATAACTCTCGTTGGAAAACTCAAGCCTTGACCCCTGCTGCAAAGATTCTGGGAATCTGCAATTCAGAATTGAGCACAGTCTTTGGAATACAGTTTCCAACAGTCTGACAAACTTAGTACTTATTTGATTTCACTATCCTTATAAGAACTGCAACATGCTACAAAATTCTTACAAAAATGGGACTCAGGGTTATTAATTTCATTCTTACCCATCCACGTATGTCTATGTGACACAGGATTAATTTCTTTTATTTAACAGGATTAATTCCTATCATTTCTTTTCCTATTTATTCTATTAATGTTGAGTGTCTATTATGTGCTGGTCATTGAGTTGATCCAGTCATTTGTAGAATGTAAGAAGGTGGCTCAGGGTCTTATTGCGTAAGCTCTAGGACCTGCACTTGGATTCCCAGCACTCATTTTTTTAAAAAGCCAGGTATTGCCATGCTACTGTAACCCCATACGTAACAGAGGGGGAAGTGAGACAGAGATGTGCATCTTAGGGGAGGGAGTAAAGCACAGTGTGAAAGATCAGGATGCCATATCTTTCTCTGGCCTCTGCCTATGCATACACACACACACACACACACACACACACACAGAGAGAGAGAGAGAGAGAGAGAGAGAGAGAGAGAGAGAGACAGAGAAAGAGACAGAGACAGAGACAGACAGAAACACAAACACACAACACACACTAAGCATACATACATATTGTGTGTGTGTGTGTGATGTGTGTGTACTCGTCTGCGTTATAAATTAAAGGGTGTGTCCCCTTCTCAGAGTACTCCTAGGGCCTAAACAGATGAGTAAGACAAATATAAATATACATATGAAGTACAACAAGGAGACAGGAGCGAAGGGGGGAGGAAAACTCTAAGCTGAAACTTTAAGGTTGATGAGGCAATCTTCAAAAAGATGACAATGAAGAAGATGTTCTAGATATTCTCTTCTGCACATGATATCAGTTTGCCTCTTGGCATGTTATTGAAATTGCAGCTTTTAATAACTGCCAAGAAACTGTTCACTGTATTATTCTTCAAGTTTCTTTCCTATTTTTCATATTTGTTTTCCAAAAAAATTTAATTTCCAAGAGGATTTTGATCAGAATTTGCTTATGATGTACTGCCTGGCAATTAAATCTCCAAGAGCTCAAAAATCAGGCTTGGACTTGCCCATGAAATATCACTTCATCAATCTTTATGTGATGCCTATTTTATATTTCCATTTAAAGCCTTATTCTCCATGTGACTCCTTTAATTGTGATAAATTCACTATAATTTTTGTGTGGACTGTTTTGTATTGATTGACTATTCTAGGGATATACTTTGCTCTTCAGTATATTGAGTATGTGTATGTGCGCACATGCATGCGTACATGCGTGTGTGACTTCTGTTTAGTTGCTGTGGTGGTTTGAGTAGGTATGGCCACTACAGACTCATGTGTTTTAGTGCATGACCCATAGGAAGTGTCACTATTAGGAGTTGTGGTCTTGTCTGAATAGGTGTGGCCTTGTTGGAGAAAGGGAGGCCTTCTTGGAGGAAGCATGTACTGTGGAGGCAGGATTTGAGGTCTCATATGTGCCCAGTCTGGTACACAGTTCACTTCCTATTTCCTGTGGATTAAGATGTAGGACTCTCAGCTCCTCTCCAGCACCATGTCTGCCTGCATGCTGCTATGCTTCCTGCCATGAACATAATGGACTGAATCTCTGAACTGTAACTAGCCCCAGTTAAATATGTTTTTCTTGATAAGAGTTGCCATGGCCATGGTGTCTCTTTACAGCAATAGAAACCATAAGAGAGTTGGGAAAAGTTTTTTCTTCCCACTGTATCTTTAAATACATGATTATTTTAGCTCCTTTCCTCATTGTCAATTTTATGCATGTCTACTCTCCAATTATCATTTTATTTATAATTAAGGATATCCTTACTTCCTTTTAATTAATTTTCTTAAGTCTAACATAATGTTACTCACATTTTAGCTAACTGCATTCTGACTGCATTTAGTTAACTGTGTTGTGGCACATAATGTGACTTTTATCTCATTTTTCTTTATTGCTTTTTTACTTGCTTACTTTCTTTCTATCTCATTCTTTGTCAACCCTCATATCACTTTTCTGACCGTTTTTAAAGGAATTATATTGTATAATGTGCAGAGATGTTTAGGTAACAGAAGACTTGGCTTAGGCCGCTGTAGGCATGGTGATCAATATCACTAGTCTGGGTGACTAGAAGCTGATCGAATCTCCTAAGGATAATTGTGGAGTCTGGTAGCCTTGATTCTGCAGTTAGCAGGTGTTCCAGCCTCTAGAGGAACTGTATGCCTCAAAGTTCACTAGGGTATAACAGAGAACTCTGAAGCTGCACCAGAATAACCAGATTTCTATAGCCCTTTGCCTCTATCCGGTGTCAAATAATGAGTGGCTTTGAAAGCATTGAGACTGATCTTCCCACACAAATCCAGTGTTATGCTTGCCTCCCCTGCTCCAACACAGTCTGTCTAGACCACAGGCCACTTCATTATGTATGAACTAGAGAGTCCTAGGGCATAAGACAGCCTACCTGGTGCACAGATACAGAACTAAGTGTGACCAACAGGGACATCTTATCTGCAAAAAATGGGAAGCTCCAAAAGGGAAGATATTACAATAGACACCTTACGCTTGACAAGACTGGGTTCAGCACTACTCTATCTGCAGAAAACACAGGGGTTTCCAACGTCAACTGACCTCCACTTCCCCATGGCAGACCAAGGCTGCTACAATTCTTCATTTTTATAGTTTTCCCTTACATTTCCTTTTTCCCTTTTGCTGCACCACTAGTAGTACTTTGGCTATTTTTATTTTTAGGATACTTTCATGTCATTTTTTAAATTTCTCATATTTTATCTAGTTTTGTTCATTTGTTTTTCCATGTTGTACAATCAGATTTTTATCTCTGGAGTTTCTCTTTCTTTGTGTGCAACATCTTTTTTTGTTGCTGTTTTCTATATCATTTGACTTTTTCTCTCTGTTCCTCCTGTCCCTTCCTTTTTTATTTTATTTTCTCCTTTATTTACTCATTTACTATTTCATTTGCAACTTAAATGACTTTAATTTCATGTTACACAATACATTATTTTTCAATGTTTTGTTATATAGTTATTGATGGTATCATTTATTTATTATCTGTGTCTTTCACATCATGTATCTTGATCCCATTCATTTCCATGACCCTTCATATTTTTCCCTCTGATCTTGCAGCCTCCCCCTTCCAAAAATAAAATAAAACAAAATTTAAGAGAAAAAAAGAAAAAAATCAGTCCTACCATGGAAGCTGCATTGTGACACAGTGAGTCACACAATAAGCACTTTTATTCATATATTTTTATTTGCAAGTGTTCATTGCAAAGAATCCTTGGTCTGATTTGAGGTCTCTGCTCTTTGCTACACCCTCAATACCAGGCCCTCACTGAGACTCCTCTTGGATATCCTGTTGTTGCCCTGTGTCATGGAGATCCTGCAATTTTGGGTCTGCAGAAATGCCCCCTTCATGTGATCCATTAGATCACAAATGGAGTGGACAGTGGGGTGAGCCAACTCACAACCCTGGCTCTGGATCTGGGTAGTTGCAGAGTTAGTCAGTCAGTCTGCCAGCTCTCCCTTGTCCTCATCACCAGGGTGAGCTCTTCAGCATTGCCCTGAATAGTTCACCCTATGCATCAAGGAGCAAGGGGCAGGACCAGTTCTCCTTCTTTCATGCCCTCAGGGCCAGCTCTCCCACACTGGTGAGGGGAAGAGGCAACTTTCCCACTCTTATGACTTCCTGGCCATCTCCCTCAGGCTTACTCTCTCCCCCACCCATGCCATCAAATGGCAGATGAGGGGCAGGAATATAATCTTTGTCCATGGATTTTTTTATGTGTATTGGTCTTTTGCCTGCATGTGTGTTCGTGTGAGAACTGGAACTAGAGTTACAGAAACAGCAAGCTGCTGGGAATTGAACCCAGGCCCTCTGGTGGAACAGTCAGTGCTCTTAACCACTGAACCATCTCTAGCCTTTATTGGTAGTGAATTACCGGTTTAATTTAATCAGTTTGGGGAGTGTTGCTTTATTTTTCTTAGTTTGTTGTTGTTGTTAGAACAGTTTTTTTTCTCACTGGGTGGTGCTGTGATTGGCTGTTATGATTAGGTTGCTCACAAAGAATATCCTTGAGTAAAACCAGGACAGATAATCAACTAGCACATGTGCAAGCTAGGGGAATACATCCTTTGGTTGTTAATAAATAAAATAAATAACCATAATTATAAGACCCAAGATCTCCAGCACATGAATGATCAAGAAACCAAACCAGAGATTGCATAGAGTAGGAGGAGCTGGGATAAAATTTAAACTCATAAAAGGCATATTTAAAGAAGTAATAGCAGAGGGAGAAATATTGAGAAGGAAATCAAGATTCAAAGGCAAGAGTCATTTAGAAGCCCAGGTAGACATAGCCAAAGAAGAACCTCGATATAACATAATGCAGTCAAGATGCTGAAACGACAAAACACAGCACAATATTAAAGGCAACAGAGAAAAACACCATTCACTAAGGCAAACACATCATAATAATATTAGATTCCTCAACAAAAACTTTAAAAGCTAGGAAAGCTTTGGATGGTATGGTTTAAACCCTAAGGTAAATCGCTTCCAGCCAAGAGTACTATAGCCAGCAAAGTTATATTTAATGTGACAGAGAAATAAAGACATTTCAAGACAAGCACAAACTGCAGCCATTCTGAACCACCAGCAAAGCACTGCAAAAGCTTCAGAGAAGTTCCAAGGAGAAATAGCAAGAGTCTCAGTCACAAGTACAGTAAAGCCTAAATTTCAAGAGGGAAATAGATAAGCAAGAACAAACCATGTCCAAATCAGTGAGTCAGAGAGGCCCTTTGATAAATAGAAGAAGAAAAAAAACAAAAATTAAATAAATCAGGAAATCAAGCAGCAAAATTACAGAAATCCACAAACATTTCCCAATAGTAACCCTAATGTAACTCTTTTCTCTAAAACTAGACTAGCAATTAGACAAAAATGAAAATCTATTTTTATGAGTTCAGCAGAGAGTGTTTTATTTCACTGTTACAGTAGAATATGGCTTAATGTGTAACCTATTTTGTGAGACTATTTTTTATTTAAATTAAAAACATGCTTGCTTTACATATCAATCCCAGCTTCCTCTCCCTCATCTCCTCCCCTGCACCCCCACCAAATCACCCCAGTGCCCCCCATACCCACTCTGCTCCCCAGGGAGGGTGAGGCTTATTCTGTCTATAAGAAACACTCCTAGGCCAGTGAGATGGATCAATACTAAAGGCACTTATCACCATGTCTCATGACCTGAATTTGTTACCCCGGACACACATGGTAGAAGAAGACAGCCAATTCACACAAATTATGCTCTGACCTCCATGCTTAATCAGTGGTATGAACACACATACATAAAATAATAATAACAAATACAAAAAAACTTTTAAAACAAAATACTCCACATGAGCGCTGACATACATAGACTGAGAGTGAAAGGATAGAAGTCAAAACCAAGCAGGAGTAGCTATGCTTACATCTGATAAAGTAGACTTCAAGCCAAGACTAGACGTAATAGATGAATAAATCACTCCATGTTACTTAAGAGAAGAATCAAAGAGAGAAGATAGAACAATTATAAATATGTACAACCAAATATTGGACCATCCAGTTGCACAAAATAGACACTACTGAAAACAAAGTGACACAGGTCCAAATCCACTTATAATGGGTACTTTCAATACTCTATCTTTATCATTGGATAGATTAGCCAAACCAAAATATTCCAACAAAGAAATTTCAGAGTAAAACTACACTGTAGATAAAGTAGGCTTAAAAGACATCTGTAGACTATTCCATTCAATGACTGCAGAATACATAACATTCTCAGCAGCTCACAGAACTTTTGTTGAGGTGCACCAAATTTTAGCAGTAAAGTAAGTTTTAACTGTTGTAAAATATTGCTTCTTACATCTTATTGACTTGCAATAGAATAAAATAAAACGTGAAAAGCAAGAAAATACACAGATGCATGGAAACTGAAAAACATGCACTTGCATGATCTATGGGTTACTGAAGAAAGTCAGAGAAGAAATTTTTTAAAGATTTACTTTACTTTTTTGCATATGTGTGTGGGCCTGAGTTGGAGTTACAGGTGACTTTGAACTGCATGACATGCATGCTGGGACTCAAGCCCCAGTCCTCTACAAAAACAGAGGATGCTCCTTAACCATGGAGCCATCCCTTCAGCCCCTTAAAGAAGAAAATTCAGAACTCCTGGAATAAAATGAAAATTAAATAAATCACAAGTTATCAATCATGAGAAAACAACTATAAGAAGAAATTCGATACCTTTACATGACTACAGTTAAAAATTCAGATATATCTAAAAAACATAACAGCCTTGGACTTTGAGGTTTTAGATAACAATAAGATAACCCCAAATGAGCATGTTAGAAGAACTAATGAGGATTGGGACAGAAGTGAATAAAATGGAGACTAAGAGGCAATATGGAAAATCAATGAAACAGAGAGTTGCTTGTTTAAAAAGACCAACAAATCAATAAATTCTTAACCAAATCAGCCAGAAAAGATCCAAACTATTAAAAGTAGAGATTAAAAGAGAAGCTGTTAAAATAAATAGCAATGAAATCCAGAATCTCATTGAGGAACACTTTGAAAACCTGTATTCCAAAAAGTTGAAACCCTAGAAGAAATAAATGCATTCTTAGATATATATGGCCTACCAAAAATGAGTCAAGAAGATCTCATAAACCTAAACAGATCCATAACAATAATGAGATTGAAGCAGTAATATAAAGTTTCTTGGGGTAGCGGGATGGCTCAGTGGTGCCTATATATGACAAACTTATGGCCAATAATGTGCTTAAGGAGGAAAAACTGAAAGCATTTTTTATAAACATAAACAAGACAGATTCGTCCATTCTTGCTACTCTTATTCAATGTAGTTCTTGAAATCTTAGAGCAATAAAGCAGGAGAAATAGATAAAACAATAGGAAAGAAAAGTTCAGATTGTCTCTATTTGTGGGTGATATAATTTGATACTTCAAAGATCAAAAAGAAGTCTTTACCTCACCAGAAAATCCTTGGATATGATGAACACTTCCAGCAATATATTGGGATGAAAACTAGACATGCCGATAGACACATTTTAAAACTCAAAAATTCAAGCCCAGAGAAACAAATTATCCAATCAATAAACTAGGCAAATTAATTGCATGTACACCTCAAAAGAAAAAATTCAAATAGTCAAAAATATATGAAAAGGTGCTCAATAGCTTTAATCATTAAGGAAATGAAATTTAAACTACACAGAGAAGTGATTGCACCCGAGTCAGAGTGGCTATCACCAAGAACACAAACAACAACAACGATAAACAGGATGTTCACAGTAATGGTGGGAATATGAACTAGTGCAGCCACATCAGATATCAAAATGGAGATTTTTTTCAACAAACCAAAACCAGAACTGCTGTATGACCCTTATCAACCAGTCCAAGATACATACACGGAGAAGTCTAGAAAACATGCCACAGCGATGCTACAAATCTATGTTTATCTGCAGCATCACTCACAATAACCAAGGTATAAAGAATCCTAGATGCTTATCAACCAATGAAAGGATAAAGAAAATATTGTACAAATGCACTATGAATTTTTTATTCAGCCTGACAAAGAATCAAAGCATGGCATTTGCAGAGAAAAGGACTATAACTGGAGGTTATCGTGCTAAATAAAGTAAGGCAGACTCAAAGTAAATATTCTGTTTTATATGTAGAGAGTGTGTGTGTGTGTGTGTGTGTGTGTGTGTGTGTGTGTGTGTGTTACATTGTCTAGAAGTGGAACTATGTGGGAAGAGGAATTAAGTGGTGGTCTAGTTGTAGAGGGAGAACAAGAGATATCAATGAGAATAAGAAGAAAAATGAACATCACATATTTTCTTTAATATGCAGAGTAGATGAATATATAAGTAGAAGGAGGGCTATTATGGCCGAGGAGTAGAAATAGTGAGGGAAGCAAGAAAGGGATTGTAATAGGGAATTGAATATAAGCAATAATCATATAAATGCATGAAAGTGTCATAAAACCCACTATTTTGAATGCATGTACTTGAATGTACTCCCCACACACACATACACGTAAGGAAAGAGCATGTCAGCATGAATCTCCCAAGCCCACACTTCCCACATACAAGTAACATGGTCTCATCTTTGCCCCCATAAGTGTCACCATCCACACCCATCAAGCATACAGCACGTGAATCCTGCCTGGAAGCAGGGTTCATACTTCCATCTTCAGTAAGCTTCTGAATCTGAGTTAAGAAATCTCTGTACTTGCCTTGTGTGCTTCTTTTTTTGTGTGTGGAATGAGCTATGTCCTTTTTTTCCTGGTTTCACTGAATAAAGAGGATTTTTTTCTTATCCTTTCTTTTTTTCCAAGTTTTTGGGTAGATATTTGAGGATGGACATGTTTTATTTTAACATTTTCAGATGGAAACCACAAGATTATATACTGAATATACAATCAAATTAGAAACCCCAGGAGTTTTTTATATATGTATATATTTGGTTCAGCACAGTCCTGTCATATGATACCATAGTTACACAGTTCATCTTCTAGATTTAAGAGCACAGCTCTAAATTTATCCCTGTTAAATGATGTTTTTCTAAATACAACTTTGTCCAAGCTTTTGAAAGCTCTTGGTCCTAGAATCTAATATATTTATGTAACCTTTCCATTTTCACATCATTCACAAATTTAATCAGCTTACTATTAAGCATTCACCCAAACATTGCCAAAACTGTTGAATGGGATGAAGCTATAGACAGCCATCCCTACCCACTCCATGGTCTGTCATAATGATCCATTTCACCTATGTTTATCCATCCATATCCAAGGAAAATGTGAGATTTTGTTAGCTTATTACTCATACCCAGATGTGCCATCTCAATAGCATTCTCTCATCAACTAAAACAGATAGCTAAGGACTTCAGAAGAAAATGAAGTCAAACACGAAGATAAAAAAGAAGGTGGCAAGGAGGGGAAATAATAATGGAAGGGGGTGGAAAAATTGGGAGAGGAAAAGGAAAATGAGGAAAGCAATTTCCTTTTAAATGTTTTCCTTAAAGATAAATTAAAATATAAAAATAATAGAGAAACTGATGATACAAGCAAAGAGATATACAGAAAGATAGAATGGTGAAATACTTCCAATCTCATTTCTTCCACCCAGACATAAAAATCTCTGAGCCAAAGTTAACAAATCTAAGTTCTTCATAGAAGACTATGTAGAAGTGTCCTGATGTATATACGTCACAAGGCAGGACTTCTCAGTGCCTTGAACATGCTGAAGTATATTGTTAAACTCCAAAAGGGAGGTGGTATCCAGCGTCAACGTGTTTGATCAAGAGCCCTTTTGAAATGCTGCATCTCTTAGGAACAGGGCGACCAGATCCCACTCTGTGAAGTGCTAGCCTAAACCATCCATTCTATTATGTGACCTGCTGTGGAGCACATGGGAATGGCTGCCAAATTTATCTTGTGATGAACAGGAGTTACTGAAGTTTGATTTTCTCATTGGAAAAGAGCAAGGTAAAACTGTCCTTTGTGTGTTCAGCTCTGGAGACCAGAATCAAAATGAAATTCAAATAGGAAACCAGGCTTGAGTTAGAGAAAGGTAGGGAAGATGAAAAAGAATCAAACTCAAATGCAAGCCCAGCTCTGCCACTTGCTGACTGTAGGGCATTGTTTGAGCAGAGAAACTTTCTCTGTGTGCCACATTCCTCTTCTATAAAATAGGGCCAACATCCTTCCTGGCCAACAGAGCCAGTGTGGGTGTCAAATGATATAATGTCTCTGAAAATGTCTTGCAAAGGAACTGCTTTACAGTTGTAAGCATACATCAGTCAACAGCTACAAGAAAAGTTTGGTGGTTGAACATACCAAAGAGGCCCTTCATGCTCAATCCAAAGTCAGTTGCAGGCCACAGAGGCCAGTGCCTGTGTTGGCATGCTCAGTTGAGAATTAAGAGACATCCTTCCATTCAGAGATTACTGTCTTCATCATGTATTTTTCAAGGAACATACTAGGGAAATGAGATTGGAGGATGGGACCACTTTGAAGGTGTTAACAAGCCATCCATTAGCTACAGCACAGTCTCTTGAATCCAGCACAGGTGCCATGGACTAAGAAAGCTTAGGCAGAATCCTGATAGCAAGAAGTATGTGGACAGCTTTTCTCTGACACGGGAGTTTCTAACAGTTGACTCCGAGTGGAAAAAAGTTATGTATTGTTCATAACCCCCTTGCCAGCCAAGAGCTGTTCTCTTTCAGCCCATCTAAACATCTGACCCCAGTTAATGAAGATGGCCTCACAAAGAGGATTTCACATTTCAGAGGGACAAAGGCCAATTTAAATCCATTCTTGCTAAATAAAAAGAATAAAGGGAATTTAGGTTTTAGGAAACCAGACAAATGAGATTGTCCTCATTAGAACTTTCTAATAATTAAGTAAAAGCTAATGCTCTCAAAACCAAGTCTCCTGCCCACCTCCCAGCGTGAGGTACAGTGCACCTGAAGGTGTTATTCCATTTACAGAAAGGCTAAGTCAGAAGCCCATTAATTGCTTCTAGTAATGTTTTATCTCGTTACAAAAGCAGTGCATTTTCAATGCAGAAATGTTAACGTAGATATGTAACTGTTGCCTAGCATTTTCCTTTAATTTTTTACCCTGTGAAGAAGGTTACATCTTTAAGGACAGTTTCTTAAAAGGAAAATGTGAATGAGGTAAGGCTTCTCTGCATGACTTGATTATTATCCATTCTCTGGCAATCGTGGGGAAAGTTTATTTCACCCATCTCTACAACACCAATTTCACCTACTTCATCTGGGATGCTCTAAACTTGGTATGTTCAAGCAACAAGGACCAGTTACTTTCATTCATGAGTTGGTGTTGACTAGGCATAGGTGAATGATTCTTCTACTTGGGGGTGGTGTAGACAACACTGGTGGTTCTCCAGAGTTGCAGAAAATCCAGAAAGGCTGACTCACATAGTGGCCACTTGTACATCAGTCAGGAGCTGAACTTGAACTGTTGATGGGATACCTCAGTACTCTTCCATGTGGTCCTCTCAACATGGGTTTCAAAGCACTGAGGCTGGGATCCAAAGGGAGGATTCTGAGGAGTGGAGGTAGACAGAGCAGATTTCTTAAAGCTGACACTCAGCAGTTAGGTGGATCCATTTTTCCCCCACATCATTTTTGTCAAACAAGAACACGGGTCATTCTAGATTCAGGTGTTGAAACAGCTGACTAACAAGATCCCAGTGCCAAGCTCATGGTGGGGAGCTATTGCTATGGTCTTCTGTGTAAACCGTCTTACCAGCTCACTTGAACAGATGCACCCTGTCCTGGCCGGTGATTTTCAGGAGCTCCATAATAGTAACCACATGTAGGCACGCTTTACAGATTACAGCTACCACTTCTTGTGCCCAAAGACTTTTTCCAAACCCTACAGTCTTCCTCTCTTCCAAGTCTTCTTACCCTTTAGGATGACTTCCCAGGTCCATACTAGATACTGCTGGGACTCGGGGTTCATAATTGATTCCAGCAGCAGAGGCAGGCATAAACATTCCAACTTACATACTCACAAACACAGAGCAGCACACCCATGCTCATGCCCACACAACACACACAGACACGATGCACACTTACACATGCATTCACATACTCTGACCTAGCAGTTCTCAACCTTCCTGATGCTACAACCCTTTAATACAGTTCCTCGTGTTATGGTGATCCCTCAACCATAAAATTATTTCATTGCTACCTCATAACTGCAATTTTGCTACTGTTATGAATCATAATGTAGATATCTGATATGCGACCACCAATGGGGTTACAACCCACAGGCTGGGAACCACTGCTCTAACATATTCAAACATACACACCCACATAACGCAAACACACACACACACACATCCATCTACATACGTACACTTCAACTCATACTTACTCTCGTACTCACTCACAAATGCAGACCCATTCTTACACTAACGCAAAGCTACACAGAAATCCCATTGCCCCAGTCCCTTAGCAGTTCTAGAAGGAAGCAAGGATTCCCCGATTCCCTTTGCTTATTGTCTCACAGTGTCCCCTTTTCAACCATGTGGAGGCAAAAAAAAATGTGACCATGGTGCTCCCCGGCCATAACTCTGAGGTAAAGTGATATGAAAGAACCCTAGGAAAGGGAATGCAGTCAGAGGGGCCTGGCTTTGTGCCTGCTCTACACCACGAGTGGGCACCCTACCTCATCACCTCAGGCCACCTTCCTACTGTTAAAATTCCAGCTGTTAAAAGTCCAGGGGTAGGCCAGCATCCCAGGGCTCCTGGAGCCCATTTCTGGTGGCTGCTTTCTTTCCCTCACAGAAACAGTGATCAGTAGTCAGATCAAGCCCCCCACAAGCCCCAGGGTATTAGATTTCAAGAAAAGATGATGTAGATGAGAGTTTTCCATTGTGCCGACATCTATTGTGGGCTTCAGAGAGCAGAGGGAGCCAACCCTCTGGGAAAGGTTTGCAGATGCAGGAGGAAGAGGAGGCTAAGGTTACACTGGGGCAATGGGTGGAAACGGAGTGGAAACTGGTCCCTTTTCTAAAAATTCGCCAGCCCCAACCATTTTTAATATTTCTTTAGTATTGTGAAAATAAAAGGGTCAAAGGGAGATAAAGGTGAGCTTTTATTCAATTGAGGATACATACTGTTTTTATGCCTCTGCACATTCATTTCATTTTAGTGTCAAAGAGAAGCCAGGAAGTCAAAAATCCCATGAACACAGTTCATTTGTTTTATTGGGAAGGTTGAAGCAAAATCATTTGAAAAGACTACTACTTTATATCATGATGCATACGTCAACCTTTTATCTTCAAATGTGGCCTCCAGAAAAAAAAATCAAAGTTGGATTTTTTTATCCTTTTTGGCTAAGTGTACAGTGACAAATGTACCAATTTTAGGTTCCAAAAGAAAACCTCTGTCTCACACTGACTTCTCATCACTGAAGAGTGGTAAATCAGAAACAAGGAAATAACTGGTGAGGAAAAGAGAGACAAGGAAACTTTACTGTCCAAAGTGTATTTGTGGAACTTTCCAGGCACCATGCTGGATACTGGAGATAATAAGATGAACAAAAACCTGCATGTTCTTAAATAGTTTACTGCCCAGTAATCCCAGCAGACAGCAAAAGAGATTGTACCATTTTTAAATTGTTGTGACATCCACAAGGTGCTATGGGAAACTGAAGGAAAAGCAATTAGCCCCACCTTGAGTTGGTATCATAGCTGAGAGCTGAAAAACAAATAAAAGATACTCAGGTACAGAAATCGAGAGACTACCCAGCACCAGAATAGGCCAAGAGACATGAGCCAACAAAGCATGCAGAAGCTCTGCACCATTCCAACCTCCCAGAACATACTAACAGAGCTAAGGGAGAAGACAACCAAGAAAAACCCTTATAGAGCTTATCCTTACCAGGAGATGACCCTGTCTAGGTCTCGGTAGTAGTAAGATTTGCATGACAAGTAGGGTCCCTCTGGCAGCAGCAAAAAAGGATGGGGAGGAGGAGGAGGATAAGACCCCAGGCAGGGGACCAGGTGGTAGACAATTATGACTGTCTACCAACGAGGGATAACAAGGCCCAGGCAAGGGCAGTGGGCTGGGGCTAAGAAGAGGAAACAGATTCAGAGAATATTTAGGGCCAGGAAAAAAATAGTAGGATGCTGTTAATTAAGTGTAGGGTGGGAAGAAGAGAAAAAACTACCTTGGAGAACTGGTGCAATTAATTAAGGCAGCATGCAAAAATAAGAGCAGGGCTTGGGGCAATTTTGAAGACAGTACTATTGGATGTATTGATAAGAAATCGGGGAGTTCCCAAGTGGAAAATTCAATGCTCATAGCACTGGAAATGCTTGGGAAGAGGCAAAAAAGATTACGAATTAAAATCCAAGACAGACAGAAATCTCCCAGGGACAGTGTGAGAAAACAAAACTGTTATAGCAGCAATCAAGTAATCTGTATTACAAGCATGTGATGGCTACAGGCTATTGTCTGTCTTTAAACCCTGCTACAAACAGCTTTCCTCTTTGTTGGTGAAAGCCAGGAAACTACACTCTAACCAGAGGAATCTTGCATACCCATTTTTGCTGTACTCATCCCATAAATGGCACAGTAATGCCAATTAGATTGTTCTCATTCTCTGTGTGCCCAGAGCAGTGAGCGCAGTACATTGTGCCGTCCAGGCAAGCGCTCTACCACTGAGCTACATCCCAGCCCAATATCTTTTTTTTTTTTCATTCCTCATGATAGACTCATCAATTGCTGGCCACTGGGTTATGCTCTTTAGTTGCAAGATGATAAAAAATAAGGTCTCTCTCGTGACGCAGTCTGTGATATGGCCGGGTTGCTATTGTAACTGGTGGCTGTTTCATCCTCCTGTTTACTGTTCACCACAAACATGCTAGCCCCAAGTGTTACCTTTCCCTAATTTCTATAGGGTCTTATATCTACATAGTCCCCCACAATCAAGATGCCCTTCATTTGATTTTTTGGTCACAAATGTATCCTGGAAGTTTGTATAAGATAGATAGATGGGCCAGTTGAGGCAAACAAGCTATATACAAAGGACTGACTCCCAACATAGCAATAGAATAACCAATAGAAGTTCCCTGTTGTCCTGACTCCAAGCTGAGTTTTCATGATCCGTTCCTCTCTTCTCTGCTTTGCAACCTCACAAATCACTCACTTCATCCCTTAAATGGGAAGGAACGATAAACATCTATTGATTTCCTGAGATTGGACATCATTAGAAAGTATGGTAGCCCCAGCATAGAACTGTCTCTCTCTTTTCATCTTTATCCTTCCATTCACCTCATGCATATTGAGAAATGACCACCGACTGGCATCTAGTTAGAGTGAGAGCACAGAGGAAGGGCCAGTGAACAAGGAGATGGTTTCCTGGCTTCATGGAGTTTATGCTCTGACAAATGCTAGCCACCAACTCAGTAAAGTAGGACTGACACAAGTACACTTGCTAAGCCCAAGAGGGCTCTGGGACTCCATCAGCAATGTTCCTTCCACATATGGTGACCTACTCTAACTTGGGATTCTGTCCTTTCTGGTTTGTGTCACATAAGTAGTAGCTGTAGCTTCATTGGCTCGGGGGAGTCATTTTGAGCCAGATTTAGTAGATCAAAAGGACTTACTGGAATGACTTCTGCAATAATAGGTGACATTACTGCAAAGCTTTGTAAGCCATGTTCATGTATATACTTTATTATGCATTGATTTAGCATAATAAGTGTCCAAAGAAAAGGAGAGAAGAGAGAACAAGCAAACACTGCCTCATGGACAAGGGAATAGACTATGGCTTTTTGTTGTGGTGGGCAAAGAAGGAGAAGGAAGCAACTCATTACAGCCTCAGCCACCAAAGGTCATTCAACAGAGAGAATGGAATACAGCCATTGGCTGCACTATTTGTTTTTCCCATAATAAAAGTCTACATGCACAGCCAGGTATGGCCCCATTGCAGATGCATTGGGATTGCCCATGTGACCACCTTTGACCAATGGGATGCTGGTGGATATGACATTCCCACAGATTAAATGACATTTGACTTAGGGGTCTCTTGCTTGTCTGCCAAAGACATAAACATGCTCCATCTAGCCACTATTCTATCAACCCAGATCTAGAACGAAATATGGCAGAGATCCAAACATAACCTGCAGTTTGTGCCAAGAGCAGTCAAACAACCATGACCTATTAGCAAGAAAAATAAGTATCTTTCATTCAAGCCACTGAAACTTTGAGGTGTTTAAGGCAGCATCATGAAGCACCAGCTGACTGATACATGGGTTAAGATGTCTTCCTACCAGTGGTTCCTCAAGCATCCACAAGGGTCAGTTTGCTGCATACATAAAGACAGAAGCATCATCACATGCCTGTGGATTTGACTGAGCCTAGAGTCCTGCAGCTCTGCCCCATCACAGCCTTCATTCAGGTTTAATGAACTGCTCTTCTATTTGTCTAATGTCACTATTTTCCCCAACTCGGCTGTACAGTACCTGGACTGTCTAGGAAAACCCATTACCTCTATTAGTCTGCCAATAGCAAATCAGTAGAATTGCTTGTTCCTTAATTGATAGAATACACTCCCCTCCTCCTGATAGATTACCCTGTTCTAACAGCTCCAAGAGCGATTCCCCAGTGTCTGACTACCATCCAATGCAGAGCAATTGGTTGATACTTGCAGTAATAAATCCTAACCTATCAATACATAATAGCTCTTCATAATCAACATCCACAGATTCTGTCTGGGTTCAGAAGCAACCACCAGCCATTTTTTACATGCCTATAATTAGCAGTGGCCAGCTGATGTGTGTGCCTCTTAGCACAATACTCTTTCCCTGTCCAATAATCATAACACATTTTACATAAATTCAAGCTGATTTAACTCCCTTGTCGGAGCACGGAGATATAAATATATTTCTGCGCGTGTAATGTTCTGTAAATTAAAATAGTTCGGCTGACCTGAGTGCTGTGGTGAGAGCATCCAGTTCTGCCTCTCCAGGAGGCTGACTGTGGCTGCTGTGGAGCAACTGTCTCCTGCAGATCAGCAGAGATGGCCAGCTGGACTAGGTAATGCACATCATTTATTAAAGCTCTGTCCCATCTAAGTGGGGTTTGCAAGCTTACGAAGAACTTATCTCCATCTAAGAGCAACCAGTCCTTAGACACCAGTGTGCAGTCCACTGACAGGGACACCAGAAAAGGTACTAACCTACTGATAGCCTTTGGGAGGGTCCCCAAAAATTAATTCCTATTAAGAGAAAGAGTTAGGGAGGAGGGACCAGCATGGCACACTAAAATGCACAGCCATCCTTCAAATGCCCCTAACATGCAAGTTCACCAGCCATGTGAAAAAGTGGTACAAGAAAGTCCCCTTGATTCTTATAAATTAAATGTCACCAAAGAAAGTCGGTGAGAGGAAAGGAAGAAAAAGTGCCCTAAACAAGGTAATAAAACTATAAACTTAATGAGGGGCAGTTTCCCCGCTTTGCAGACTCCCCACTTTATAACATGGCCTTATGAGGCAGCCTGTCAGGGGAATGTAATTGAGAACTTGCTATAAAACATATGTTTAATGGAGCCAGGGGCCAAGGAAAACACTGTAATTGCAATAAGCAGCCTGGTAAGTAAAATGATATCTTTTAAAGGTTAAAATAGAGTTGCCTTCAGAACTCGGCCAGTCTGCTTCTTCAAATATTGCTTTGCTAATGATTTCTTCACTTGGCTTACAAAATGCATCTCTGAGGAGATTTGTCACAAATGTGATCCCTGCCTAGGAAGTAAACTGCTCACCCTACAGAAGGCTCAAGCATTTATTCTCCGGTTTTATATAACTTGGGGAATGATGTTAAAATTGGCAAATGCATCTGAGGCACACCAGGCCACGGGATTTTTTTTTAATCCACTCATTGTCCGATGCAGTTCAACTTGAAAGAGATACAACAGAGAAAAGATTGATCCTTTGTGGCCCGTTCTCTTTCCAGAAGGTAAAAGCAATTCCCATCAACAGAGCCCAGTGCTCCGTGGGGTCATCTCCATTCTGCTCAGGGGAATTTGTTGCTCATCAGGGCATGAATATTTTTAAAAGTAAGAAAGAACAGAGGGAAAATGAAAACTGGTCCTGGGATCTAGAAGACCTGACCCGTGAAAGGCCCACTCCTGCCTAAGCATGGTGCTTGACGACCCTGACCTTCAGGATGACTCCTTTAGGGAACTAAAACAACCATTTGCTCTATATTTACTCTTGAGATTGATGCTCTCGATACTAATTTGGGGAGTGTGTGTGTATGTGCGTTATGTACATGTTTGTCTGAGTATGCATGTGCATATATGTATGTAGGTGTATGGGAGCATGTGTGTATGTGTTGTGTACATGTTTGTGTGGGTATATGTGTATTTATGCAGGCATATGGTCGTGTGTGTGTGTGTGTGTGTGTGTGTGCGTGTAAGCCAGAGACTGACATTAGTCTTCCTCAGCCGCTCTTCATTATAGTTTATGAGACAGGGTCTCACACTGGATTCAGGACTCACTAATTTAACTAAGCTGGTTGGCCAATGAACTTGAGGGAATCTAGCTGTCTGCTTTCTCAGTACAATTTAGTATGGATATGTGAACAAGTCCTTGTCAAAGAAAAATATGAGGTGAGGGATATGAAGGTGGGAAAAGACTTGGGAGCATTTAGGGGAGTTGGAGGGAGGTAATAATGGATAGACCTTATCAGCATACACTGAGTAAATGTATGCAATTTTCAAAAACAAAAAGTATTATTTAAAATTAATAATAAGCACCTTCCTTAAAAGACAATTTAGTCATAGTCTTCCCACACTTGCTGCCTACAATGTAGAGCCAACAACTGAAGCTTTTGTTTCTCTTTTGAGCATAATAAGAAATAGGGCCAGTCCTAGGAACAGTAGACCAAGAAGCGGAGTGGGACAGAGTTCTTCTTCTAACTGAACCCCCAAAGCCGTCTTGTGTTACTGCCACACTTCTGCCTTCAACAAATAGTTTACAAGTAAACCATCTTACCAAAGATATGCTATTGGAGTCTTTCTTGCTTGAGGGTGAGCTGTGCATTTGCCCAATAGTCTCTCTCTCTCTCTCTCTCTCTCTCTCTCTCTCTCTCTCTCTCTCTCTCTCTCTCTCTCTCTCTCTCTCTCTCTCTTCTCTCTCTCTCCCCACATATATGTACCTGAATATTCAGCTGAGTGAGAGTTTGAAGACACAAAACACTTCCTCCACCATGTATTATTACTCATAGAATAAAATCCAAATACCTTCTGTGCCCTGAAAGGTCCTGCTTCAACAGGATTATGTGTGACCACATCTCATACCTTCCTAACATGGCTTCAAATAATCATGTCACATTTTGATTGGTGACCTTTCCTGTTGCCATTTGTTCTTTCTGAAGTAAATTTCCCCAGTTATTTGCATGGTTGATTTGCTTTAATGATTTCTTCCCAAGTGTCACTCCTCAGAGAGGCTCTCCCTAACTACCATATGTAATTACACACATGCATACATACATATATACATACACACACACAAATGCACACAAATACACACACACACCACACACACATGCATACACATACATACACACACATACAGGCACACAAATACACATGCATACACACCACACACACACACACACACACACACACATACACACACACACCCCACAGAGTAATTCTCTACCCCAACATTTTGTCCCAAAAAGTGCACAGATTGTCTTATTCTTTTACCTGATGTCATCTATCAGTGTAATATCATGTCCATGACAACATATTGTTCATCATCGTGTCTAGGAGATAGAATGGTGTCTAACAAATAAGTAGGCATTTGATAAATACTGATCAAATAAATGGGTGATCTACAAGACTGAATTTGAAACAGAGAAGGGAAAGAGTGGCTTAAAGGAGGAAGAGGATGCGGCGTCTGCAGAAGCTTGTGTGGTGGCACACACCTCTAACATCAGTATTTGGAAGGTAAAGGCACACGAATCAGTGGTTCAAGGTCAACTTCAGCTACATAGTGGGTCCAAGGTGAATGAAGCTGGGCTACAAAAAACAAGTAAAAGTGTCCCTGGTTAAACAGATCATAAATATGGGAAGACAGAGTCATAAACCCATGGACACAGATCATTTTGTCACTCAGAATTTAGAAACACGTTTAAGTGCATGCGTCATATAGCATATCAAATGGAATTTGGAAGAGTATTCCATGATAAAATACGTCACTATCTTGCAGAAAATGCAATATTTATACTGCAGGGTAGGTAAAGTCCCAGAGTCTTTGCCCACTCACTGCTCATTTGGCCACCAGAGGCAGGTCAAAGTTTGATGCCAAAGATTACAAAGAAAAATTTAAACTCTCGGAGTTTAGGTGGGGTTCTAAACTACATAATAAGGATTGAATTTGTATGTAAAAGACCATTGGAGAGACTTCTAGAAGACCATGATACACAATGCATCATCAGTAATACCCAGACAACCCTTTGAACATAATACGACAAATGTATAGTTATCTTTCATTTTCATTCAATCCTTCATAATTGCATTCTCTACAAATGATACAATTTTATGTCCAGAGATTAAAAATTACTTAGAAAATTATGACTTACTAATCCTAGAACCATCCATAATGCTTTGGGAGAGACAAAAACAAATGACTGATAATAGCAGTAGCTAGTGTTTGCTCATCCTTCACAGTGTGGCCATTTATGAAGCACTGTTCATGTCTTTGTTTGTCCTCACAGCAAGGCTATGAGTAAGTGCTGTGATGGTTTCATTTCTCAAATGTGGACACTAAGGCAGAGAGGTTAAGGATCCCACGCTAACAAGTCACAGAGCTAACAACAACAGAAAAGTAGGATGAGAAGACCAGCCCAAGACCTTTGGTGCCAGGGCCTGAGAAATTTCTTATAGGTAAGTGATGTTACACAGGAATTTTGAGTTGAGCACTAAGATGAATGTACAATTAAAGCTAATTTCTCTACCAAAATCCCAGCCAAACAATGACTGGAAGAGGACATTGCCAGTTTGGAGATGGGTTTGTGGAGAATGAAGAGAAGAGGAATCAGCCCTCAGAAAGGCAAATACAGACAAAGGACAGGGTAAAAGTGAACCAGATGGATAGGAAAATCAGGAGCATCATAGTGTGTACAAATGAGACCAAAGGTAGGCAGGACAGCAGAAAGAGAAATACTAGCCATTTTCTAGCTTCTCTCAATGGTACAATTCTTTTCTTAAGGGGATGAAACACTCTGCCCTCACAGCATGTGTGCAATGTTGGGCCAGTGTTTTTCCAATGCTTACTGTCCTGAGGGCACTAGAAACCAAAATCAAAGAATTAGACTAGCCTTACCCTAAAAGATCTCACAATTTCCCATGTATGAAAAACTTGTACATGTAAAAACTATGCACTATGATCTATTCATTCAAAATATACTACCTACTGTCTCCCAGGCCTAGGCACAGAGCAGAATCCAGAGTGACAAAGCCCCACGAGTCCAAGTGTGAAGCAGAAACACATCCACCCACCTCAGGGAGCCAGGTATGTCTGTAAAGGAGTTTGGGTGGAAGAGAAGAAGTAACATCGTTTGGAGAAATGGAGTCCCGTGACGGGATCTTGGCTTTCTGTCTACACAGATGCTTAGTCCAGGAGGCCAAATCCAGCAATGCCAGATCAGACTTTAAATAAAATCCAAATACAAGAAATGTTAGTGTCTAAGTTGGTTGGCAGCAAATCCATCCAAACTATTTTTAGTATTTTGCATCTTAACAAAGCAGATCTACAAACTGCCACATTGTCATCTAAAAATAATCACAACAGAAACTGATCAAGTGGGCTGTCTTCATTCCCTCTCCACCCCCAACCTTTGCCCCATCCTGTCATTCCCCACAGGCTTTTCCCCAGTGCAGTGGCCCCTCCTCCCCCAAGCCACGTCCCCACCCTCTTTCACGCCCCATTTTTTACTCCTAGACAGCAGGTCTGTTTCCTTCCAAAGAGCCTGGAGTCCAAAGGCCTCAGCCATGGCCGCTATAAATCCTCCCTGCGTTTCATCATTCCAGTCTGTTCCATACCTGTTTTTCTCACTCAGATGAGAGGAAATAAAAAACTAATTTTACAGAACTCAATCCAGCTGGTTAAGGAGAAACAAAACCATATAATCCACAGATTAGTCCTTCATAAGGTGGGGCTCGTGGCTTTTCATATGTGTTCATCCCCCCCCCCCCCAGCAAGTTTATTGCCCCGTGGAGCCAGATCTATTCTCCTCACAAAAATTTACGGTTATTTTGAGTTTTTAACTGTCCTCTTCCATACATCTAATCCCTTATTCCTTTGAAGTTAAGAAAGCCTGCACCAGACTCTTTCATGGACTGGGATCCATTATGAGCTGAAAGGTCAGCGATCGCGTGTAAGCAATCAGAAAATATAAATTGCATGTGCACACACACATCCTATATGTATAAAAGTTTCTAAGTGTTACTTCTATGAAGATCTGTTGGCAAAGATAACTTCTGTAGGTTTGTCATCCAAACCTCAAAAGATGTTTTCATTTTTAGAAAAGCTTGGGCTTTTGTTGCAAAGATATGAGACATCATAAAAACGATTGCAGGTGACTGGCCAGTCTTTTGTTATATCTCTAAACATAAGACAAACAATAATGTGGAGGCTTTTCTTTTCTTTTTTTCTTTTTTCTTTTTTTGTAGAACTCAATATTAGTCACAGTAAGCCTGAACATATGGGAATAAGTGCGGGGCAGGAAGGGGGAGGGGAAAGCCGCTCATAGTTTTTTTGAACCTTTAAAACTGAAAAAATATGTATCCCTGCTTTCTGTATATGCACATAATGTAAAATTTCATCAACCACAATATTTTAAAAGACAGAAATCATGAGATATATCACATCTAAATGGAAATATCATCTAAGGAAGGCACCATTTATCAACATCACTTTGAAATGCGGTGGAGGATGTGATGGCATTATGTAGATCTCAAATATCTATGGGTGAATGAAATTGGGTAACCTTAGCAACCCCAGGTACATCCATGCAGCTATAAATCAAATGTCAGCACTCGGAGCTATGCACAAAATAAAGAAATAATTCTTTGAAATATTCATAACGCCATGCAGTGTATTATTTTGTAAGTCTGTCCCCATTATGCATTTTTGAATCTAACTAAAAAAATAGATATAGTATTTGCATAAATCACCACCCCCACCCACACACCCATCAACTGACGGCCATACAAGCTTCTAGAAAGAGACTGGCCTGCTCTGTCGTCTAGTGGCCATGGCAGGATTCTGGTCCTTATGTATGAGAAAGGAATTTTATACACAGGCAGCTAGTCTGACAGCAACCCAAATGGTTTTATATTGATTATTCCATTAAAAAAATAACAACTAAATAAGACATGAGAATTTGGCGAGAGTGTCATGATATGGGTACATTTTTGTAGGTGTGAAATGTGCAACGTTTCACACTAAAATTGGAAGAGAAATGCTTTAAAAATAAATTCTTGCTGGCAAGGAAATACTTTGGGTCTTCTGATCTTGTCCATGTGCAACAGTGACTTGTGACACAAAACAGAGACTTTTGTCTCATTTATGCCTGAGAGTGCTTGCCTTTCGTCATTTCATTCATTTGGAGGGAGTTTTATATAAGCTTAGTTATTAATAGCATGTTTTAAAAATTCCGTCCCTGCTTTTTTTTATTTTTTGAACTTGTACCACAGTGTCTCCATACGGTAGCACCTGTGATGGACTCAGAGTGAGAGCTGTGACATAGGACTTGGTGTGATTCTCGGTCACACAGTGACACTGAACTATTTTTTTTTAAGGTCATGACACTCGTGGAGAGACTAATGGCTTTTGCGTAAAAGTTTCACAAACATGTTCAGCTTAAAACCCATTGGTGCTAAGCAATGCAACAGCAATGCAGGTGCATCTGGGCAGTGGCCGTAGGAAACATCGCTCTTCCTGCACAGTTAGTGGAATCGAATATGTGCCATTTCACAAATAAGTGCTCTTCATGTCAGACGCATTCAAAGTGGCACCAAACGAGGAAGGGTTTTAAACTAGGACTTAAACAAGCCATTCGGAGGAAAAGCATACCATTTGTCCCCAATCTACTATTTTTCCAAGTTGCCGTTCTCCTCAAGCTGTATTAATTGTTCTGGACTATAGCACATGCTTCAATGAAAATAAATGACTTTATTTCTATTACACCACTAATGGCTGTGTGACTTAATTTCATTAGCTCAAACCTGTTGAGAGTATGCAGATTTCCATAGCAGGACGCACTTAAAATGAAAAGATCCTTTCGATTCTCAATTAACGGAATCATTCTCTTTCAACTGAAATGAATGTTATTGAAACCAATTAGCATAGACTGGAAAATCTCTCACTAATGAGGGGAGTGTGGGTGAGTAAACAGCAATGAAAAGATGAAATTAGAGGAGAGCCTCTCCTCATTGGCCTGAATAATTACATGCTTAGTTGCCTAATTGTCTGGTGAACAGCGCAGCAGTGATAGTAACAGATTGCCATGTTCATTAGGCGGCAAAAGGCCACCTGCTGCTAAGCTTCATTTTCCTGCAGTCGATACACACGTGTTTATCCCTGGGGATTGATATTTGGACACAACACTAGCTGGGAGAAGCAAATGAGCTTGCCAATATGCTGCAATATTGTGTCCTTTATGCCAAGATACGGAAGCTTAATGTGTCAAATAGAATGAATAAAGCCAACAGTGATAACGAAGTTTATGAGGAGACTGACCTCCAAGCAGGCTCGGTGTACAAGTGTAAACTGTGTCGAGTTCAGCCTCTCAGTACAGATGTTTTCTTCTGGCCTGAGCGGCTCCAAATTATATAGTACAAAAGATAAATTACAACGGTTAGGGCCTCGGCGATATCTTAGACAATGCTGTAATGAAAGCATGCGATGTAACTGTTAAAATTGAAAACAAATGTTCAGTCCTCAAGGCAGAGCCATGTGTGAGTAGAATAGCCTTGCTCCTGTAGCCTCGCTGTGGACAGATCAAAGAAAGGTCCCTTTGTTCACCAGCAAGCCTCCTGCAAAGCCCCCTTCATGTCTACATTGTTGCTCTGTCGTTGTTTTCACACATCTTCCGGCTAGCCGAGGTCATCCGTCACTCACCGTCCAATGCCCCTCTACCAACCTGCTGGCTCGTGATTTGCAAGAGCCGAGGCAGAGAAGCATAGACCACTTGGTTTGTAATGCCACCGTTCTATACACATCATAATTTCAGACCTGACAATATTGTAAAGAGCTTCAATAATTTAAGCCTTCCCCTTGATAAAATGGGAATTTCCTTTAAAAAAATTAATTCAGGAAAGTTGGCAGCACAACCCCCCCATGCTCACACTCACCCAGCAGCAAGTGTATCAGACAGAGTACAATGACTGAGTAATGAGGCACCTGGACCAGCTGCAGGCGAGAAATGCAAACCTACAGCTCTCAGACTAGCTGGGGTGCAGACAGGCAGGCCTTCTGCTTTTCAGGTCTGCTTATATTAATTTCCAACATTTAAAAAGCATAGAATTTAACTTTGAAACAAACCTGGCTTTCCCAAGAGTTCTTGAGGACTTGAAACCGCCAATCCTAACACTAACAATCTAATGGATATCACTAGTCATGAGCTTGCAGTTCACCACAGTCCCCACCATTCCCTTTTATACCCCCAATAGCTGGGCTCGGGATCAGTTACCATGTATTACTATCTTTGCACTATATTTTTTCTTTTTAATATGATATTTTACTTACTCTCCAAAAAAATTTCAAAGATATGTTCAATACACTTTGATCATATTAACCTCCTATTCCTCCAATTTGACCCCCTTCCCCATGTTCATAAAAATGCAATAGTTCCTAATACCTAATTGCTTCCAAATGTGAGGAATTGTTCAAATAAATGATATATTTTCTGAGAAAATCCACCTCGGGGTTTGGAGTACTTTTAGTGGTAGAGCGCATGCCTAATTTGTGCAAGGTGCTGGTATGGATCTCAGCATCAAAACAATAACAAAAACCAAAAACAAACCAACAGCAACTACATAAAACAATTTTAAAAAGTACGTTATAGTGAACCTGTTTCACTTGTTGATGTTACCTACCTTGCTTCTGAGGGCATTCCTGGTTGGTACTCTGAATGCAGTCTTACCTCTTGTTCTCAAAAGAGACAATGATCACAAAGACAAACAGGAGGAGGAAAAGGAGGAGGAGGAAAAAGGAGAATTGGAAATCAGAGAGGCAAGATAAGTAGGAAGTAGAATCCTAGGTCTCCATCAATAGTCTTCCTCTATACAAGGCTACCTGTCATGCATCACAGAACACTGAGAATTGTAGCCTCAAGGCACATATTCAGATACACACACTGACAATCACAAAAGAGACGTACGACACCTCAATGTGCGTATACACCATCAATGGCTAGACTGTTCTACTAATTACCCACTGTGGGCATCAGCAGAGGTTTGGAAGCTGGCAAAGGGGAAGAAAGCAGCCAAGAACTAACAGGGTAAATGAGGGCTTCCCAGACCCTTTTAATTTGAGAAAGGAAGGAAAATTGAAAATTTGGCATCTGTTGAAACAGTAGTCATCCTGGTGGAATCAAGAGTCTCACAGAGGCTGCTTGCAGGAATCAACTGTCACGTGCATTTCAGTAAATGATGACATGAGGGAGCCAGGCATCGGGAAGCATTCCTGTGTCAAATCCAAGTCCTGGATGAGGCCTGGGACATGCATAGAATCATCTAGAAGCCTATGCTTTCTAGTCAGGAATCCCAAATTTAATAATCCCTTCCAACCCATCAATTAGCACTCGCTGTGTGATTCCAACGTGGATAGACACATGTCAGACCTAGTAAAAAAGAGTCAAGGTAAAGGACTAAAGACAGTCCATATGAGGGTTAGTGTCAAAGAGGACCAGCCATGATTGTTTCACACAGCTCCATATTGTCTCAGTTTCTGTCAAAGTGCATTGGAAACTCTTCAAAATACATGCCTCCAGATTGTTTAACCACACAGCTTGTGTATTTTTCCAGATATCTTTTTCCTGTGTTCTCATTTTTCAACAAAAGTAAACCGAACAATGTGAAATTTCAGAGGACTTTTCTCATTCTCTTCCTGTCATCCATTGTGACTTTGCCTGTCCCAACTGCAGCCTTGCAGCCTCCCATAAGCAGGTGCTCTTCTTCTCACAACACCAACGTTCCCTGGAGGCCCTACTGAACCTTGGGCGGATGCAGCTTTCCTCTTTGCTGTGGGACTTTCAGCACTTCTAATCCATTCCCATCCCTTTGTGTAAGTCTCAGATACCTAAAAACACTCTCGACCTGGGACTTCCAGTAACCACACCAGACATGGACTCATGCACTTAACTTTCACTCTCCTCCCTGTCCTCCATTATGATCTCTCCAGTACCATCCTCAGCCTTCTAAAAGCCTGTTTTCGGTTCTCCCTGCTCCTGCTTCATCTCTATTTGCTAAAGACTACAACTCTTAGTACAGACCCAGGGTACTTCTAGTACTTCCCTGTCTTTCAGATTGTTCTTAGTTTTATTATAGCCTACTTGCTGGAGCCCCTCTTCCTACCACAACTCCAACTCCCGACATCACTTCCAGGTGTGAACAGCATCCCCTTTCTTCCTTACCAAAGCAGCTCTGTGCCTTCTCTCCTGACCTATCTGTTTCTCTCTGCCACCCACCAACCTTCAGAAGCACTCTTTACCAGGTGATCCACAGTCACTGTGCTTTCCTAAGATCCAGAGAAGGCAACAGAAACCAAGGAATGGACTGCCAGTAAAGACAAGACCACCTATCAACACATAGAATCACCTCCATCATTATAACTCCAGGTTCCTAGACACTGGAGCAAAAACACAAATGTTAACAGCCAAGACAGTCCATCTCTACCAGAACCTAATAACCCTACTACAGTAGGCCCTAAGAAATGTAATATCACTGAAGCACAGGGCAAAGACTTCAAAATGGCATTTATGAATATGTTGAAATGTATGAATAATATATTAATGATGTCTGTGAAAATATAAACAATGGATTGAAATAATGAAAACAATCCAAGACATGAAAGTAGACTTTAACAAATAAATAGAATCACTGAAGAAACCAGAAACTGAAATGAAAAATTTAGGAATTCAAGTAAAAACCTCAGAGATAAGCCTCATCAACAGAGTACAAAACATGGAAGACAGAATCTCAGGCACAGAATACAAGATAGAAGAAATGGATACCTCAGTCAAAGAAAAAATTATCCCTGAAATCTGGGACACTATGAAAAGACCAAATTTATAAATAATGGGGAGAGAACAAGGAAAAGAAACCAAGTTCAAAGGCACAGAGAATACTTTCAACAAACGTCGTAGAAGAAAAATTCCCAAACCTAAAAAAGGAGGAATCTATCAAGGTAAAAAAAAAAAAGGCATAAAGAACACCAAATAGAAAGGATGACCCAAAAAGAAATTTCATACAACACATAGTAATCAAAACATATAGAACAACAACAAAAAGTTAAAAGTTTCAAGAGAAAAAGGTGAGCCAATATATAAAATCAGACCCATTAGAAAAACTGGACTTCTAAATGATGACTCCGGAAAGCCAGAAGGATCTGAATGAATGTTCTACTAACTCTAAGAGACCATGGACATCAGCCCAGATTACTATTCCCAGCAAGATTATCAATCACAACAGATGGAGAAAGGAAATTTCTCCATGATAAAACCAAATTTAAAAGGTGTCTATCAATCCAGCTCTACTGAAGGCACTAGAAGAAAACTTTGAAGGTTAACCACTCCCAAGAAATAACCCCATACAAGTAGATCGAAAGAAAAGCAAGAAACAATACCATAACCACAAAATAATATTAATAAAAATCACTGTTCATTGATAACTCTCAATATTAATGGTCTCAATTCCCCAATAATAAGACACAAACTAACAGATTGGGTTAGAAAACATTATCCATCTTTTTACTGAATCCAAGAAGCATACCTTACTATCACCTCAGAGTAAACGGATAGAAAAAGATATCCCAAGCAAATGGACCCAAGAAGCAAACAAGTGTTAATGCCTGAAGAAATAGACTTTAAACCAAAACTAATCTGAAGAGATAAGGAAAGACACTCACCAAAGGAAAAAAATCTACCAAGATGACATTGCAATTCTTAACATTTATGTACAAGGGCACCCAAGCTCATATAAAAAACATTACTACAGCTTAAATGACAAATTGACTCTCACACAGTGATAGTGAATGACTACAATACCACTCTCTGACCAATAAACAGGTCATCGACACAAAAACTGAACATAAATTCTTGAATTAAGTAAGTCACAAATTAAATGGACCTAGCAAACATTTCCAGAACATTTTGCCCAAACACAAAAGAACATCTTCTCATGGACCTTCCTCCAAAATTGACCACATACTTGGACAGAAATAAAGTATCAACAGATATAAGAAAATTGAAATAACATCCTATAATCTGTCTGACCACCATGGATTAAAGTTGGATAACAAAAAATTAAAGCTTACAAACTCATGAAAACTGAACAATTCACCACTGAGTGTATCATCATGTGACTTTCAATAAAATACTTACAAACCAAATCCAAGAACACATAAAAAAGATTATCTACCATGTTCAGGTATGCTTCATCTCAAAAATACAGGGATGATTCAACATACATAAATCGATAAACATACCCCACCACATGATCATCCCATTGTATACAGAAAAGGCCTTGAACAAAACCCCAAATGCCTTCATGATAAAAATTTTGGAGATACTAGGGATACAAGAGACATACCTAAAAATAAGTGAGACAACTTATACCAAGCCCACCACCAGCATCAATCTAAATGGAGATAAACTCACAGTATTTTCCCTAAAATTAGAAATAAGACAAGGATGTCCACTCCCTTAATATCTATTCAATATAGTACTTGAAATTTGATCAATAAGACAGTTGAAGGAGATCAACAGGATACAAATAGGAAAGTAACAAAGTATTCAAATTCATTGCAGATCATAACAGCCAGGAATTGGAAACAGCCTAGATGCCTCATTAAGAAAAAGATGAATAGGTTTTGGAAAAGTGGTGCATTTATAAATGGAATATTATTCAGCTGTTAAAAACTGAAATCGTGAAATTTTCAAGTAAATAGATGGACCTATGAAAAAAATCACTCTGAGTGAGGCAACCCAGATAGAAAAAGGCAAATATGTATTCTCTTACATGTGGATATTAGCCCTTAAATCTCTATAGGCATGCAACAATCCATATTACCAAGAGATTAGGAATAAGGTAACAATATATTGTTATTGAGAGATGAAGGAGATTAGAGCACAAAGTGAAGAGAAGATAGAGACGATAAAGGAAGGGAACTAACACTAAGGGCCGCAGGGAAACCTACTACTGTAGAAGCTTCTTGAAATATATGCATATATGAAAGAAATACAAATGGAATCACCATATAGTAGGGAAGAAAATGGCCCAACAAGACAGCTTTCACCAACAAGTGAAATCCCAGTGCTGGGAATGTGTTGAACCTAGTTAAACTGATTGGCAAAAGGCCCATAGAAAACCCCAACCGTCTAGGCTGTTGAAAGGGTTCTTGGTTGCTTCCATCAGCTAGTGGAATAGCCCTGTTGCTAAAGACAAAACTTACATATCTCACTGAAAATGGAGAAGTCAAACTTGTGCCTAACTAGAGCCTTCACCTCCTACTGACTAGCATTCATAACACTGGAAGGTACTCTGCACACTATCAATCCAGCTACAAACCCTGCAATCTACAATGGTGACCTGCATACAAGATATCTTGATGAAAAAGTGAAACAAAAATTGGAGAAACCAATCGCTTTCTGATTAGATTAAAGCCCACTCTATAAGAACCTATACATGACACTGCTCCAGTGTGTGTGTGTGTGTGTGTGTGTTTCTCGTGCTTTTTGTGTTTTTCTTCCTTTAAATTATGGCTTATTTGGGTTCTTTTGTTTGTTTGTTTGCCTGTTTCCTGTTTGTTCTCTAAAGAGAGACAAGGCATAGAGTTGGGTAAGTTGGGAAGTGGGGAGGATCTGGGAGAATTTCATGTATGTGAATATAATTTATACTTAGTTTGTACTTGTTTCTTTTCTAGTCTATTTTTCTTTTTAATTTATTTTATCCTTTTCTTTATGTGCCAGGATCTCATTTTCTAGTTTAGGCTGAACTGCAACTCACTTACATAGCCTAAGATAGCTTAGAATTCATAGTATTCTTCATGCCTCAGCTTCTCAAGTATGGGGATTACAGGTATTGAGCCACTGTGCTATAAGAATAATACAAAATATGGTAAACACTCAAAATAAAAGATTTGAAACTAGGACCCTAATATGAGAGAGAACAAACTGTCTTTGGGGGCCTGAATGAACTCACTCATGATAATTTTCGCCATTTTCAGCCATTGATCTGAAAATTACATGATTTCATTTTTCTTTTCAGTTGAATAGTATTCCATTACGCAGGTGTATCACATTTCCATTGTCCACTCATAAGTTGACAGACATCTAGGGAGATTCTATCTTCTTGCTATGATGAATGGAGAGTCAATGAACATGAATGAACATGGCTATGCAAGTATCTATGTAGTAAGATATGGAATTCTTTGGGAATATGCCCAGGAAAGGTATATATAGCTGGGTCATACGCTAGAACTAATTTTAGTTTTGAGACCCACCTAGGATGATTCCTAGTGTGTCTTCATTCATTGATTCTACAAGGGGTCTCATGCCCTACATCCGTACCATCATCTATAGTCACTTGATAATGTCCATTCTGATGGGACTGGGAGAGGATTTTCACATAGCTTTAATCTGCATTTACCTGAGGTCAAAGGACATTGAAAGTTTGTTAAGTGTTTTCTGGCCATTTGCATTTCTTCATTTGAGCACTTTATGTCTAATTCCATAGCCCATTTTTAATTGAATTTGTTTTCTTCCTGTTAGTTTATCAGTTCTTTGTATATTCTGGACACTACTCCCTTGTCAGATATATTGCTGGTAGGAAATTTTTCCATTCTGTGGGCTGCCTCTTCACTCAGTAGGAAATTTCCTTTAATATAGAGAATCTTTTCAGTTTCATGAGATCCCATTTGTCAATTGTTGATATTATTTCCTGGGCTATTGGAATCCTGTTTAGAAAGTTTTGGCGTTTTTTTAACCTGTACTTATAACTTTAAGTGTATTCTCTACTTTTTCTTCTAGTAGTCTCAGTGTACCAGGTATTATGTTGGGGTCCTTGATACAGTTGGAGTTGAGTCTTAGACAAAGTGAGAAGTAAGGATCTGAGTTCATTTTTCTGAATGGCAAAAATCCAGGTTTCCAAACACCATTTATTGAAAATATGTATGTTGATAACCATAGATTTGTGCTTCTCTCAGCCTTAGTAAGAGAAGTTTTTATTACAGTGATTAGTAGTTAGTGAAGAAATCTCTGACTATTAAAGTCTTAAAAGTTTCTGCAAGTGCTGAGTCACAGATGAGAGGTCCATGTCAAAATTCCTCCCAAAGGCTCAATGTACAGTGAGGAAGAGGAGGCAGAGAGTGTTGAGAACTAGTCCGATCCAAAGCTTTCTCAGAGGCCCAGACAAAAGGACAAAAGGAACCTAGTTCTGTGTCCTTTCTCAGGGACAGAGTTGAAAAGGGCAAGGTTGGGTCAGGGCCTCAAAGGAGCTGTGTATCAGTTCCTGGGAATTTGGCTTTTCCCCAGGAAAAGACTTGTACCATCAGCCCAAAGCCGCTGTGTGCTCTGTCTCTGACGCCCTTGAATTATCCTGTATTTCCATTGTGCAAAGTTGCTTTCTTAGACTGTTGCTGATTTTATCCTATTGCATGATAGTTTCTGCAGACCCTGTCCCCTGAAAATAGCATGTAAGATACTTTAGTTCTTAATAAGCTTGATGGTCAGAAGACATATAGGCCTCCCAATGCCAGTCTTCTATCTTTATTTTCTCATCTACTGGCCCTCCCACTAAGTACTCTGCCACTGAAGAACAACCTGCTGGTCCAGGTCGAGAAAGGACAAAGATAGTGTGAAGGGCGGTTATAAAATGCTGCTCTCTGGATGTGACATGGCTGTCACACACATCAAATTGACAGAAGCTGTGGTTATCTACACAAGATCAAGTCAGTAAAAAATTTCAACACGGACTGGGGAGGGTCTCCCAACACCCCACTCCTAGCTGAGGAGTGATAGGCATTTGATGGATATTGGGGAAGGGAGAGTCACTTTTCTTTATGAGTGCAACCCCTGGGAGGTTGCTGATGTCCAAGTGGAAGACACTATGCCCATTCACAAATAGGTACCACTAACTGAACTCACTGGGTTAACATAGATGGATAAATAAATAAATAAACAAAGAAACAAACATAAACATAAACTCAGAGAGTGATAGGAGGTGTCCGGGTAGAAACAGAAAAATAAAATGAGAGGAAGATATAATCACAGTACCTTCTGTACACATATAACATTTTCAAAGAATTATATGAGCTTTGGAAAAATAAAGAATTTTAAGTTACCCAGTCACAAAAAGAGAAACATGGCATGTACTCTCTCATATATGGATTTTAGACATAGATCTGGGGAGTGCCAGCCTACAATCCCATGGCCAGAGAGTCTGGGAAACAGAAACTTCATTTAGTGGCTGATGGAAGAAGAGGCAGACTCCTACAGCTAAGCACTGAGCTGAACTCAAGAAATCCAGTGACAGAGAGGGAGGACTGATGACCAAAGGAGTTAATACTGGGCTGGTTTAACCCCAGAAACAGCTGATCTGACAAGGGTTAGCTTTTGAATCCCAGACTAATGCCTGTGAATCCAGCATGGGACTGATCAAGACCCCCTGAATGTGGGTGTCAGTGAGGAGGCCTAGGTAATCTATTGAGCCTTGGGCAGTAGATCAGTATTTATCCCGGGTATACAAATGGACTTTGGACTCCCATCCAACAATGTGAGATGCACTCTCACCCTGAACTCTTGGGGGGGAGGGTCTAGGCCCTGCCCTGGATGAAATGATAGACTATGGACACCCCCTCCCTGGGGAAATGAGGGGATATTGAGGGGGGGTTAGGGGAAGGGCACGGGAGGAGGGGAGGGAATGGAAGAGGGACCTGGAACTGACTTGTGAAGCAACCTTGATTCTAATTTAAATTTAAATTTAAAAATAAATAATAAAAAATAAATATTACTTCTAATTTATCAAGTCTTACATTATAAAATTATAATGTCCATGATTGAAAATAAACTTCCTTAGGTACTTTTTATATTTTACAGGGTACATAGAGTGACATGCCTACTATAGTAAAGCAAATTAATATATTTATGTATCACAGTTACCCTTTTTGACTTACTTGGTTTTGTGGCAGGATCAACTAAAATCTTAAGTATACGGATAGAGATAACTCAGAGGTTAAGAGCGTTTGCTCTGCTTGTAGCCGACCCAGATTCCGTTCTCAGCATGCACATCAGGATAATCACAACAACCTGTAATTCTAGTTCTAGTGACCTGATGCCCATTCCAGCCTCTGGGGACAGTTGCCTAGTGTGGTGGCACATATACAGACAAGCGAGCATATATATCAAGTAAAGCAAAGTTTTCCACCTATAGTCCCCACTATGCATTCACTCTCTAGACTTGTTCATCCTACATCTTTGCTCCGTTGTATACTCTAACACACATCTATCTCCCCATCTCCTCTTGCCCCGGTAATTAATGATTTGTTCTCCAGCTATGAATCTCTGTATGATTAATACCACCTCTGTTTTTCAGGTTTTAGTGAAACCATACAGCATTTTTTTTCTCTGTGTACCTGGTTTATTTCACTTTCTATAATGCCCTCTAGACACATGAGTGTTCCCACAAATGCTGAATGATATTCCTATCCATACGTGTTCACTTGTGTGACTCACAATTGCCTTATCCATCCATCCCTCACCAGACAGTTATTTCCATATTCTAGCTATTATGAACAACACTTAAATAAACATGAGTGCAGATATCTCTTTGAAGTAATGATCTCATTTATTTGAGTACAAACTCAATAGAAGATCACTGGGTTGTGTTGTAATTCTACTTTCAATTTCTTTCGAAACTTTCATATTGTTTTCTATCACAAATGCATCAATCTACATCCACACCAATAATGTGCAAATGAGACATTTCTTCTACACCCTCATGAACATTTTTTTACTTTGACAATAGATAACATTTTGAAACTTTATTTTTTAAATCTCAAAACATAAAATTACATACATTATTCATAAGCTAGTCCTTCTTAAGTCAGCTTTATTAATAATTAGATGTTTTCCCTGTATAGATCCTTGTTAAGGTTATATAAGTATGTTTTTAGCAAAACAATAAGGCATATTCTCTCCTTTTTCTTTCTTGTTTGGGCTTCAGAATAGTGACTCTATTAAATACATACATAGTCATATTGGAAGTATTCTGTTAATGTACCAATCCCCTATTTCCAAGCCCTTATTAATTCCCAGTAGTTCGCTATTGTTTTAAGATCCAATAAGTAAAACACATTTGCACACATATAGCATAAATGTGGAATCGTTTTCTTTAGTATATACTTCCAAAAATAGACCTTCTAAGCCAAAAAGTATATCTTCCCATAATTTGGATTTGACAATGTCTCTTTGCCCCTTAATATTAAAACAGATATCATCAATTCTACCATTGAACATGATTTGACTTGTTTTTAATTTGCATTTCTTTGTTTACAAACAATATTTGAATGTATTGTTTATTAGTCATCCAATCACCTCGCTGAATTGCTTGCAATTGTAGGTTGCTTGCTAGGTACTTGACTGAGTTCCTTATCTTTACATTGCACCATGTATAGCAGTTCCTGTGCTGGTCTATCATTGATATTTGGTCTGGACTTATGCTTTACCTACTTTGATATTCTGAAAATTTAAATAAACAAATGTCCAAGATGGTAATTTGAAATCAATCATATTGGCAAGTCTTTCTCTAAGATTTTGTGAAATTCACCTATAGTTTTCTATAGGTCTTTCCCAGTTTTACCTTTTATTTTAATATTTTTAATTCACATGGGACTCATTTTGTATGAAATATGAGAAGGGAATATAACTTTTTAATGGATATGACAGGTTTCCCAACTCTGCATTTAATAACAACATATAAGTGTTCTCAAGTCTGTTCCTTGAGTTCCCAATTTATCTTATTTTATGCTTATTGCTGCACCAAGGCTATTCAGTTCTAATTTATTGAACCACTAAACTCCCGGAGATTCTTGGTTAAACTTGGCCCTGATCATAAGAATTCTCTTTTTTTCTAGCTATATCAATGTATTTGTTTTTTCCAGATGAATTTCAGACCAATTTTCCAAAGTTCTACCTTAAAAGAAGGGAAGGGAAACTCCTAAATTACACTAAATGTACAGATTAACTTAAGAATATAAAATCATAGTCCCATAGTCTATACAAAACTAATTGAGCCAGTCAACATTCCAGCCTGGATGGAGGAGGGGCTCATGAGGCTCCACCACCTACTGAATAGCTGTTGAAGATTTAAGGCTGATGGGGTTTTCTTGAGGGGTGTGGCCCCTCATGAACCTACGAGTTGGTTGTTTATGCTCCAGTAGATGACACTACAACCATGCACACACAGGTAATACAAATTGAACTCAAAGAGAAGTTGGAGGATGCATGTGATCAAATTATATATTACGTATTAAATTTTCAAGAACAACGAAGTCTTGCTTTTCATTTTGCTTCAATAGTGGGCCTTCAACCCTAGGCTCCATGCTTTATAGGCAAGCACTCTATCAGTAGTGACTTTCTTTTAAAAATCACTTCTAAAAATAAAATGTGTAAAGACAAAACTTCCAGGAAAAAAATTCAAATGTTCAAGATAAAACAAAAGAACTATGCAAATTAGTTTCGTAAATCATTTTGGATGAGAAGCGTTAAGGCCCAAAGGGATGCTGTGGTCGCCTCACCACAGAAAAAGAGCCAGATAGGTAAGAGGACAACAGCTTCTCCTGCCACCACTGAACAGGCACCGTGTGCCTTACCCCGCATTGTCCCCCGTTTTCTTTTATTTGATGAGAATACCTATTCCAAAAACAACCTTTCTTTGTATTTATTCCTTGTGTCTTTCACATCGTGAGTCTCCACCCCCTTCTCATCCACCCTCTGACTTTGCAAACCAACCTCTCCTGAAAAAAAAAAGATAACATTTAAGAGGAAACAAAAAAGGAAAAATCTTGTCATGGAAGCTGTAGTGTGACTCAGTGGTTCAAGCAGTAAATCTTTCAACCATGTATCTTTACGTTCATTGCAAAGAGTCGTTGGTCTGGTTCGAGGCCTCTGGTTTCTGCTACACTATCTATGCTGGACCCTCACTAGGACTCCTCTTAGTTATCCTATCTGTTCCTCTGAATCATGGAGATCCTGAAATATGGGTCCACAGGACCAGTCCCTTCATGAGTTCCAGCAGATCGTAGATTGGGTGGATGTGGGGGGGGAGGCCAACTCATAACCGTGGTTCATGGGCCTGGGTAAAACAGGATTGGTCAGCCCAACATCTTTCCCTTGTCCTCACCACCAGGGTGAGCTCTCCAGCATTGCCCTGGCTAGTTCATCCCTAGCAGCCATGAGCAAGGTGTGGTGCCAGCTTTTCTGCTCTCACATCCTCAGGGGCAGCTCTCCCACACCTATCATCAGGGCCAGCTCTACTGTGTTGCCCAGGTGAGGTGCAGGACCAATCTCCCAAGTGCTGCAGCTGTTGAGGGGCAGAGACAACTCTCCTGCTCTTATGACCTCACAGCCAGCTCTCCCACCTGCCATAGGTGGCAAAGGGCAGGGAGTAGGGATAGGGAGGTATCTCTCCCATGCACACACCACCAAGAATGACCATTTCTTTTACCTTTCAAAACTACCAGAAATAATTTATGGGCAAACAAATGAATGGATTAAGACTTTGCTGAGGAGTTCTTGCAAGAAACCAACATTTTCAGGCTTACTACAAGCTTCAAGTCAAACTTGCTTTAGAGTAGGAGATGCATTCACTGTCTCTTTCATTTAAACAGAATTTATGTGTTCTGTAACACTATTTCATTGATTTGATAGGGGTAATTTCTGTGAAAGAATGAGAAAGCCCTCTCATGTATTGACCATATGCTCCAAGTAGGTGTTTCTCCATTCCTTTCATTAAATGGAGTATGAATGGAAATGTAAAGGTACAATAGCCAATCCATCCTTAACTCTGTATTATCATACCACAAATATACATATCATATATATATATTCTAGTTAGCCACAGTAAGACAGCAGGCTAAAATGTCAACCCTAGTGTTGCCTGGGTACCACTGGAGGAGAGTAGTATAGGCAAACTACAGAAAAAAGCTAGCCTCTTCCCACTTCACCCATCCCAACACTGTGGGGAGGATTTGGCCATGAAAGTAAAGACCTCCCCCTGGAAGCTTCACTAGCAGTGTGCTGACTACCTGGACCTAGCAAGGACACTTCTTTCCCCAGGAATGGTTTCTCCTATTGTCTGAGCCTGTGACACAGTCTGGTTTATAGAGTAGAGAGGGGCAGAGGATACCAAGATACCACATAAGTCTAATAGGCCTGGGCAATCAATGGGATGGAGGGTCACGGTGAGGTCACCCTCTCATTCAACCGTCTGAGCAAGTCCCCCCCTGGACTTGAAGGTTAGCTGCGTGCTTATTTAATTGATGGGAGACCATGAGGGCAATGAGTGTGCATAGGGACTCAGCCAGGCAGCCAGGCAGAGACCCAGCAGCTCAACCTGGCATTCCAGACTTCTCCTTGCCCACCAATGTAGGGAAGATGAAACCCCTCCCTCCTGGGGCTACTGTATGAGCAAGGAACAATAAGCATACTGTGTGGATCCTAGGAAGCACTCAGTCACTGATACCTATTGTGGACTTTCTCTATAGAAAGAAAAGGTCGGGTTTTGTCTCATTTTGGTATAAAAAGCAAACCTTCCCTGTTTCCCAATCTATTTCGGAAGAAATTCTAAACAGAAGACTCTCAGAATTGAGGTTTTGTGTCTTTCTTTTATACTGTTTTTACTTTTTTAAGGTGGAAATGTATTTTTAATTTATAGAAAGCAAGCAGGGCTGGTGCTGGGGGTGCCAGGGAACCTTCATTCTGTGCTGGGTGAAACTCCACTTCAGTTCTATGTCGGTGATGAGCACTTCTGACAGTGTTCTCAGGCTCCATGCCAGTTAACTTCTGTGAATTTCTTCATCTTCTTATTACTGTCTTCAGTGCATAAACCCACCGCACATAATACGGTAGAGAAGGAAGCCTGCTTTCCAAAGACCAAAGACTCGAAGTGGCTTCAGGAAAGGAAAAAAAGAAGAGGAAGGAGAAACCCCATGCTACCTTATAAACACAGGTAAATTGGTTACAGACAAAGAGGACCTAAGACACCTTGGGCACACCCACGATCTTCCACATGATTCCCAGAGCTCAGCACTGGACAAAAGGGCGGCACTTTTAAAGACAACAGCAGAATTTTACACCAAGCTTTGTGTCCTGTGCAACTTTCCAGGTGGGCTCCCTCCCTCCCCTCCCCCAAAATCAGCCCCGAATACAGACTGCATGAGCCCACACTGTAGAGGTCTGTGGGCACTACAGACCCAAGGAGGGTTATTGCAAATGGACTCACTACCCTATTTTTCGACTGCTGAAGTACTAAGAGTAAACTAAAAACACTGACTGAGGTCAAACCGAAACTGGCTTCAGTTCAGAATTTAATCGAGATAAGATTAACTCATGCTAATTAAGCGGCATCTTGATTTCTTATAGACACTGTCTCTGAGGCTGCTGGCCTGCAAATACAGTGGTACACAAGGAAAGCAAATACCTACTGAGGGCATGGCTATGAAACTAACTAAAGAAAAGGTGATTTGTCACTGACCTCTGTAAGACTGCTATGGCTTTAGCCAATTTGCATATCTAAAATAGCCATTCATCTTAAGAAAATGTTCAAATGGCTTAAGGCTCAATTAGTAAATTGGCTACATTAATTACTTTTCCAGTTTGCTTCTCTGTGGCCATGGTAAAACCCTAACCAAAAGCAACCTGGGAAAGAAAAGAGTTTATTGGGCATACAGCTTAGAGTCCATCATTAAGGCAAGCCAAGGCAGGAGCTGGAAACAGAAACCCCATAGGAACTGGCTTGCTTCCTCTACCTCACTCAGCCACTGCTTTGACACAGCCCAGATACTCCTGAACAGAGATGGTACAAGGCAGTGAGCTGGGCATCGGTACCCACCACCCACATCAATTGGTGATCAAGAACACTCCCATAGGCCAATCCAAGAGAGTCAGATCTTCAGCTGAGGCTCCCCCTCAAGTTTCAAGTTGAGAACCAAGATTAGCCATCACAACACAATTACCAAGTTTGTTTTTATTACAGGCAGTAATTTAGCCACTATGTAGTTTACTATCTCCTGGTACTCTAATGCGCTTTATTGAAGATGTGACTATTAAGGTTTAAGGTTTGATTTTTGGGGAGACATATGCTAAACAGCATCATGAAGCTCCCAGTACTGGAACACATTGAAGGAAGTCAGGAAAGCCAGCCAAATGTAATTAATGCTATTGTGATTAATGGAAAGCAGTGAATGTACAAATGTACAAATGATTAATATATATTATATATGCATTATATTAGACCTACACTAATGGCAGGTACTTCGATTTTGCTTAATTTTTTCATTTCTGATATAATTATTCTGAAGATGGAGATATTCTTCTAAATTAAGGAGAGGTAAAAGATATATTGAGCCTGAGACAAATGAAAGTGAAAGAAGAGAAAACAACAGTCTACCCAAGTACAATTCTAGTTGACAACGCTAGAATAATGAATCATCTGTCACATGTTCAGCCCCATGTCCCTTGACCCCAGGAAGTGCTGATGCAAGGCTGACTCACAAAGCACATGGACCAGGGCAATGAGCCTCAAAGAACCGCTTTTCTCTGGCTGCGATGACTGCATCAGAGGCCCTGCCTGTTTATACAAACCTAAAGAGCCTGCTCACTGTTTTCTAAATATGCTGAGATCCACACTGAACCTGCACTTTGAGACAGGGTTCAAACAGTGTTTGATTTTTGGAGGATGGTAGGAAATTTAAAAACTGATTCTAAGCACTAAAGATATTGCATAACTGGAGTGTGGTCTCTAAAGGAACTCCCGCCTCAGCCTAGAACAAACAGAACCTGTTTAGCATGCCTGTGCCCTCCTTGTACCATGACCATGATTGTGAAGCAGAGCCTTTGTAGTTCTGAAGGAATTGATGGGTGTGAAGATCAACAAAGCCAAAATATCTGTGTGTTTCTGTTCTAGGACATGTCCATGCTATGCATTTTTTCGGAGAGCTCCTCCCCATTAAAACTTAGAACCATGCTCGGTGGGGAAACTATGGAAGACTAAGAGTCAGCAGCAACTTATCCAAGGAACCAATAGGTGATCAGCCTGAGACTGGAGCCAAAACCCTGTGCTCTAAAACCACACACTTGATAGGACAGCAAGAAGAAATTTCTGAGCTGCTTTTGTCTTTGGGTATATTAGAACATCAGACCCCACTTCTGACCCTTTGAGGAAACTTTAGCAATAGAAAAACTTCAGCTGGCATTTAATGGCATCTAATAGGATGAGTTTTCACACAGAGGCAAGGGATCTCTACTTGGGAGTCATATCTGTTGAATGACCAATGTGGAAATAACAATAAAGCAAGATTAATAAAATTCATCCTACCCCCCCAAAAAAGATTAAAGACCTCAAATCTGAAGGTTCGATTTTACAGTTTTAATACCACACTATAAAAGCTACATATAACACCTCCTATCAAAAGTCAAGAGCTTAAGAGCAGTATGTAAAAGAATCTACATTCTGATTTTCCAGACAGGGAAAAAAATGTCTCCCCTTTAAATAGATACACAATCGTGTATCCAAAAGACAGTCCTAGAGTCAATGTCAAAGTAACTCTCCCTACACACATCATCTCATAAACACAACCCATGAGGATAGGAAAGAAAATAATTAAAATGGGCCTCAACTTTCTTCTTTTTTTCTAAAATATATTTATTTTATTGGCATTTTCATTGAAAAAATAATGCATTTTAAATCAAAATATAATTATATCACTTGATTTTTGAAAAAGCCAATTGCTCTTCTCTGAGATAAAGGTCATTTAAGTGAGAAGACTGTCGTTCTTCCTGCCCTATCTTACAAATATATGTGTGTGAGCATGAACTCCTAAATACACACATATTGTCATTTCTAAGCCACTTGAGAGAGATATACATATTCCCTCTTATTTCGTAAAACTTCAGTATCTCTTTCCCATGAACAGTAATGTGTACATGATGACCACTATGTTGCCATAATCAGGAAATTGAGCATAGACAGAGTGTTGTTGACTTCATGCTACAGTCCAGTTTCACCATTGTCCTGTAATGTGTATTGCATCAAAATTCTCCCTTGATTCAGGAGTCAATCTGGGATCATGCGTCCTAGGTCTAATTTAATGCAGTCAATAGGCCTTTCTTTTTCTTTCTCTGCTCTTGACATTTTTTAAAGAGTTTGGTTATTTTGCAGGACTGCCTTTAACCTGGACTTATCTGGTGTTTTCTCACTGTTATGTGAGGTTCGGGTTATGTATTTTTGGCAGGAATATCAGGAAATGATACTGTGCACTTCCCAAGAGAGCATATCAGAAGGCTCAGGATGCTAATTTGTCCTAGAAGCCATGGGCCCTGCCAGTTGCTCTACTGTCACAATAGCATTTTCCTTATATAATTGGTGAATGTTGTGGGGATATATCTTGAGATTATCTTTTGGAACTCTGAAATCTGTTCACCATCACATTTTATCCACCATTTTTTGGTGCCTATTAATGGTAATTACAAAATCCTCATTCTCTTTTCCTTGATTGGCTCTCTATCTACTGTGGGGAAGAATCGCCTCTTCTCCTCCAACCCATTTACATTTCTCTATTTGTTGTTAATATAAACTGATTAGTTCTTATCTTATTCAGTGTTATAATCCACTAGTGTCTTTTTGATGTCCACATCCACAAATACTTTTAAAATTGTGCTAGAAACAAGAGCCATTTCTCAAATGCCGAGAAACTAAGACAGCTTTGAATGTTTTCTTTTAAAAAATCAAGAAAGTAAGTAAATTTGTTTTTGATTTCCTGCCTTCCAAAAAGATCCAGATGTTAATAGAGGAAGCTTGAAGGGGGTGTTCAGAACAGAAAGATTTAAATATCATCATATAATTGGATTTTGATGAGGAAAGACTCCATCTTGGAATTTTATTCAAGTGTTCATAATTGACTGTGTCTTCACAAAAAAAAAATCTCTACTTACTTCTAAGGCCTGCGAGGTTCAGAAGGTAAAGGTTTGCTACCAAATCTGATGACCTGAGCTGGGGCCTCAGATCCCACATGGTAGAAGTTGAGGATGGACTCCTGCTAGCTGTTCCTCTGATTTCCACATGCAGTCTGTGGTTCCTGTGCACATTCACACACTAAATAAGTACATTTTAATCTACCATTTAATATTTCTTGGCTGTTTCAAGGAAACATACACACTCTACTCAGGCGACCGCACTCCGTAGACCAGTTACAAGGTGCTGTACTGAGTTGCTGGAATCCCCCAAGTGACGGACACTGCTTGCTATTGTGTTTTTTTTTCAGTATTTCTTTTAATTTTTTTGAGATTATAATATAATCTCATATTCACTACTTCTGTTTCCTTCCTCAAAACCCTACTGATCAAGATACCCTGAATGTGGGTGTCAGTGAGGAGGCCTAGGTAATCTATTGAGCCTTGGGCAGTAGATCAGTACTCATCCCGAGTATACACACGGACTTTGGACTCCCATCCAACAATGTGAGATGCACTCTCACCCTGAACTCTTGGGGGAGGGTCTAGGCCCTGCCCTGTATGAAATGACAGACTATGGACACCCCCATGGAGGGCCTCACCCTCCCTGGGGAAATGAGGGGATAATGGGGGGTTGGGGTAAGGGCATCGGAGGAGGGGAGGGAAAGGGAGAGGGACCTGGAACTGACTTGTGAAGCATCCTTGTTTCTAATCTAAATTTAAACTGAAAAATAAATTTTAAAAAAGAGAGAAAAAAACCTACTATTCACCTCTCCTTGTTCTCGTTCAAATTTATAACCTCCTTTCTTCATCAATTGTTATTTCACACATAGATGTATAGCCACATACACATCTATTCTTATTACACCTTGCCTAATGTTACTTGTGTGTATGTTTACAGGACTGACCATTTGGTACTAGATGACCACTTGGTGCACTTTTCCCTAGGGAAGACTATGTGTCCTGTTCTCAGCATTCCTTAGTTGCCTGTAGTTCTCTGGAGAGGGTTGTTTAATTAAATGTGCACTTTAAAATGAACCCTGAGCCTTCTCCCCGAGCACAGGAAACCCAAGTCTAGAAGTTCATACTTTTTTCAAATTATTTTTAATTCTTGGACACAGAAGAGCTTAGTTTATTTGTCTGCCCCCATCAAAAGCTGTTGATGTTGCTTTAGTGCAAGAGTAACACTCCCTCAGATCATCAGGGGAAGGTTGCATCCATCACTTACCTGACTGTAATATCACCATGTTCTTTATTTTGATGGAATTGTATGTTCAGTGCTTGCAGTTAACATTGGCATTCTTAGTTTTCAAAGGAACAAAAATAAATATTCCTCACTATCAGTTAAATAACATTTCTTTAGCAACATTTTTCCAGTCATGCTACAAATTAGTTGTGTTCATTATTTCAGTTAATTCTGAAAACCACATAAGGTAGTGAATTTGTGTAAAAACACTGATGATGTCGGGGCGGGGGGTGAGTGGGTACTACTTGTCCCCAAAATTAGAATGCGGCTATATAAGTGCCTGTGATGAGCCTCCACACAGCCTGTCTCCAGAGTCCTGATCGGTGTGCTTGAAACACCACCCAGTGCAGAAACGGGAGGCTGTTCTTTTGATATCAGAACAGTCTTTGATTCAATAACACCAGGTGTATTTCACTTCCAGAGCCACATTAAAGGAAGCAGGGTCTCAGGACGGGGGTTGTGCTGAGAGAACGGCTCAGACTCCAAACCTCGAGCTTATCTTGAACCCAACTTTCTCCCTTCCCTTCCTTTCTCCCTCACCACACCTACTTAGGCAGCACATCCTCCCAATTTTACCTCCAAACTGCCCCTTAGATCCATTCTCTCCTCTCCACTGACCATTCCTCCAATTATACCACTTACTACCCTCACCTCACTGCTGGATTCTTCTCCTCCTTCCCTTTCCTCTGGTCTTTCATTTATCACTCCCATCACACGAAAGGTGCCTCACCCAGCCTGGGTCATGGCAATCACCTGCTCAAAAACCCTCAAAGGTTGCCCATTGCTTGGAACACGAACTCCTCACTTGTCAGTTTGCATCCGTAGATGCTTTACACATGGTCCCTGGTGGGTCTCCACCTTCAACATGCACCAATAGCCTTACTGTTTCCTAAGACAGTCAGCCCTACGCACTCCAGCTTTCTTCTCCTATTCACATCCCCTCCACCTAGAACATTCTTCTCTTCTCTATTTTTTCCCCTGTCCCTGCTCTACAATCCATGCCCTTGTTGTCAGTCTGTTACTTCTTTCCAAAGAGATGCCTGTTTGCTGAAAGTCAAACCAGCCTTAAGGTAACTAAGTAAGCCATTAAATTATCTACTATATAGAGATATTTCAGAACTCACTGTCCATAGAAGGACTGCCTTTACTTAGATTCTCTACCCTTCCTATACAAACCTGTTCTGTTTATGATTCTTAATGGTATTTACCAAATTCTGCCTTGCATTAAAGCTAACTGTATGTACTTCCATCTCATCACCAGATTGTGAGTGCTAGAGAAGGGAGCCACCTCAAATAGTTATTTACTCACAAGCATGTGAGGGCTCTCTAAGTATTGACAAATTTTGTTGTGGTAGGAAGATGTCAGGTTTTACATATATTAATGGAAATTAGTAATTATGAGGTAAACAAATATATACTGATATATAAATACACATATGCATATATAAGACTATATATAATTATATATCTGTATATAAAATCAGGAACAAATAGTGGGTACCTAATAAATATTTACTTATTATTGTTGGAAATACAGACTTTGAATGGGCATTAGCCAAAAAATTTTATAAGCTATACTTTCATTGCTTGAGGTTTGACATCTAGTTGTTTTTATTTAATGAGATAATTTAGAACCTACCTAGGCTTCTTCAATTATAAGATGCATAGATTGATTCAAAATGAAGATGGAGTAGTTTTTTATTTATATGTAAAAAGTTCTAGCAATCAACAAAAAGATGACATCACACACAGACACACACACACACACAAAGAGAGAGGAGAGAGAGAGAGAGAGAGAGAGAGAGAGAGAGAGAGAGAGAGAGATTTTTCTAAAATCAAATATAAATGGGAACTACAGGGATGACTCATTGGATAAAAGTGCTTGCTATGCAAGCACAAGGACCTGAGCTCAAATGGCCAGCACAGCATACAAAGACAGACGTGACTGTGTTTCCTGTAGCACCAGCTCTGTGGCGGGCATAGACAGAGAATCCATGGAGCTTGCTGCTTGCCAGCCAAGCGCCACTTAGAGACCCTGTCTTACAGGAATAGAACAGGGCATGATAAGGCAGACCACCTGACACCCGCCTCAACATTCACACAGTAAATACACAGACAAATACATAAATGACAAATGTAAAAAAGACTTCAAGATTTAAAACAACGGAAAAATTCCTACTATTTAACTCCATAATGGTATTCCTGGGAACTCACCATGAGAAAATAATCAAAAATACAGATTAAAGAGTTCTGATCAAAATTCTGATCAAAGAGTCACTTATAATGATAAAAATTGGGAGGAAAATAAATTATTAAGCAACGGAGAAATAAATTATGTAACATTCTTATAGTGGAATATCTAGGAATCATTAAGAATAACACTGAAAGCTACTTAACAGAGTGTGACAAGATCAAAGACCATGTGACACAAAACAATACAGTGTGATTGCATTTTGTGTAAGTTCTTCAAGTGAGAAAACAGCTGCTTGTGTCCTCTCTGCACACATCCACTTTTCCCCCAAGTTTTTACAATAAAGACTGGTTCCTATTCTTTAAAACCCAAAATAGAAATAAAAGATGGTCTTGACATATTCCTAGTAGGACGAAGACTCAAAGACCAAGCAAGTCAGTTCTTTATTTCCTCCGAGAGTGAAAATGACTGACTTCAAAAAACCACCAGAGCCGCTGTAAGCTCCCGTTTCAAAGAAAGTGTGCAGTGTTTGGGATGGATAAATTTAAAGAGACGGCCTGTGTTATTCTCATCTGTGGTGTGTATCATTTCTACCTCTGATACGATCTTTAAAAAAGAATCAGTCCCACTTTCCTTTTTTATTTTAACTCCTACAACTGTGTAGATACCACCCCATAATGAAAACAGCCCTAGGACTCTGCCTCGTCGCTGCACATATACTAACCACAGATAATAGGCTCCTGCCTTTGAAATAGTAAATTATTCATAGGAAAGGAATGCCAAATTATTAAAAGCCATTGGATGACTCTGTGGCCTCATGTGACAATCCCTGGGTTGAGTGATGGCCTGAGAAATAGTGTGGTCAAAGATAGCATGGACAAGACAAGACTAGCCTCTCCTGCTACCCACTAAGCTGCTTAGATTTTAACCCAGATAAACCACATTGCTAAGAAGAAAGGAATTTTCACCCATTCTGGAGATAGACCTTCCTCGTACTGGGCACACTCTCCATTCTTCACAATCAACAAATCGCTTTCATGTTCAGCAAAACCGTGTTTCTAGAAACACTGAGATAATCTGGATGATTTACCATGAACTAAATTCCAGTGTAAGGAAAAAAAATGAAGAATGATCATTTACAGTGTGGCATAGGAGCCACAGATGATGGCACACGCCTGTAATCCAAGCACAAAGAAGGCTGAGGAGAGGGGATGGCACGTCTAAGGCGAGCTTGGGCTATGCAGTGAGACCCTGTCATAGACAGGAAGATAGAAACATAGATAGATAGATAGACAGACAGACAGACAGACAGATAGATAGAAACATAGATAGAGAGAGATAATAGATAGAAACATAGATAGATAGATAGATGATACATAGATACATAGATAGATACATAGATAGAAACATAGATAGATAGATATAAATCGATAGATAGATAGATACATACATAGATACATAGAGAGAGAGAGAGAGAGAGATGATCGGTAAATGGATAAATGAAAGAATGAAAAGAAAAAGTAGAGTATAGGAAAGATTGTACTCACTCTGCCCCACTTCGTATTATAAATAAAACAGACTTCAGAGAAGAGCAAAGCAAAACCCCCCATCATCAGAACTTGATTCTGGTTGTCAGCTTTAGCAGCAGCTGACCTCCTTTAAGTTCATCACCACATCCTCACTCAGCATTCCTTCCCTTTGGAAAAGCCCATCTTCATTCAGCTTGTAGCAAAACATGCTAATTTGATCCCACTGATTCCTTTTAATGCAAGGAGTGAATTGTTTTTAGACCACTGGTGATTAATGTAGGTATTGATTAGATGATCAATAAGGCCACAGTGTCTAATTATTGATAATCCCTCTCCCAATGAAAGATCGAGTGTAGTGAGTCCTAGCTACAGAGTTCAAAATATAAAGTGATTCAATGTGATGCCCGGTAATTGAAAGTCAAACTAATCCCATAAATTAAATCACAACAATCCATAACATTTACCTGATAAATCCTTTCGAAGCTGTGTTTAACTTTCACGATTCCACCCACACACTCCCTTTTACAAAACCCCCTGAAAAATCTTAAAACACATAACTTCTTAAGGAAGTGATTTATCTTTATGAAGGAAGGGGCCCCCGTGATGCCTAAATATGTAAAATAAGAGCACCACGCTTGTCTCCTCTTCTTAGACTCACAGACCTGGAAAGAGTTTCAGGGATCTCCCACAGACAAGTTAGAGAACCTGCTTGCTGAGTGTTGCAGAGCCGGCTTGAGAACAATTCGGGATGGAGGACCCAGATCTACTCCACATGTGGTTTTGACCTGCCCTGCACGGAGCATGTAAGCATTATTTTACACCAGTGTCAGAAGTTTGTGTACCTAGCCAACTGCTGTGATGTTTGATGAGAATAAAGCTTTTTTTTTATACTCAGAGACAGATCTTGGCTTGAATTTTCACTGGTGATGTGGGTGTAAGGCAGGAAGACCTTGCTAATGAAAGGCCACTGTATCTCTTTGCATTTGGGGTTGACTTTGTCCCCTTTGGGTACAAGTTCTTCCTCAGGGTACTCCTGTGTCCCCGTGCCAGGGAATAGCTGAGAGGCAAAAGTGTGTGGACTACCCTGCCGTCTGGTCTCTGAGGGTCACTGCTAAGGTCCAGCTGTTTCTGCTTGGCGTTTTGTATCCTTATCTTTCCTTCTGAAATTTAATTTTAACATATCCAATCCTTCAAAATAATATTCAGTGTGTGTGTGTGTGTGTGTGTGTGTGTGTGTGTGTGTGTGTGTGATGGCACAGGTGTGGAAGTCAGAGGATAACTTGCTGGTGTCTGCTATTTGCTTCCATCCTGGGGCTGGGTCCTGGGGAGAGAACTCAAATTTACAGGCTTGACAGCAAACACCCTTACCTTTTGAGCCATCTTGCCTGCCCTGTCTCCATTAAATTTTCAGCCAAAGCCCAAATGAATAAGGACAGGATCCCCAAGGAGTACAGACTACATTATCATCTTTCCTCTTCTCCTTAAAGTGTTTCCCTCTCCCTGACAGTGACAAGCCTTCTACATTTTCCTCCTATCCAGTAAGGTAAGAACATCTCTTTCAACCTCTTCTGTTCCTCTGTACCATGACTTCTGTTACAAAAATGTTATGCAGAGATTCATCAAGCCTGCCTGGCATGAATGGAGAGCTTCATAAAATGAACAAAATCCTGTCTTTTTTTTTAACAACAAAGCCTCTCTTCTTTGGACTTCTGTTTCCAAATGGAGTAGCTTGTGTCAATCCAAATGACTTTAAAATGTGTACAGAAAATGTCTCAAGTTTGATTTTTAGAAAGCAGCTGCTTGATGTCATCTAAGAAAAACTAAGGAATTCCAGACTTGAAATGACAGGATCCCAAAGTGAACACAGCTGAAGAAGCTTGGATCTCTCTGCTTCCCCTTTGCAAGGCATCTACAAACTAGTAGGAGATCTCCACGAGGAGCCAGAAAAGCTGACAGCCAGAGGCCATGCCATTAAGAACTGAAGCCTACATTCTTTAAAAGTCACCTTGAACCCTTGCTTTGTAGCATACACAGAAGTTAGCTTTAGCTGGGAAATCAGCATAGGGTGTCAGGTGGAGGCCTGGGCAGTCTATGGGGCCTCTGGTAGTGGATCTGTATTTATCCCTAGTGTATGAATGAACTTTGGGAGCCTATTCCACATGGAGGAATACTCCCTCAGCCTAGACACACTGGAAAGGGCCTAGGCCCTGCTCCAAATGATGTGACAGATTTTTGATGATTCCCCCCATGGAAGACCTTACCCTCCCTGGGGAGCAGAAAGGGGATGGGATGGGGGGGGTTGGTGGGCAACAGGGGAGGAGGGGGAGGGAACTGGGATTGACATGTAAAACAAGCTTGTTTCTAATTTAAATTAGAGAGAGAGAGAGAGAGAGAGAGAGAGAGAGAGAGAGAGAGAGAGAAGTTAGCTTTAGGTAGATTTTAAGCATAAATGAGAAAAACAGAACTATAAAGCTTCTAAAAGATAACATAAATGAACATCAGGCCTTGGAGTAAGTAATGTTTGCTAAGATAAAATATTTTTTTAATGTCATAAAGAAAAAATGATAAATAAGAATTCTAGATGAAGGGCCTGGAGTGGGGCTAGAGATGGTTCAATGGGTAAGAGAGCTTACTGTGCAAGCATGAGGACTCAGTTCAGATCTCAGCACTCACACAAAATAAAGCACAAATGTAGTCCATGGGAGACAGTGACAGGAAGACTATTGGGACTCTCCAGATTCAACAGGAGCTCTTGTCTCAAGTGAATAAGATGAGACAGAGACAGAACAGGGCACATAATGTCCTCCCCTAACTTTCATTCGCACACACACACACACACACTCACACACACACTCACACACACTCACACTCACACACTCACACTCATACACATGCACACACTCACATACACACTCACATGCACACACTCTCAAACACACACTCACACACTCACACACACAAACTCTCAAACACACACTCACACACTCACACACTCACACACACGCACTCACACACTCAAACACACACTCACACACACACTCACACACACTCTCAAACACACACTCTCAAACACACACTCTCAAACACTCACACACTCACACACACTCACACTCACACACATGCACACACTCACACACACTCACATACACACTCACACACATGCACACACTCTCAAACACACACTCACACACTCACACACTCACTCACACTCACACACTCTCAGACACACACTCTTAAACACACACTCACAAACACACACTCACACACATTCACACACAAACTCACACACTCGCACACACTCACACACTCACTCACACACACTCACTCACACACTCACACACAACACACACACACTCACACACATACTCACACACTAACACACACTAATACACACAAACTCAAACACACACTCACACACACTCACACACACACACATACCACAAGTAGCAGATAAAAATAAATTGGGATTTTTTGCAGCAAAACTATCAAAGGAAAAATGAAGGTCAGTATTTGTGGAAAAGGTTATAAGACATGTGGTGAACAAAGGAATGATAACCAAATATATGAAGAATTATTACAAGTCCACAGGGAAAATGTACAAAACTACTTCAATTAGCAAGGGAAACAAACAAGCAACCACTTAAATAAGCATTTGAAAAAATAATATACATGCCCAGCCAATAAGTCCATGAAAAGTTGGTTTGTTTTTGACATCATTTATCAGTGGAGAAATGCAAATTAAAACCACCCTGAGATCCAGTGCATTCCATGTGCAACTACATAGATACAATTGAAAACGCACAGCGGTGAGAATTGGTGCCTGCAGTTTTCACTCCCTGGAGTGGAAAATAAATGGTGACATATTTATAAAATGGAATATTCATAACTGAAATTGAACAAGTTAATACTGTACATAATAACATGAAGAAGTCTCATAAATCCAATTTGAAGAGAGAGAATCTAGATAAATTGTCTACACACCGGGTAAGTCATTTTGGTTGGAGAAAGGAATCTGCGGTGATAGAAGGGGGACTGGATGAAACAGAGCCTGTGGGGCCTAGCTTTGCCCCTCGCTGGGACTCCACAGGCCCTGTTTCTGTAGCTGCAGTGCCAAGCAAACCATAACAACCACACGGGAAAGCTAGGACTTACAGTACTTTCTGTCAGTGTGCTATGTTCTATCTGAAAAAGTTTACTTTTTGAAGACAGCCTATCTTTTAAGACAATTATCTTAATACAGATCAGAAGTCCTATTTTAGAATTCAAAAGCTAAATGTCGAACATCCCTTTTTTCTTTTCATTCTATTATGAGAGTCCTGAGCTTCCCCCAAAGCGCTGGATGCCTCTGGCTGGATAGGAAACGAGTCATGTAAAAGGAAATAGAAAAAAGGAAAAGAGAAGTAATAGATTTCAAAAAATGCTATCTTTGCTACACTTCTCATACTGCCTAGAATCAAAAGAACAAAAATAGATGTAAATTAAAACTGTGATATAATTCTTCAAGATAATGGCAAAAAATATCTTTGAGAAGAGGTACTTTGTGGAAAGTATGATGTGTAGAAAATGACATTCTATGTGATACTGCTGGTCCATGCATTCCAGAGAAGAGTTTGGGAGGAAGTTAAAAGTGTATACTATTTGACCCAACAATGTCTTTTCTGCAATCCAACGTACTGGAAGGAGGGAAGTGTGGGAATTGTCTACAAGTCTTCTCTTTGTAATTTTACTTAGAATTTAAAGAAATATGGGAGAAATTTACCAAAAGTAGGGACTAACACATTCATATAGAAAACTGTAAAATATAGGACTGGGGACATGCCTCAGTTGAAGAGCTAAATTCCATCCCTGATATCAATTTAAAAGGCCAGATGAATATATAATCCCAGCACTTTGGAGGCAGCGAGGCTCTCTGGTCCTTATTGGCCAGCCACTCTAGCTGGACCAGTGAGCTCTAGGGCTTATGAGGGGCTCTGTCAGAAAAACTAAAGTGAGAAGCAGCTGAGGAAGACATACAACATGTGGCTTCCATGCATACACAAAAGAAAAAAAACTGATATTTTATTTTTAATTGATAATTATTGTGCATATCTATAAGACAAAGTTTTGATGTTGTGAACTCACGTAGAATGTTTATAATAAGCTAGTAGCCATCATCGCACATACTTCTATGTAGTGGGAAATTTTTATTAATTTAAAAGCATACAGTCTATTTCATTAACTGTGCTCATCTTTTTATTCAACAGTTCTTGAACTCTTATTCACATTCACTCCTCGGTTAACTTTCTCCATTATCTACTCCTCTGCCATCAAGCTCCAGCAACCCTTCTGTTCTCTATTTATGCAAAGTCATCTTCTTTAGGATTCTATGTAAGTGAAATTGTGTGGTATTTGTCATTTTATACCTGGTTAATGTCACTTAGCATGATGTCCTAAGTGTTTTTTTTTTATGTTGGTGAAATGACAGGATTTCCTTCTATTTTAATGCTATATAGTATTTTGTCTCTCTCTCTCTCTCTCTTTGTGTGTGTGGTGTGTGTGTGTATGTGCACACGTGCATGCGCCTGTGTGTATGTACATGCATACACTATATTTCTTTTATTGAGTCATCTGTTGCAGGTTGGTTCCACATGCTAGCTATTGTAACTAATACTACATATTTATGCTTTTTTTTTTCAGATAGTAAAGCAAAGACCTCATCATATTCCACCTTGTGATACACACTAAGGAAAAGTCCAGAAGAGCAAACTTCAGAAAAGAATTGACTGAGGACTGTAGAATCACTTGATCATTGATTAATATTTACTCTACCAGTGGGCCCAACATCGGGAATGTGTAAGTGCACAAAGTTAGATGCATCTGCTGCCATTACTGAGTCTAAATCCTGGGGAAAGCATCACTCATTTTATTCCATGAGAAAGGAAATTAAGCCTTAACAGCCTGAGATTTGTTCAAAACACAAGAAAAAAATAAGGAAGAAAGGAAGGGAGGGATGGAGGGAGGGAGGGAGGGAAGGAGAGGGGAAGGAGGGAAAGAGGCAAAAGTAAGAAAAATTGAGGGAGGGAGGGAGAGGAAAAAAAAGAAAATAAAAATTGTCACATTTTAAGGACATTTCCTGACTGCTTCTCAGCAAAGGGGAAAGAGATTTTTCACCTCCTATTATCAACTGTGCATCACTAGAAGTGGAAATCAGGATTTTAAATTATTGCGTCATTTCTAAGAGCCAAGAGTGTAGCAGTGTCATTTTTATTTGAGTTGGGGCTTGTTTTCTATCCCAGGGCAAGTCACAAGGCAGAAAAAGCAGAGAAGAGCCCTAATTAAAGGGAGCATCTTCACAAAGAGTGGTACATTGCTCTTTTGATTTGCTGTCACTCAGAGCACCTATGAGGTAAAGTCTCTCCACCATCAGGGATACTAGAATCATAGAGGAGGGATAAGGGCATAAATGCTAGAACCAGATTTCCTGGATTTAAATTTCTGTTCTACCATATTGAACTTTGTGACCTAGGGCCTGCCACTATCTTTGAACCTTGGTTTCCTCATTCAAAGCAAATGAAAGAATAATGGTACATATGCCATTGTGAGGCTTAAACATGGGGGTACAACATTCTGTGATGGGCATGCATGGTGAAAATATTCAAACATTGTTCATTATCACTGCATTCTTAACACCAAAGAGCTCCCTTCTTCGGGGAAAGTGGAGGCACCGGAGATGTAGTTCACTTGGGAAAGTGCTTGTCTTGCAATCACAAAAAAAAATGAGTTTGATCTCCAGAACCTAAAAAGTTAAGTTAGGAGAGGTGATGATATCTGTTTGTCCAGTGCTCAAGAGACAGAGGCAAGCTAGATCTCTGGGACTCCCAAGATAGTCAGAAACTCTTGTCTAAAAAAAAAAAGACAAAACAAGGTGGGGAGCTGGTTAAAGACTTAGAGAGTACTTGTCATCCAGCTTGACAGCCCCAGTTCAGACCCTGGTACTCACTCACATGTAGAAGTACAGAACAGACTCCCATAAGTTGACTTCTGACCCCCTGACACACACAGAGTGGCATAAATACACAAATACACACAAAAATAAATAAAATACATTTTTAAAAATCAAGATCCTGAGGAACACCACTTTACGTGCCCCGTGGCCTCTACATGCAAATGCACACATATGTGTATCTGTGCATATACAAACACGCATACACACACACAAAAGAGATGCGCAAAGAGTTTCAATAAATGACATCGTGAAAATAGATCCCCAAAGAATGCAAAGCACACCCTATCAGATCTGTCTGGAATTTGAAAATTGAGCAAATAATTATCTGGTTCACTTTTCAACTTAGGTAACCAACATGGAGTATTAAAACATTTTTTCACATGAAAAAATCATATTTTTAAAAAGAAATGTCATTTTTCTCTACTTTATCTTTGTCACTAGAGTGCCATTGTCTTATATCTCAGACAGATTAGCACCCACTTCAGCCCAAAATTTCCTAGAATCCACTCACTGTGACTCTAGAGGAGCAGGATAATACAAAGATGACTTAGGAGCCGTGTAGACACGGAAGAGGTCATGCTCGACAATTATTTTTGCCCTGCCAGTCTCCAAGCTCATGGATTATTTACATAGTGCCTTACAATTGCTAGATCAGATCATGTAATTCTCTCCCCATCTTTCATGGTTGGTTAGCTAACTCCAGTTACGAGCCTCAATCATTGAAAGTCACAACAATTCTGTACGCCCAAGTTTGGGACAGTATAAGGCAGGGATATTGGAGGATTGCTGTCTAAAATCTATGTTCTCTGCATACATTGTAGCCAAGTCCCACCCTTATCCCTTTCATCATCAAATTATTCCTTTCTTCTGGATTGTGCCCATTGCTGCATGCAATAATATATACCGTCTTAGAAGGATGGTAGAAAGCAAGAGAGAAGCAACAGAGAAGGGACCCTTGTGATCCCCTAAGCTGCTCTCCAGCCCTTTGTTGTTGTTGTGGCTGCTTACAAGACCCTGATAAATGGAAGGAAAGCCTCCACATGGATTACCCAATGGTCTTTCATTGTCTTCTCAAAGTAAAGTGCTTTTAGCCTCTTTCAAACTAAGAAGTCACAGTGGAGGGTTTTCTGGTTACAGTCAGAACACAAAAGACTCCTACGTTCGAGATAAAAGAAACATTTCCCCCTTGATCTGTCTCTGGTCAGCTTCATTTCCCTTGTACTACCAAAACCTCTTCCCCCGCCTAATTTAAAACAATGACCAGTTCTCAGCTCATGTAATATGTCAGCCACATTGACTACTCCCTCTTTCTTGAAAAGCTCTCTGGCAACATGTTCCCCTAGTGTCTCTCTGAATTCATTTTCCACTGGTTTATTATAGTCTTGTTTTGCTTTTAGCTTAGTTTAGTTCTTGAAGAAATGTCTGTAGCCCAGGCAGGCCTCAAACTTGCTATATAGCTGAGAATGAACTTGAATTTCTAATTTTGCTGCCTCTACATCCTGAGTACTGGAATTACAGATAGGCAGCTCCACAGTCTTTTAATATTGTACTGTGGATTGAACCCAGAGCTCCATGCATGCTAGGTAAGCAATCTCCCAGTTGAGCTACATGCCCAGTCTTCACTTCTTTGACTCCTCTCTCTTTTTTTTTTCATTACTTCGTCTCTAGCATCTAAACAGCAAGACTACCCTGAGGTCCCAGCCTCATGATATCTTCCAAATAGCAGTCAGTATCACATATAGACTGATGATCCCAGATGTGAAGCCAACCCTGACTTCACGCCTGTCCTACAACTACCTAGATAAGACCTTCATCTGATTCCTGCCATCACGTGACCCAGTTCCTGTGCCATGCTTCTTTTCAGCAAATGGTGCATAAAGGGTCTTAAGACCTTGGCTTTATCTGGACTTTTCTCTCTCAAACCTCTCACCCAACTTATCTTCCAGTTGTTGTCTCCTTTCCTCTTACACGGTGTATCCCACATCCAATCCCTTCACAGTCCTTGGCGCTACTTTACCCCAAGCTTCCATCATTTTCCCATAGGTCACCCCAATAATCTTACTACCTTCACCTCCATTCTTGTGAAGCTCACACACTGATTAATTTTAAGTGTTAGTTGAATCCTTCTATTGCTCTCCTTAATATACCCACAGGGCTCTCCATTATACTGAGATACATTCTGAAGTTCTACCATGATCTAGAAATGCCCTGCAGTGTCATGTAGACATCACCTCCCACGTTCTCTACTCCAGCCTTCTTCCATAATCTCATATATGCTGAAGTCAGCTTTCCTTGGAGCCTTTGCATGTGCTGTTCTTTCTTCTTTGGGTGCTTTTCTCTGACATTTTTACGGTTGGCTTCTCCTAGACATTTGGTTATAAAATCAGATGTCACGTTTCCACCCCCAAGAAAGAACCTCCAAACCTCCTCTCACAGCCCATTTCTACCCTGTCTTCCTCCATCACATTACCTTGTCAATGTTATTGTTCTTATCACTGTCTGGTTCAATCATTTGTTCGTTTGTGTCTTCCTTGACTTGCCACTGAAACATTAACTTCTTTGCATTTATGTCCGTGAGCAATACTTGCCCTATGAACTTATTGGGAGAATGAAATATAACCCTCTGAAGGACCATGGAACATTCTGGTAGGAAGCTAGAAAGCCATTTGAAAAATGCTTCTTTATCCTGTGGGAAAGATGGTCATAGACAGTAAGATATGAGTGAGTTTAAGCAATCTGTTCACTTCTGACTCCCCTAAGCTCAGACTGTCAAGAAGGGAAGCACCATGAGGGTGCAAGTGGGTTGCCTGGAAATGGCCCTTGGATACTGGATCTGTGCTGGCTTAGACGTTATACAGTCAGCCAAGATCTATATGCAAGGTGCTGTCATTCAGAAATCTGTACCAGTACAACTCTAGGACCCCCAAATGCATCACCATTGTGTTGCTCTTCTTTCTATTCTCCAGTATTAGTACCTCAGTATCAGATATTATTTTTACCTAAAATAGTGGCTGAACTCTAACCAGACTTCCGGCTCCCGAACCAAAGGAACCAACTCATGAGTCTGAGGCCCTAAGAGAAAGAACCAGCTTACACATAAACTAACCAGTCTTTCCATGACTGCTAAGTCATCAATTTGTTGATCCTGTCTCTCCAAAACACACAATAAAAAGCCTAACTTTAAAGTAGTCAAGGCCAAAAGAAGGTCCTGGAAGTTCAGTGCCAGGGAAGTCCATCTTCTCTTGTTTGCTTTGCCAATTGGAGGCAACTCCTGGTAAATTAAAGTGAGAACCTGTATGATCAGGAAAGACTGCTGAGCAGGAAGCAAGATAAAGACAGTTGGTCACAGTGTTCTTCCTGTCTTCCCTCTTCCTCTCCACTGATTAAGCAATAAATGCATCAGGAAGAAATCTATGCTGAATAAAAGAAGGAAGTTGTTATTACAATTCCTCCATGTGCCATCCCCACTTTCTTTCTCATTCTAACATGACCAAATACAATACGATTGTTAAATTCCCACGTGTTAAATTCCCACATCTTACAAAGGTCATTAACTCTCCTAACACATCCTTCCACTTGTGATCATGTGCACTAATGATTGCAAGTAAATTTGCACATGCTCATTTACACTTGGTAGATGTCCAGTAAGTACATGCATAGAGTGATAAAAAATAAGCCATTCATGAAACTTAATAGAAGCCCTTATGTTGGGGTAGACTGGCAAAACCACATCTTACATAATTATTTGTTTCAGAGAGAAGCATTTTAAATAGACAAACTCAGTGAATCAATTAAAAGTTGGCACTGATTGATTGGCCTCTCATTAGGATAGTTAATTCATTCCAACAACATTTTCCTAAAGTCTACAGTTCAATTACCTTATTACTCACATTTAAAACACTAGAAAAGGCACAGAGTGAGAAGCTAGGAGAGGAAGTTTCTACTAAGGTCCAATAGTCATGGCAGCCTGGGTCCATGTGTGAAGCCGGCAAAGTCAAGGTATGTCAGAATACATGATCTGAAAGTCTGTACTTGAACCTTCACACTGTGTTTCAACTCATTCGACTTTAGAGCAGAAATAGCTGCAAAAAATAAAAATAAAAAAATGTTTTTGGCAGTTACTCCTTGAAACCATTGACAAATTCTTCTGAATAATTTAAGTCAAAAGTTCCAGAATAAGGGAGAGATGTTTGTTTTATATACTTGTAAGAAAACTCAGAACTTGTCCTGTCTGAGAAAATCAAATTGGTTGGGACTTGGATTTATTCGTGAATTGGAGGGTAAATCTTTAAGCTTTTGAAGTTAGTATCATACAGCATGGTCAGAAAACAAGTCTTGGCATCATAAAACCCTAAACCAAGTTGGACCCAGGAAAACATTTTTATGAATGACTCTATACTTAATAGGGATCAAAAAATCTGAGTAACAGCTACTAAGTAACATCTTTTATTTCACAAACATCATAGTCTCCTATATCAGACAGTACACCAGCAGTGTATTGATTTTATACTGCACACAAAAGCATCATCTTACTTGATGCTGTTATTATTATTTATACTCTATAATCAAGCAAAGCCAGGCTTGAAACGTTCAAATACCAAGGTCAGTCAATAAGAAATGGAGGCCGTGCTTAGCCCACAATGTTCTGCTGGAAGTGGATACCACGCCTAAAACTATGCAGCTACAAAGTATCAAAATCAAATCTTCCCCAGATTTTAATGTCTCAGTAATATAGATTTTCCATGTTCCTTTCAACCAATCAAAGCCTGAGCAGTTCCACAAAAACCACAACCTTTCACAACATGTTTCTTTAGCTTGTCCATTTCTCGGGGAGACATGTCATTTCAGGCAGTCTCTTGTGATGAAAGAGGTAATGGGCCTCTCTGGGTGGTAATAAAAACAAAATCACTACTTTGACAGTAAGCAAAATAGAATTTGAAACTTAAAAAAAATTTTCTGACTTCACAAATGAGCTATCAAGAAACCTTAGGTTTTAAATCTTAGTGTTACTTTGCCCTCTGTTTAAAATAATAACATGCCAACTCATGAAGCTCATTGGGCTCATTTTTAACATATAAAGAGCTAAAATTCTATTTGAAAACTTGGACTTTTGTATACGTGATCAAAACACAAAAGGAGTTAAAGAAATGGTCTTGTGGTTTAAGAAGGTTCTCCTCAAGACAAGAAAGAGGCAGGGTAAGCTTAAGGAGCCGCCCACAAGCCCTAGTCTCAGGAGTCCAAAGGGTGCCCAGAGCTTTGCAATAAACATCAGCAAGGAAAGTCCACTCATTTAAAGCAAACCAACATGGGGGTAATGCCCCCATACTGTTCGGGTTTTACTTACTTTGTTGATGTTGGAGGTGAAGATCAAATTGACATGTGACTGGTCAACAGTCCAAGAGGGGAAAATCTGAGTGGAGAGAATACATCCAATAGGCCATCAAGGGGTAAATAGCAAAAAAAAAAGATTCATAGTTTAAAGGCTGCTCAAATGGGGAATAAAATAAGACTACACAGGGATAGAACTAGCAGCAATTCCTATGTAAAAGAGTGTCAAGAAAAATGAAGAATCTGTCATTTTTATATCGTTTTCCAGCTAAGATATTACAAGGAAAACACAAGAGTCCTGGGCTGAAGCAGAAGTTTCTACAGCACAGAGTGGTGAGCCTGAATGTCTATGTTTCTGTCTGCTTTCTCCCAAGCTCCTTAGGCAATGTGATGGATCCCATCAACATCTGCATGTGCAGTGAGTTGCACTATGGGAAAGGAACCCAAGCCTAAGAAACGTGAATTCTATGTAATGGCAATGGGCACACTGGCCTTTACTCTGGACTGAAGCAGTAACTGTCTTCTAAAATTGTTCATCATACAAAGATATTGAAAAAAATGGATAGTCAGTACCTCTCTTGAAAACATTAAAAACAGCAAGAGATGTGGGAGATACCTCATAGATCATCCTGTACCTAGTTCTCAGTTGTAATCACTTGAAAAAAAAAGAACTATGATTCACTGGTAATGCCATTCTGAAAAGCTAGACAAGGTAGGAAAAAATTTGTCTTACGTTGGGCTGTCTAAAAGCAGGCACTAAACAAATAGTCATGTGCAAATTGTTTATTAAAGATGTTATCCAAGGACAATCTGGTGAAGGGATGGAAAAATCAAGCCTTGTGGAATTTCATTCCAATGCTAAAGGAAAGTTCTGAAATCTAGTCAGTGTTTCAAAATTGTTCCAACCTAAGGAAAAGACTCTGGGCTCCCAAACACCCATACATAGTGATTATTGCCTTAAAACCACATAATAGTAGTAAGAGCTATAGGAATCAAAAGTACCCAGAATATAGGACAAAGTCTTACAGATAAGCACCTGCTTAGCTACAGAGAGGAAGAGGAGCACAGCATCGTCATCTATACTCACACTACACAAAGATCTCCCTGACTTCTGTCACAACTTCTTGCAAATGATGAAGTGATCAAAATTTCTGCAGGAAGCACTACATGAAGTGGATTATCAGAATGTGGAAAAGCCCAACACCTGACAGACCACACAATGTGTTTGGTCTTATTCCTCTATTACCCATTCAAGACTTCTCTTACTTTTTTGCTGGAACTCCTGGTGATCTAGGCAACTTGCATGGCGGCATGAACCAAACCTCCCACTTTGAGAGATCTGAGTCTAGTTATCACTCTCCTATCAGGTGGTGATTGGTTCAATTACCCATTCAAAGTTAACAAAAACAACCTTGAAGACCAAGAAAAAGAAAAATGGAGGAGGAGGAGGAGGAGGAAGAAGAAGAAGAAGAAGAAGAAGAAGAAGAAGAAGAAGAAGAAGAAGAAGAAGAAGAAAAAGGAGAAGGTACTATGAGGTTTCCACAGTCATTTCACCCCAAATAAACACACAGATGCTATATTAGTTATGAAACTGTAGGCCAATGACTAGAGCTTCTTATAGGCTAGCTCTGTCTTAATTATTAACCCATTTCTAATAATCTAAGTATTTCCATGTGGTCTTACCCTACCAGAGAAGGGTCCAGCATGTCCTACCCTCCCAGTCTCACATGGCCTCTACCATCTGCCTACACTTCCTAGAATTCTCATCTCCTAGTCCTGCCTATCTCCCTGTCTCTATTGGTGTTTTATTCATCGGCCAATAAGAGAAACATATATACAGAATTACTTCCTCCATCATCTCCTCTTTTCTGTCTAAATTAAAAGATGAGCTTTAATTTTAACATAGCAAAATTATATGTAACAAAACAGTTACCAAGTAAGAACTGTAGTTGTGATATTTAGTCCATTAACCTTTAGCAAGATTTAAAGAATATATTCTATCATCTATCCTATCTTTGTGAGCCTAAAGTCTTATATGTAACTTACCTTTTATCATAACTAATGAAACCGTAACCATAACTATCTATCTTCAATTCCATCAAAGACCCACAGAAGGATAATATATAAACTCTAAAATTGACAGAGACATCTCACTGCCTGGACAGTCACCTGAAGTTCTTCTGTAACTTCAGAAGGGCATCCATTTTCAGCCCATAGGCCACAGTGTGTCTGGCAGACTTTTCAGTGAAGCAGGAATTTTAAACTGTCCATCTGTATTGGCAATTTGTCAGTCATTCTTCTGTGTCCTGCAGAATGTCTGGCAGACTCTTCCATGAATCAGGAACCCTTCAAGACTGTCCTGTTTTGGCAAATTCAGCAGTCACTTTCCTGTGAGTCCTGTATGTCCAGTTTGCACAGCATAGAGTCAAACAGTCCAGGCAAGAGCAGTTTCCTGCCCAAATGGCTCGTCTTCACCATACTGAAAGAAACTCCTTATCAAGTTTCTTCAATTCCTATCCTCCCTTCTGACGCAATTGGTGTTGCCAGGTTCAGTTGTGTCTCACTGTCATGAAAAAAATCCTAAACTCTGTAGGTCTTTGAAAGGTTTGAAGAATAGCTATCCATTTGAAATATATCTCTGTATATCTAGAAAATCTAACTAACATAAGTTTTGACTACCATAGGTGACTATCTATTTAATTATGCACTATGTTTTTAAAAGAACTATATAAACACAATACCTAAAAAGAGGGAGAAATATACATATAGCAAAACTGACCTTAAATTTCTATCAATAAACCAAAATCCATACCAAAGCAAAGTACTCATTTCTATATCATATTCTCCTTTTTTCCTTTAAAAAGAGATTTGTTGTGATAATTAATCATTTATGACCAACCCCATTTAAATGAAAACAAACATTTATACACAATATTTGGCAATGTGGATGTCGTTATTTCCAAACTGGAGAAGGGAAGAGAAGGGAAGGAGGAGAAGGAAAAGGAGGAGGAGGAGGAAGAGGAGGAGGAGGAGAAGAAGAACAAGAAGAAGAAGAACAAGAACAAGAAGAAGAACAAGAAGAAGAAGAACAAGAACAAGAAGAAGAACAAGAACAAGAAGAACAAGAACAAGAAGAACAAGAACAAGAACAAGAAGAAGAAGAAGAAGAAGAAGAAGAAGAAGAAGAAGAACAAGAACAAGAACAAGAACAAGAACAAGAAGAACAAGAACAAGAAGAACAAGAACAAGAAGAACAAGAACAAGAAGAAGAAGAAGAAGAAGAAGAAGAAGAAGAAGAAGAAGAAGAAGAAGAAGAAGAAGAAGAAGAAGAAGAAGAAGAAGAAGAAGAAGAAGAAGAAGACGACGATACGACGAAAAGCAGAGGAGGAGAAGAAGGAGCAGGAGGAGAAGAAGATGAGGAGGAGGAAGAAGAGGAGGAGGAAAAGGGAAGCACCAAACCAAATCCTGGTGCCCTCTGAGATTCTTGTAATAAATCTACCTCTTCATGATGATCAGGGCCAGCTGCCCTTGTTAGTGTAGCGGCTCATTTCCTTCTTACTGATCTACTTTCACATAATGACCAGGAGCTACATATGCCTTTAGTATAAACAAAACTCCCATTTGTATCACTAAAGAAAGCTCTCTCCTCTGCCCTGGCACACCTGGTAATGTACATAAGGCATTTAGCAGAGGGTGTGAAGAGGTTAAAAGCTGTTATTCTATTTAACCTCTTTTAAAAGGAGCATCATGTGACTGTCCCTTGGCTATTCCCTCTCAAAAAGTTCTCCCAGTATTAGATTGTTTTCTTTTATTCTTATTCATTCCTTGATCTCTGATAAGATGGAGACCCCTAAACCTTGAGTCATGTTTGAATCAGGAGACTCAAAACAGAACAATCCAAAACTTCCCTAAAGTTTCTCAAAGAGAAGAGCTAAGTTGAACTCTATGGAAATCACAAAGACTTTTTCCTGCACTGGCCCAAGGTTTAAATAGAAATCAATCTTCTTTGAGCTCTTTATTTAACTAGTAAACTCACGCTAATCTTGGTCCATTAGTTCATAGACAGCATTAGCTGGAATTCTAGCAGAAAACAACACATCCAGAGCATATGTTTTCAGGGGCTGCCTTGTCCCGGTGGGGCTCACCATATTGCTCAGTTTCAAGGATGTAGACGGAATACCTTCTCTGACTGCAAACTATAGGCTTAGTTTTCACAGTCTTTTTGTCCATAGAAGCAAACCCTAAAGACAACCTGGTATTCACACTTCAACACAAATGGGCATACTGAATTAGAATGGACAGAAGTTTGCAATCAATATTTTCAACAAATATTCATTGATTACCTGCTATGGGCCAGATATGTACTCTGAGCTGATTGTTCAGTGGTCAACAAAAGAGGCATGCTGTCTGCCCTTGTGGATTTTAGACAGGAGACATAATAAACAAGCACACAAATAAGAACATAACAACAAATTATTACTAGTGTCATAAATGAAAAGTATGAAATGTTCTGAATGGTAGTGGATAAAAGCCTGATCTACAGAGTGAGTTCCAAGACAGCCCAGGCTGTTACACAGAAAAACCCTATCTCAAAAAATTAAAAGGGTGTTGGGGGGTGGTCATGTCCTCATACCTGAAGCCACGCCCTAAGTGGTGGGGCCACCACTCCAAGTCCACTGGCAGAACAAGATGCCACTACAAGGAAGCAGCCTGACACAGGATGAATAGTCAGAAAAGGACTTCCACACTAGGGCTAGAGTGGTAGGAAGATGTCTACCAGACATCAGACTGGGATAGAAGCACTCACTGAAGCAAAGTATGCAAAGCAAGAGCAAGAAGGATGTCGAGCAAAATCAGGATCTGAGACTCAGGAGACAGGACAGTTAGATTGACTACAATAGGGTAAGGTTTTACGGTTAAGCATATCAATATCCTGTGAGAAAACTGTGATGATTCAGTTTAGAGTGTGTTGTTGTTGTTGCTGCTGCTGCTGCTGCTGCTGCTTATGTTTTAGGCTTTGCTTTGTGGTGGTGGCCGTCAAAGCCCAGATCTGGCACTTGTCAGGAAAGCACTCTATGAGTGGGCTCCACCCATTGTTCTTCACTTGGGCACTTTTTAAAGAGCCTTTCTGTTTGCTGTGTGGATAGTTAGCAGTCTCAAAATTTGGGACAACTGATCATAAGAGTGGGCTTGAGGGGAAAACAATCCCCTCCTCCATGTCTACGGCCATCAAGGGAATTCCCCACCCCCCTTCACCTATTTGCCTTGAGTTGGTCACACCAGCAGGGACACTGTGAATCTGACCAGAGTTAGTTATTCTATTTCCAGTGTGGACTTGAGGTCAAACTGGGAATGAGTCAGATACCAAAAGCTATTGTGCCACATCCACGTATTATTAATACATGAATAAATGACTGTGAACCAGATACTATACCTTGTTGTACAGAAATGTATCTGTGTGACCCACTGGGGGAGAGGAATAAATGCAAAAAGAGTTAGTGAATGGTTGTAACATTAGCAATTGCCCTACACTTGATATGACATAAATCACAAGTTAAGTGTTTTTCCACCGGGAGACTGTGTTTTACATATACAAAACTCATAATTTGTGCCTATTGAAAAGATTTGGACACTGGAATGTTATTTATGTTTTTAATTTGTCTACATCAGTAAATAACATTCCACTTAGCAAGCAGTTCCTGGGCCGAGCACTTACTCCTGAAATACAGAGTCCACGACCTGCCTGGCCACCTCCATGCTTCGCGCTGCTAATCCATAAAACCATAATCAATGTGCTCGATAAATATTTATAGACTAGGCAGATGGATGAGTGAATCTTTATATCTTCCCTATTTACAGGAAGAGTCAACCCAATTCAGAACTTACTTCACAGTCTGTTACGCCATTTAATTAACAACATCAGTCCCCTTTGTATTACATGACTTTTATTTCTTTGTTACTACACACCAGTTTGTCACCTCCAATAGCATTATATATTCAGTATGCATTTTCTATATTATAGGCATTTTAATTTGTAAAGCATATTTTACTACATATCAGTATCTACCTAGGAAGTGTTCTCATAAAAGTGGTTTACACTCATCTCCTTTAACCTTTGTTTGTACACATTTAGCCAAATATATGTAGAATGCACGCGTAGGCATCAAGAGCAACTATAATGATGAGCCAGTCTGGAAAATTCATTTTCAAAGTCCTCTCACAGGGAGACCATCAGGTTGGTGATAAAAGCCTACTAGACCATCCCTATGCTACTAGCTTATCTCAGACATTCACTACCACTTACCTGGGCAGTTACAATGGTCTCCTACCGTCGCTTTAAAAACAGAGCTGTCATTTCTTCCCTCTTCTCATAAGACTAAAATATATTTTGAGAAAAGGCAATACCATCAATCTGGAGCACAGAGATTTTAATAAATGGGCTTTTGACATGTTACATCACAAAGGAACCTTCTGAGTTTGTAAGTGGTCCTTTGACAGGGTGCATCATGTCAATCCATAGCTCAGAACCTTTACTGACTTAATCCATAATTTATATAGTAATGGATCCTGAAAATTCCATTGCCTCCTTTCCACTGCCAAAGGCAGATCTGCTATTAAAGCTTGAGCCTGAGGCACCACTGTTGTGTGCCTGAAACTGTGTAGTGTCCTTGGAACAAGCCCTGCAGACTCGCAGAAGGGTCTTTCTCAAACTTTAATCATGCTAGGCCACTTCCCTCCTTTGGCCATCCCCACTCACCTTTTATGCTGTTATCTGCTTTTTTTTTTTAAATAAAAAAATTTCTTGACTTAAAATGGTGACTTCATATCATCAGAAGACCAGTAACAACTGCCATTAAAAGAAACCTCCACACCGCCATAAAGGGCACATTCATGTAGCAGCAGCAGAAAAAAAAAAAAAAAAGGCGGCTTTCTGCAAAGACGTAACTAGCCACCTCCATCACCTCAACTGAGCAGGAAAGGAACTGGGGAATAATAATAGGGCATGATAGTCCATTCAATATTGTCTTGGCTTAGCATAAATAATCTAAAATTAAATTGGGCATGTGACCCCGTATATCACGAGGGGCTCCTGTGAGTTCTGCAGTTAGCTGTGTCGGCTAGACCTCCCAGTCTAGTCTAGTCTTAGAAGCATTTGTTTCATTGTCTGCTTTTTAATAGAATCAGATGGCTTTCTTGAAAAATTGAAACCCTAGGAGGATCAAGGAAAGAATAAGAAGAGGGGGAAAAATGACTTTGGGTGAATAATGTTGAAGGTATGGGAAAAGGAGGAAAACACAAAGACACAGCAAGGAACCCTAAAGAGGGGCAAGCAAAGCCCGAAGATAACTGGAAACTCTCCCAGAACAATTTGGGCTTATTGCACATGCATAAACCTGAAAATAATATTCATAAAGAATAAATAATATAAATGACTTCTGCAATGTTGACTTTTTTTAACAGAAACAGCAAGGCATTGTTTTTGCAGAGCTGGCTCTCTCCCTTTGTTTTGCAAGTCTGTGTAGAGTCTGATTACATTTCAGGTACCATTAATTTTTTTCTGATGCTAGTAAATAATGAAGATGACAATGATGATTGCGATGGAGCTAGTCATCGTTTCTGGCATCACATCATTTTCTGTAGCTCCAATTTTGTTATAGCCATATTCCAGACCACTCAACAGAATCTCTATTTTAACCCCCGTCTCCTAAAATATTCACATTTATTCATGTTGCGTTGATTTCTTTCATTCATTTATAGATCAAGTATATCTCTGGTCTTTCAACTACATTTACTGTTGGGAGTATAGCAGACAAATAGCATGGAAACACTTCATCTACTTCTTCTAACAAAAGGCATACAGCGTTCATTCCATGCCTGATTCCTAGTATTCCTTCAGACATGCATGTTTCTTTCAGAGAAAAAAAATACTAACATCTTAACTATAGGAAGGAGATAGAGATCATGTGGGCATCAACAGTACTCGGCTTTAACAGACTTGGAACTGAGAATCCAGCCAAAGCCCTCATATTATTTCTGTCATTTTTGGATCTCAGCCACATGGTTCAAGAACAAGTCCTAAACCATTTGGTTTCTTTCATATGCTGCTGATGAAATTGATGAAAAGAATCCTAGTGTCCAGATAAACACTACAGGATCTTCGGCCTCTGTTCATGACTTAATCCTGCTTAGAAGACCTTTTTAAAAAAATCAAAATAATTTTCTAGGAAGAAAAGTGTCTTGAGAATAATACCAGGCTCATTTAAAAAGAAAGTAGCTTTCAGAGCTTGTTTGTGGATTTACAGCTAAAATGTCCCACAACATAACCAGTGCTTTGAATTATAAGACTTGTTTTAACTACAGCATTGGGGGCATGTTTGCTGAAAGTAACCCAAACAACCATTTGTAAACAAAAGGACACAAGGAAGAGATGGTTTGCCTCGTGTTTTAGTCTAAGAAAATACATGACACTTAAATTTTGCCTAGAAATCCTTCTCGTGGACAGGTTTAATCTTTAGTTATACCAACGCAGTGTACATCTCAGTCAAGTACAATAAGTATATAGTAGAGAGCCTAGTTCTGGCAGCCACTGAGGCAATGGAGAGCACAACAAAATAAAATGTATAGATCTTGTCTTCAGCATGTCAGCAAAAAGTTACACAAGTGGTCTTTGAATCTACCTGTATACAGAACATGTATCCCTCTCATCATTTGGGATATATTTATCCCATAAAGGTTGTTCTTCGAAAGCCAACAAGATTGCTCAGCAAAAAGCATTAAGCCTGCAAGCCTAAGGATCCAAGGAGAGAAACAAATCCCTAAAGTTCCTCTCTGACATCCAAGTGTGGCCATGGCACATGTGTCCACATATGAATGCATGATGGTAATAATAAAAATAACTGATAGACTATTCCTCAGTGTTAACTATGTGCTAGTGACTATTTTCAATGGCATAAATAAGAGACAAAACGCTTTACTCTTGGGAATTTAGATACCAACAATAAGACAGTACAGAGACAAATTGTAGTAGAAATATTAAGATATACAGGATTAGGATGAAGAAGGTTAATTTTATTGGGGGATAAATCACTTACATGAGAAATCGATAACCCAAGTTTAGTGCTCCAAACATCCAATCTCAACTGCCCTCTGAGAGCCGACCAGAACCCAGAGAGAGAGCTCTGTGGTCTGAGTTCCCAGATCTAGTCCTCTCCTCCAGGACATCCTCACCTGTGACCACGCCCAAACAGGCTTGGTCAGTCCTACAGGCATGGACAGGGTGTATATCTCACTACAACACATACTATCCCTTACAAATATGTTCTATGCAATGACACTGAAAAGACACATGTATTATTGAAGGAGGAGGCATCAACATGTTTGAAGTAACCAGCTGCAACATGAAGAGTTGCTATCCAAGGAAGGCCATGAGACTTTCAAAGAGACATTTTCAAAGTAATTTTGTGTATGAGGGCTCTAAATTAGGATGAGTCTGTGGCATCAGACTCAGTGGTACAAGCCCCTCATTTCTCTTCTCTACACTATAGGACTTTCTTACGCCATTTGGAGCAATAGTCCCCCTAGCACCCCCTTGATCACTGAGACAACAAAAACTTCCCCCCCACATATTTACAAAAGTACCTCCACCGTCACTAGTCCAGGTCTTCCAAACTTTTCTCTTGCCTAAGCATTAAAATAAATCACCAACTAAGAAGAAACAGGGCTCAGTCACATCAATGTTCTGGTATTATGTTATGGGGTCACACTTTAAATGAATATTTAAGTGGTTGGAGAGCTGGCTCAGTGGTTAAGAGCACTTGCTCTTAAAGAGGACACCAGTTTGTTTCCCAGAACCCACATAGCTGCTCATAACTATCTATGGCTTCAGTCTCATAGGATCTGATGCCCTCTTCTGACCTCTATGTACAATTGGCATGCATATTGTCTACACACGCACAGGGAAAACACTCACACACATGAAATAAAATAAATCTAAAAGGATTAAATGAGACAAAACTCATTTGAGAAAGTAAACTACCTTAGCCCTGGTTATAGGTCAATTTCATGTCCTAGGCAGCAAGTGCTATGAGGCCAATAGGAACAGGTTCACTTTTGGGCCCTATGGCTTGAAAAGGTTGTCCCAGATGAAGCATATATCTAGAAGAGAAAAGCTAAGTGAGAAAAATGGTGACCGCCACCAGCCAGGAGAAAAATTATAAGCCACTCTGCATGCCTACCCAGTTGAGTTCAAACATACCACAAGAGCCCTGTGCTCCACCACTTGACCTTGACTCTGCTCCCCTTCTGCTGTTCCATTTGGGGGCTGGCAGGAAGCTGGGTCTAATGAAACTGAGAATCGGATCTGACCTATATGAAGATAGGAAGAGGATCCTTTGCACCATTAAATGTGGTACAAGGGAAGTTACTGTGGATGTTAAGAACTCACAGGTGTTGAAAAGATGGCTGGAGAAGAATCTGTTCTGGTTCAGATAATAACCAGAGTTTGTCCACAGTTTTACAAAGCCCCACAGGTGAGGGCTCCTTTTTGTCACCTGCTGTAATTCTCATGCCTTGGCCAGTTCATGTCACTTATGCTTTCGCTTTTGTTCTCTGCTTTCGCTTTTGTTCTCTGGGCCTAAGGGTTCTTTTTTCTCCTTGTTTGCCTAGGAAACTCCTAATTCATATCAGTTCAACTCAAATATTCCATTATTTGTCAAGTCTTTCTGGACACACTAAGTCCTACCTCCCAACCTGCATGTATCATAACATGCATACTCACATACTCACACAGGCAGAATCCATGACCTCCTCCCCAGAACCCAGCAGAGAACATACTCTTACACCACTCATCACACCATGTTAGCTAGTTAACTAGTCGTTTCCTTCTTTCTTCGCCTAACTGCGGACAGTCCTTTAGACTATGACAAGCATTCTCAGACTCCCAATGGCACGACTCCCAATGGCACGAACAAGTCATACAGCACATGTGCAGCCCACAAGAAGAAAGGGACATGCACAGGTGAGGGAAACTGAGAGAGGAGCTCGACATGCATGCATACCTACACTCCCAGCACTCAGAAGGCCAAGGCAGAGGGGGCATGAGTTTAAAGCTAGCCTCAGCTATATAGTAAGACCTTGTCCCCCCAAAAAGAGCAAAGATAGGTTAGAAAGATGGTTCAGTGGTTACGAGCACTGACTGTTCTTGCAGAGGACCTAGCTTTGATTCCAAGTACTCACATGGCAGCCTCACAACCTCCTGCTGCAGCTCCAGTTCCAGGGGATTAAATGACTTCTTCTGGCCTCCAAGGGCCTTTGCACATACAAGGTGTGTGTGAACTCATGCAAGCATATGCTCGTGAAGATGACAATGAATAAATGTTTTAAAACAAGAAGGAAAAACATAAAATGAGAGAATAGCTTTCTAATTAAACTTGACATGTTATTTAAAATCCCTAGGTTTTAATTTACTCATAACTTTTAAAGACCCTAGCTTTTATCGTAAGGAAATACATAATCATATGAATGGTATTCACTAATGCAAAAGAAATCTAATTATTCACAGGTCATGGATTCTCGACTGAGAGATGAGAATAAGTCCAAACTTTCTCCCCACATGAGTCTGGAGAACACATACCCAACTCAATGCATGAAATAATTTGTGCCAAACAAATTCCAATAAACTTTCTATATATTTGCTTTGTGAATTACTTATAAAAATACTTAAAATTTATGTTATATATAAATCAAAAGGCACCTGTTTTATGATTTTATAATTTTTTAACCTATATCTGACATTTTTTCCTTCCAACTAGCTGTAGTACACCAGTATCAAAGAAGAGCTTAAAAGTAAATGAAGTGGAAACATAGTATAAAATTACTGGAGATTTTAAACTTTTTTTCTACCAATTACTCTTCAGGTAATGTTTAAAAAATTATACAGTGCACACTAGGTGAATATAACTGGGAAATAATAATTTCATTTTTATGCAGTACAATCAGAACATGAAAATGATGAGATTAAAAGCAGCGGAGTTACCCAGTGAGGGAGGAGTTCAGGAGGTCCTATTAGTGGCTCCGTATTACAATCTAGAAACATCTTTATGTAGACTAATCATATTGCGGGTCCACAGGAGATTTACAATCTGATTTGCCACAGAGAACTCCATGTAATTTTCGTCGAGGACTGACACCATTTTATCTTTGCATGAATCCCTGTTTCTCACACAATTCCGTCCTTTCTACATTGTCAGTTCTGACAGGCTGATTTAATCTGCTGGATTCTGAATGCCTCTGACCACTGCAGCGAGTCATTAACCTTGACTTGCATAATTGAATTCAAGGTTGATTGCCTGTGACCCTCTGCGCTGAGGTCTTCTAAATGTACATATTCATTACTGGCGGCCTTGCTAAACGGATTGCACAGGGAAAGCTGTAGCAGTCAGCCTGTTTGGTATGCAGAGGGCGAAGAGGGCACTAATTGCATGTTAGAGCTGAGGATTAGATTATGAAACGAGTGAGAAAATGAAGATAGATTCTCTGACACTGTCAGATTAGGGGCAGCAACGTGCAGGAATATGACATTGAAATTTACAGTGACATTAGCAGAAGGAAATTAGAAACAAATAGACAATGGACATTTTCTGAAAATCTTCATATTTTCTACAATCACCTAATAATAGGCAGGATAAGAGCTAGCATTTGTATTTATCATTTGCATAATTGAGTAGAAGGATGGAATTTTTTAAGAAGCTTTTTGAAGACTAGACTATCACATTACATCACTGTATCATTACCTGATATGCAACATCTAGACTGTGTTTACATAAACGCCCTTTTGAGTTGTCAGGGGCAGATCTTCACCCAACTTTAGTAAGCATGGGAAATATAAAAATAAGTGTGCAAAACTATTGAGAACAATTCTAAAAACCAAAAAATGCTAGTGCCCACCTTTAGTGAAAAGGCAGCTTGTAAAATTATCACTGTTTCTGCTTTTTTATTGATCTTGTGCCACTTCGTAGTTCAAACAAGCGCCTGCCTGTTCACTTCAAACTCGTCTTCTGGAACGCAAGCAGATGCTTAGGTTAATGGCCAACAGTTCTAACAACCACTTCCACTTTCCAGAAGGAAACATCCACATGGTTACAAACTCAGTAACAAGTAAACTGACCAGAGGAGAGGCTGGGTATAAACACTTGGGGTTCTTTCCCATTTAGGTATGAGGTGATGTTTGAGGGCCTTTCCCCCTACTTTGGCCAATTGCTTTATGATTTATTTTAAATAAAAGGGATGACCTGTCTTTCTAGTAACAGAATTGTGCACAATTTGATGGTGGAGAATGCTTACAAACAAGCCCACAGAAGCCTTTGGTGTTTTACAATAGCTAGAACTGCTATGGCGTTGGTTAGGAGAAGGCCAGCTAGGCTTTGTGAAGTTTGTTTTCGCTTTGCTTTTGCAGTGCGCCGGAGAGTGATCCCCGTAGTACTGTAAGTCTATCGATAGCCTAGAAATATTCCACAGCGTTTTTTAAATGATTAACTTGGTTTCTATTGATCTATCAAAATGAAATTTATTTTTGCTACTTTGAGAAACTCTAAATGGAAGAGGTAACTTCTCAGTAATTATGCCTCACTGGGAAATCTCTCATTCCATAGAAGAAAAAGACTTGTGAACCAAACTATACGTAGCAAATAAAAATAAAATAAAGCAAAAAAATTGCCTTTGGGGTTCCTCACTTTTGAGGGACTTCCTGAATTATCTGCAGGACACCTTCCTGAGACAGCAAAGTAATAGTTGCAGGCAGTGCCTGCAACCCAAACCCATTACCTGCACATGAAGTCAGCTTTCAAATAAACCATAATGATGTTTTTCTTTTCATTGATAATCAAGTAAAATAAGAGGCACTAAACCTTGTCCTAGAAGTATCAGGATCTAGTCTCCAGTGCCAGCTCCATTACTTTTTAACTGTTTGGTACTGAGCCTATCCCTCACCATGCAGGCGGGCATAACTCAGCAGGTTTCTAGAAAAAGGACTACAAACTACTCTACTGCCTAAGTATTATGAAGATTACCAGCGCTGTTTTAGTTATTTCTCGTTGCCAAAGAAGCCATAGTAAAATACAGTTGCTAAACATTACAGAGCTCTTCGTAATTCTGAGAGTTAGCGTTTCATGATGTTCTGCTGGTCTGGGATTGTTCGCGGAGGTTGCCATCTACCATTTATCTGCTAGTTTACTTGAGGGTCCGAGATGCTGTGTGTGTGGTGGGGGGTGACAGTTGGTGTCAGGTCTTGACAGGGACTTCAGTCTATTCCAGAACTTTCTGAACCCATGTCTCCCATCCTCTAATACACTAAAGTGCTCGTTTTTAAATGTGAATTTACACATGATGGCCTCAGGAGATGGTAAGAACAGATACCACAAGGCCTCAGTGGCTTACCTCTGGAACCCAGTCATTACATCTGGGATCAAACAAAGTCCTCAAACCAGCCCAAGCTGAAAGGACTAGAGAAATGGAGTCTGCTTCATGATTTTAAAAAAATGTAGTTGAATTCATAGGAAGGAACAGAAGGAGGAAAAGGAAGAAGGAAATAATGTAATCATATTTCATTGTCAAAAATAAAATAATTTAAAATAGATAAATAAAAGGAAAATAGTATATGTGGGTGTGTTTGATTCATTGAAGGTCATCTTCATACCAGTCTACTCTCAAAAGTATGTATCTAACAATATTAAAGTGTAAAAACAAGCAGTAATATAGTGATAGGTAATTTATGCTTTCTATCACTACAAATCCTTGTCCTCTCCTTCCCCTCCTCTATCTCATAAATAAATTTGGAACATTCAATAGCCCAAGCTGTTCTTGATCCCACAGTGATCTGCCTGCCTCAACCTCCTGGGTTTCACTTATTAACTGTGTAGACTGTTGGCCTAGAGTTGTTGGCCCACCAGGCTTGACTTTACTCCTGATTCCCACCAACTTTGACATCATCATTTAGTCATTGTAAGTTTTAATAGAGTCTCAAAGTATGGATTTAAATCCTAGCTTAATGGGGCTGGAGAGATGAATCAGCAGTCAAGAGCAACAGCTACTCTTCCAGAGGACCAGGGTTTGATTCCCAGCACCCACATGGCAGCTCAACTGTAACTCCAGTCTCAGGATCTGATGCCTCTTCTGATCTCCCCCAGCCACTGCACAAACGTGGTACACAGGCTTAGATGTAGGCAAAACACACACACACACACACACACACATAAAATAAAAAGTAAATGAAAAATGTAGACAAATTCTATATTCATGAATTGCTAGCTAAGCATGCTTGATTAAATTGCTTAACCTTGCTAAGTCCCAGTACACTTCTATAGCAGAGGGATGTGGTAGTAATGAACTCACAGAGCTGTAGTGCCAATTAACACCATCCTTTGAAGTGCCTCGAGAAGCAATGCTCAGTATGATAGCCCTTATTAGTGGGTTTTGTTTTCATTTGAGCCCAGAATAGAGTTCAAAATGGAGAATCAAACTTGTCAGCTCACCATCTAAGGACCTGAGATATAATCTGAGTTACTTATTTCATAATTTAAAACGCATCTGTAGATTTTGTCTGTAGCTCAGTGGTAGAGTGTGTGCCTAGCATGTCATTACCCTGAATTTGATACCAAATTTACATACAAATTTTACAGATAGATAGGCAGATAAATAGATAGACATGAGCACACACACATTCTTTAATACTAATCAGATAATTGATAGCAGTGACATAAAATAGGCTCTGAGTTCACATTCCTATATAGCAGACCTCCTCAGTAAACATTTTTACCACATCAGACACAGGTTGGGAGCTATTGTTCTTCATTCTAGCAATTAAGAAATATGTCTATGTCCTAATGGGAAAATGTGCTACAGTGTCCAACTGGTTACATCACCCACATTCTTTCCAGTCAGGATCGGAGTGTCCTTTCTCCACTATATTGATCACTCATCATGATTCTTTGCTGTTTGACTTACTGCCAAAAAAATTTTTAAATTAAAAATGTTTTGCAAATGATAAAGCTGACTATACATACCCGAGGTACATTATTATCCTCTGTCTTTAAGATAGTATTGTCTCCTTAATAGAATATACAAAGCTCTGGCTTCCACTTCGCCAGCATTGCCAAGGTTTCTACCCCTCTGTGTTTTAAGATACCCTGAGCCCCAATGTCAACAAGCTTCCTGAAAACAAAATAAGCAGAAATTATTACAGAAAGAAATGTGAAGGGTTTTTCTTTTGTTTTGTTTTTTATTTTGTTTTGGTTTTTGTTTGTTTGTTTGTTTGTTTGTTTTTTTGCTTTGTGGCTCTGATAGTGATTGAATGCATAGCCTTGTACATGTTAGGCAACTTGGCTCTATAAGTCTGTACAACTCAGCCACAACCATAGCCATTTGACAGATTTTTTTTATTCTATACCTGACTGATGTAAGCTAGAGATGTGGCTCAACTGATGAGCACTTTCGAAAGTTAGCATGCATGAAGTGCTGGATTCAGTCCTCAGCATTCAGTGTGCGGCAGGAGGGTGGGGAGGTCAAGGTCATGTCCAACAGCACAACGAATTTAAGGCCAACCAGAACTACCTGACACCCCTTCCAAATGTATTTAATATGAGCATCTATGGCTCACGGGCTAGTGTTCTATTAACAGATATAGAATAACTATCAAGATTAAATAAATATTGATGACATTTAAGAAAGCAAAGAAGAAGAGCCAGTGTCCATCATATTAAATATGCTTCATTGAGTATATACAGTGCTTCTAAGAAACTCACCTGCATCTTACAACACATGTGTTCAGCATCAGAGCTTTAAGCCCCAGTCTGAGATACACTAGGGGGAAAAATGTCTGCATCCACTCACATTCCAGCACATGCCTCTCTTTTCTTTTCATGGTTACACGTCTGCACTTTGCACCAATCCTTGATATTTGAGCAAAGGTCAGCTGAGGGCATCTCCCTCTCCACTTGCTGACAAACATTCTGTGCTCATCATGAATTACTGGCTACTTGTAAGCTGTGTGGGGAATTATTTTCTTGTTGTGATTGCTGTTGCTTCCTTTTGCTTGCTGTTTGTTTGCCTGTGCAGTCTAAAGGATAGAAAAAAAGGGGTAGAAAAGAAGCTAGAGGTTTAGTGAATAACAATGGGGCAAGAAGACAGGTACATTCAATGAAATGAACGATAATTTTTATGCTTTTGAGTCTTTGATATCTCTTCCAAGGGGGCTTGTACTTAGGTAAATTAAGACAAAAAAGAAAAAAGATTTTTTTTCTCAGTTATCTTTGTTTTGTCTTGGATCCCAGTACGGGGTAAGCTAGAAGCTAAACTACAAGATTATGTCCCTAAAGAAACAGCTGACCTGAACAAGGGGGAGCTCTTGGACTCCAGACTGATGGCTGGGAGGACAGCATGGGACTGATCCAGACCCCCTGAATGTGGTGTCAGTGAGGAGGCCTAAGCAATCTATGGAGCCTTGGGTAGTATTTATCCCTGGCATACAAATGGACTTTAGGTGCCCATCCCACAATGAGGGATGCTCTCTCAGCCTGGACTCTGGATGAAATGACAGATGGAGATCCCCCATGGAGGGCCTCACCCTCCCTGAGGATCTGAGTGAGGATTGGGAGGGGACTGGAGGGCCTTGAGGGAGGGGTGGGGGAGAAGGGGAGGGAGAGGGAGCTGGGATTACATGTGAAGCAAGCTTGTTTCTAATTTAAACTAAAAATGTACAATCTTGTAGAAAAAAAAGAGGACATCTCATATTTAAAAGCCTGCTAAGTTCCATATTGTGCTGGCTAGTCACCTTGTAAGAGAGAACCTCAGTTGAGGAATTGATTGCCTCCATCAGATTGACCACTGGGCATGTCTAGGAGGCATTGTGACAGTTTGGTCATATTTGGCCTCATAAACTCATAGGGATTGGCACTAATAGAAGGTGTGGCCTTGTAGGAGGAAGTGTGGTCTTGTTGGAGGAGGCTGGATGACATTCGCATTTAATTCAGACCTTGAGGCTAGAGAGCACACCTTATACCTGCTGTTGGAAGTGTATCACTATGGGGGCTGGCTTTGAGGTCTTTTTCTCACGTTTCACCAGCTGTGATAGTCAGTCAACTTCCTGTTGCCTGGAAGATGTAGGACAACTGGCTATTTCTGAAGGACCATGCCTGCCAGTATGCAGCCATGCTCCCTGCCATGATGGACTGAGCCTCTGACGTGTAAGAGAACCCCCTTAATTAACTGTTTTCTTTATAAGAGTTGCCATGGTCAAGGGGTCTCTTCACAACAATAGAAGCCTGACTAAGGCCGGCATTTTCCTGATCAATGACTGATGTGGGAGGGCTCAGCCCATTGTGGGCCATGATACCTCTGGGCAGGGGGTCCTGGGTTGTATCAGATAGCAGAGTGAGCAAACAGTAGAAAGTAGGTCAATAGCAGCATTCCTCCATAATCCCTGCTTCAGTTAGAGTCTCTGGGTTCCTGCTTTGAGCTCCTGTCCTGGATTACCTCAGTGATTGACTATCAGCTGAAACTAAACTAAACCTTTTCCTCTACAAGTTGCCTTTGGTCATCGTGGATCACAGAAACAGGGAAGCAAACTAAGACACATGAATAAGGTCTAACAGTTGGGGAACACAGAAAACAATTTAGGAAATCCATGAAAACTGAGGAAATCCATAAAAAGATAGAACACTAACTAGTAAGAGTGAGAAAAACTGCCAGAGAAGGTGTGCAGCAAGGAACAAGGATAGATTGCAAGTGAACAAAGAAAAGAGATTCTCTCTCTCTCTCTCTCTCTCTCTCTCTCTCTCTCACACACACACACACAAATTAAATTAATTCCATTATAACTGTGAGGTTAGTTACCTTATAGCAGAAAATACGCAGAGGTGTGTGACAGATAGAAAATATCTTTAGTTGAAGTAAATTTTAATTAATATGTCAAATTATATAATAATTATTAATATATAATATGATAATTATATAATTTTATATAATAACATAGTATAATTATTACTATATAATAAGCCTATCTTAATGAGTATGAACATATATGTACATAATACTATCACAGAATCCAAAGTACGAGGCATATTATTTTCTTTTTTTTAACTTTTATTGATTCTTTGTGGATTTGGCATTATGTATTCTGATCTCACTCATCTCCCTGCCCTCTTCCCTTGCAAAAACCCTCCGAAAACAAAGTCAAATTTAGAAGAAAAACTAAAAACAAAACAAAACAAAGAAACAAAAACAAAAGAGAGAAGGAACTTGTGAAAGCTGTTGAGTCAGTTTACCCTTTAGTCCATCCATCTTTACTTGCAAGTGTTCACTGCCACAAGTCGTTGGGTTTGTTCTGAGGTTCTGACTTCTGCTACACCACCTATAATGGACTCTCACTGGGGGGTCTTCTTGGATATTCTGTTGTCCTGTGTCATAGAGATCTGCAGGTTTGTCCCCTTTACATACTCCAACGGTTCATTGTAGGGGGAATTCGTTCCGCCAATAGTTTTGGGGTACCAGTCTTAGGGCGTGGCTTCTGTGTGTGGATGTGATCCCTTGTAGAGAAAAGGAGGGCTCTCTTGCTCTCACACGGGAGGTGGTCAGGAAGCAGATGGCAGCATCCAGTGCCTATGGGCAGGAGACCTCAGTGGTTCTCTACCTTGCTTTGTCATTAGTGAGAGATTTCCAATAAATACCTGACTTCCCTTTATCTGGGCTTTCATGGACTCTATTACAATCATCCATTACAGTTCATAGATGAGGTAGGAATTGGGGTGGCCCAACTCATAACCCAGGTTCTGGCTAGCTTTACCTCATCCTCACTACCCAGGCAAGCTTTCCAGCACTGCCTCACCTAGCTCACCTAATGCAGCCTGCAGCAAGGAGTGGGACCAGTTCTCCTGCTCTTGGGTCCTCATATCTGGTTCACCCACACTCACACCACCAGGGCCAACGCTACTGTTTTGCCCAGGCAAGGTACAGGGCCCCCTCTCGAGATTGCTGTAGGGAGCATATGACAGGTAGTAGGATCAGCTCTCTCTCCCTCAGGGCTGGATCACCGGCACCCCCAACAACAGTGTCAGCTCTAGCGTGATACCCAGATGGGGTACAGGGCCCACTCTCCTGTGTACTGCAACTGGTGTGTTCTCCCACTTTCCTGACCCTGAAGCCAGCTCTCTCACCTGCCTCAGGTGTTAAGGGGTTAGGTGGGGAGGCCACCTTGCTTTCACCCATGCTACCACATGGCCGATGAGTGGGGTGGGGTCAGCTCTGTTGCTCTCATGCCCTCAGGGCTGACTCACCTGTGTCCAGACACCAGAGTCAGCTCTAGTGTGCTGCCCAGGTGAGGTGCATGCCTGTGGTGAGGGGTGAAGTCATCTTTCCTGAGTTGGGGGTGGCAGCTCTCCCCTGAGGCATGGGGCCAGCTCTCTTGAAAGGGGCAAGGGCAGCAATCCCAGGGCCAGTGAAGGGCAGAGCTGGGTCAGCACAGCATGGTTCCTGTGACCCCCCCCCTTCTAACACAGGCCGAGGACACCATAACAGACCTGAGCTGCAGCAGGACCACGGATTAGTCTATCGTTTGCTAAACATTGTGCGTGTGTGTGTGTGTGTGTGTGTGTGTGTGTGTGTGTGTGTGTGTGTGAGCACTCACAGGTGTGAGTGTGGGAGCACTCATGACACAGCACACGTGTGGAGGAGGCCAGAAGGTCAGAGGGCAACCTCAAGTGTCAGTCCTTGATTTCCACTTTGTTTGAGTCAGGTTAGGGTCTCTTTCTTCCCTACTGTATATGCCGCCTCAAATGACCTGCAAGTTTCCTAATTCTCCTGTTTCCACCTCCCATCTGTGCCTGCATTACGTAGGTCCTGCCTGTAGAAGTCTACCCTATGAGGGTGCCTGTGGCGGCAATGAGCAGACCAAAGCAATCAAGTGGAGTTAGTTACTGGCTCAGATATCTCAAATTTCCAAACCTTGGGCATAAAGTGTGCTCGAACTCCCTTCCCGTGCTCTCCTCTAGGCTTTGAACTTGATGTGAACTTCATCCTGACAGCAGACAGCTTTGCAAATGGCGAGGTTTAAAACGAACAGACAAAAAGAAAGGCCGACTCCCTCCAAAATAATCTACAAAATTGTCAGGAGGAATAAAGGGAGTTGCTTCCTGAGCTTCATTCTGATTGGGCAGCTTAGGTCATGTGCCCACACCCGACCCAATTGCTGAGGCAAGGGGTTGGGATTAGTCTATGGGCGAAGGACATTCAGAGTTCTCGCCAGAATCAGCAAGGCTGCTACAGGATGAGACGACAGGGAAAAATAAAAATACACGACGAAGTTCTCCACACATAGGCTCCGCCCACAATATTACTCATGAATATCTTTTAGCTACAACAACTCCTTTCTAAAAACTTACTATTGAAGGCTGCAGAGATGGCCCAGCATGTGTGTACTTGCTCTTACAGAGGACTGGAGTCCAGAACCCACATCCTTCAGCTCACAACTGCCTGCAGTTTCAGCTAGGAGATTCAGCACAGTCTGGGCTCCACAGGCATCTGTACTCACTTGCACAAACCCATGCTCAGACACACGTGTGTGTAATTTAAAACAAAATAAAGCTTTAAGAAAAACATTGCTACGCTCTAACCTTTACTATCTATCACAACATGGGGAACAACACATTTTTTATTGAAAATAACAATATAACTTATAAAAAATTAATTACAGGTCCCAGTATAAATATATTGCTGCTATCACTGCTGAAGGTTTGTATTTGAGATCCATCTCCGTGTCTCCATCGCAGAATACTCTGATCTCTTAGACCACATTGATATCCATAATCATATTTTTCCATTCTTTTTAAGTAACATTTTCTATGCCCTGTCTGGTTGAGATGGAAAAACCAAAACACCCAGCACACTGCAAAACCAGCAAAACTACTGTTGCCTAGTTAACTCTACAAACAAAGGGGAAGAAAAACAAAAAAGTACCCATTACACTAGGAACCCAATGTAACTGTTGCCTGTCAACTTTGCATCCAGAGAGACTCATGACTGAAAGTTACTGGCAAAACCTCAAACCACAATCTGCAAACACCCTGGCATGAGAAAAGACAGGTACTGCCAGTCTTGGCTTTATAGGTCCCTTTTTCTAAGAAAAGCATTCCTTAGGAAGTGGCTACTGGTGAAGATGACTTCAAAAAAGACAGAAAAGTTGAGAGAGCTGAGCCTGGAGGAAATTCTAAAACCATTACCCCCGTGTCATAAATTCTCTTTGCAATAAGGCATAACATTATAAACAGACGCGGAGGCTTGGATAAGGATAAGGAGTCCAGAAATTAAATTTATACCATTCATCTGGGTCATAGAATCACTAGTAAAACACTTCTTTCTCTTAGTGGCTGTCAATCATAACTGACATGAGTTCCTCAGGCCAAGACAAGTGCCTCTGCCCTACCCAGAGAGTGCTGTCTTCCACCAAGGATGTTTCTGACCTGGATACAAACTGTACACACTATCCATGAGATAGGATCTCTCCATCTGCCTTCCATACACAAGGAAAAGGCAGACAGACCAAGTTTGCCCTAGAGGAGGTATGCTTAGCCACTGAAACTCTAGGCTCAGAACCAAGAAATACTGTCCTGGCTCTGCTACTGGGTCATTGGTAGAATGCCTTTTCTTTAGTGGACTCACAGGTTCTGATGACAAAACATGATCATTCAACTGGAATTGAATTATCAGTGAAGAACCTTAAACGTTTAACAAAATAGATAAGTTTTGTTGCTGAAGTTTGAAAGAGAAAGTGGATTCTGCGGAAATGTGTAAAAAAGAGTTCTTTTAAAAAGAAAACATTTTAATTGGCAAGCTGGGTGTAGTTAACAGATGCTTGTAATCCCAAGAACTTGGAAGACTGAAGCAAGAGGACCCTGAGTTCTGGGCCAGCCTGGCCTGTATGGTAAGACTCTGTCTGGAAAACAACCACAGTTTCATATAACTAGCAATATACCATCTCTCTGTCTCTGTCTCTGTCTCTGTCTCTCTCTTCTCTCTCTCTCTCTCTCTCTCTCTCTCTCTCTCTCTCTCTCTCTCTCTCTCTCTGACTCTCTCTCTCTCTGACTCTCTCTTTCTCTATTTCCTTCTCTCTCTCACTCACACCTACATATTGTACACGCATGCACGCACGCGCACACACACACACACACAGAGTTAATGGGCCTCCTACACCTCTTACAATTACTTTTAAAGTCATCTACTATAATGTCCTGTAATATATTTTCTATTTAGCTACAAACATCTCTTTGAAGGAATCTTGATTCATTCAATTGAATTCAATCTAATTCATTTGATTGAAGTCAAATCTAAATACCAGGCATTTGCTTTCCTCCTGGGGAGTGGGCCTTAAATCTAACCAGAAACCAGCTGGCTATCCCCATAACACTCATGCCCCTCTTGCACCCATGGACATGGTTATTGCAGTTCATGGAGTTCACAGCCCAGCAAGACTATTGGTCTCTTTTTCTCTTGGTAGCCTACATATCACCCGGTGCTATGAATGCTAGTCAACAGGGAGGGGGTTTCTTGACCAGTACCAACTTGATTTTTCCATGTCCTGTGACCAGTATGTAATATTTGGTAAGCTTTTGCTACCACTTCCTAAATATATGCTGACTTGTTTCTAAAGAAACATTTATCTCTGTTAAGTATCTTGAAAATCTCATTGCCACGCTCACATACAATGAACTCTTACCCTAAATAAAAGCACAAAAGGACTAGGAAGCTTGTAAACATCCACTTCTAAACTTAAAGACTTACAAAGTGATAGTTAATGTCACATGGATTTTAAAAAGACATTTGAGTGACTCCTTCATGCTCACAAGTTTCAGACAGGAAAAATAAAACACAGCATTCAAACCTCCCTGCTCAGGTAAATCTCTGCTGACTCAAGGCCTCTTGCTCAAAGCTCTTGAGTCTTGAGAACGTTGGAGCTGCAGATTGTTTGGATTCTCCTGCAACCTTGTTGTGCCTTTGCTGCCATCTGATTCCACTTTGACTGGTATCTGTCCCATCTTTCATGGATCCAGCCCCGCTCACTTTCTAGCCTCCAGTCCTTGGAGAGTCAGAAGTCGCCTTCTGAAGTCACCTGATGTGCCAAGCCCAGAAGGTTCCAGCATCAGCCTTGATGTGCAGCCCTAAATGCTAATGACATCTGTAAACAGTGTTCTGTGTGTTTTTTTCCTCATCATTTTATTTTGTCTACAGGAAAGGGTCAGTTCAGTAAATATGGTGAGTGATTGTGTGCATGCATGTGTGAGTGCATACATGCATGCCTCTGTGTGTGTGTGTGTGTGTGCGTGTGTGTGTGTGTGTGTGTGTTGCAATTTGAAGTCATATCTGTGGTAGAAAAATATTGCTCATGGTTTTCATCCTTTTGTGATTCTACAAAATCTAAACCATTAAATTTCCTTCAGAAAAACAACTGCTTTTAATACCTTCTGGATTTCCTTTGGTGAGAGTGAAGGTCAAAATCTGAATTCTAAATACAGAAAATCACCAGGTCATTGAATTCTCAATGATATGTGGCATTTCCAGTCCCTCTGTTTCATTTGGCTCTGTCCATGCAACTTATTCACATATTCATTCTTGCAATAGAGATCTACTGGGTATCAGTATCCAAGTGCATTGTGGGTTGCAAGTCCCCACGGGGAATGGTACCCTCTCCCCAACTTTAATCAACTTGCCTCAAAGAATTCCAATGTATCATTGTTCTTGACAACAGAGGGACAATGGGCACCACAAAAGCAGAAATAGAGGCTTGAACTTTAGGTAGAGGCAATGACATAAGCTGAGTATTTCAAAGTCAAGAGTGGAGGGTTCCAGGCAGTTAACATCACCAGAACAAAACTTCTGCTATGATGGAGAGTGTGTGGTAAGAATCAGGATGAAAGGTTTGTGATGGACTGTGCTGAGATCTACTTAGAAAATGGTGGTAGCTACTGAAGAGTTCTGAACAAAAAGAAATGACTTAAAAAGACCCTTTGACAAAAAACCGTGCTCTACAGGCTAAGTGATGAGTAGAAGGTAGAGGTACGGTCAGAGAGGGAACGATAGCAATAGTCCATTAAAGGTTAAGGATAGGAAGAGAGAATACTGGGCTAGGGTTAAAGACAAAAGGTGGGAACAGAGAGACTTTAGAAGGAAGAAGGCTAGCATCTGCGGTGGAATCTCAGAAGACACCGGAAGACTGTGAAGCAGAAACATGGGACAAAGAGCATCCACATAAAGGTGACAGTGGAAACAGCTCCCAGTAGGTCTTGGCTTCCCCTTTCTCACAGGAGTCATCATCTCTTGAGTCATTTTCCAGCTTGCACATGTCAGTATTTGATATCTATACTTACCAAGGCCAAGAAGCATGCATTATGTGTCTATTATCTACTTATTTGTGCTAACAAAGAATGCCAAATATTTTCTGTTCATGCTCTGTAATGGCAACTCTATTTTTTCCAGCATCAACTTTTAAGTTCACTGACACCAAATCTGGATTGCTTTTGGTAGTCTGCATCTGTCTAAAGATGGCCACCTTGCTATTGGTCTGGGAGCCTCATAGGTTACCATAAATTTTAGCTTTCTCTTACATCAACCCATAAAAAAGACAGGCAAACTTACATTTTGCACCACTTAACCACTTGAAATACTTAATAAGAGCTTATTTACCCCCAATTTAATGACTTAAAAATTTTCAACACAGTTGACAAGTTGAATCTCCATAGTCCTTTGCATTCTTTTGTACAGAGAAGTCAAAATATTTGATTCCAAATTTTCTCCATTTCTCTGACCTCTCTAAAAGGGCCAACCTTGCTAATTAAATGTTCTTTTTTTTTTACTTTCTTAGTTCAATTTAATGTTTTTAATTCAGAAAAATGGAAAACCATGGTACAAATAAAATCAATGGCATATTAATTACATACCCACTGAAGGTAGAGACAAGGAAAAAATCTTGGAATTAATGTGCTCATAGAGAAGTCTAGAATGCTGGCAATACCATATGAATTAGGAATACTTTATGCTTAGTTATTGTGCCATTCCAGGTAGGACCCATAGGAACTTTTTAAACCTCTAGAAAAGTGATAATTGAAAGGAAGATGGGCAGATTTAGAGAGCTGACTAATTTTAATACAGATCAAAGAGGGTTTTTTTTAAATAAAATTGAACCTAAAAGAAAATGTTAAAATGTGCCTTTGCTTTAAGCCAAGTAAAACACAAGCTAACTTTAATTTGCATTTTTATACAAATAGTTTTGGGCACTGGAATGGCATAATTTTGCATTGCCAAATCCTGTCCATATTCTTTTTTAATAATTTATTCTCTTGAAGGTATTTTTTAACTCTTACAATTTAATTTTTAAAGGGTAATTCTACCTTCCATACAAAAGACAGACTTTCCATTTTTAAGCCTGTTACCTAGAGGCACAATTAAAAATGGAAATATTAAACAGAAATAAAACATAATTTTGCAGTTCTTTTCATCCACCAGCTGGTTCATTTCGTAGCCTCCCTCGTCAATGAGTTCCAAATACATTAATAGTTAGTCTATTACCTATTTGCATATTCTTCAAATTGCAAAATTTAATTGTTAGAGCCCCAATTCAGGTAAGTCTAAATGCCTACAATTTGCACACAAAGCTTCAGTTGTCATGATGTTCTGGGTGTCTTAGACCCACTTCCTTAATCAATGTTTTCTCCAGATACATCTTCACATTCCCTAACCTTTAAGAATCCCTTAGCTCGGTCCTCTTGTTCTCTCTCTGGCAGCTGGCCCAGCTCCAAATATGCCAATCTCTGAACACTTACTTGTCAGCATCTCAGGGAAGCCTTAGGCTTATTCAGAACAAATAAAATTCAATTGTCCCTTCTTCCTAGTGTAAAAAATAGCAATACCGTTTAGGATTTTTTTTAATTTTTATTATTAGGCACCTTGAGGTGCCCATGAGTGAGTCTGTCCTGTATTCATTGAACATGTGGTGTTGTGATAGCTGGTTATGATTTTCTAATGTTTTTCTGCAACTCTAACCATATGTAATTTTGAATTAAATGAAAGTTAAGTACTAAAACGTTTCGCCCAAAGGGAATTCAGATTCTCAATGTGCTTTTAATAACTGTTTGTAAAACATTTAGGAAAATCTATGGCAACACATTTAGGAAAAAAATCAAATTACTCTTGCCTTAAGATGTTGTTCTTGTGTCTAAACTTCACGAAACATCCTGTGTGGCCCAATTGTTGAACTAATCCAGTCAGTAATACTTTAGAACATATTGTGTATATGGGACCTGAATTTAATTTGTATAATATCCTTAACAATACTTCTTTAATATATGTCCTTAACACTCACTGAAAATGCTGTGGATGTTGCAAAAGCAGTCTCATCAAATATTCTGAAAAGTTGCAGTTAGAGTCTAATTGGGTAGCATTAAAATGAATTGGTAGAATATGATTTATATCCATTAAAGAAGCATTTTGCTTTTTGACAGAGAGAGTATTAGAGGTTTTGAGATTTTTGCAAAATCTAAAATAAATGTCACCATGTACCTAAAACCCACGATAACCAAATATGGCATTGAGTGACAGTGGGGACAATGGAAAGAACTTTCTGGAAAGCTAATTGGTTGTATAGACTTTTCTTCTGAAAGCACAATTTGAGAAATGAACTAAAGATTAAATCTGACCTAAATTTCCATTTTTCTCTCACACACATAAATGTCTATGTAGCTAATTTGGGAAAAATTCAAACCATAACCTTCAATGTACTGCTTAGAATCTGTGCTAAATGTGAGTGCTGGAATCACCTTTCATCCAGAAAGATGGTGTCCTTGACCGTAGCCAGGCGATAATGAGATTTTCCTTTTCTCACTTTTGTAATCCTCTGCCAAAGCATCATTAGAATACAACCATCTCACAATACTTTTGGAGGCATTTCCCTCTGTGGCCTTGCAAACAGTTACAGAAACTTGTAAAATGTGTAAGCCGTGCCCATCAAGAAACAAGTAAAATACAATGATCTAAAACACAATGGCAGCTAAAGGACTCTTTACTCTGAAAAGATCAGGTTGTCTAAGTGACTGATATGTCAGAACCATCACCACTGAGGATATGACCAGAATTTTTATCACACACTCATTAAATTACAACACGGTGTGACTTTATAAGCCCCGACTGACACAGCATTTCTACCAAAGGGACTGTTAATAAGTGACTGGAGATGTGGATGCTCTGTTTGTACCTCACACACTTGGGTACCATTTGGGTGACTTTTTATTAATGAGAACGTATCAGTCAGTTTTATTGTCATTCCTTTACCCATCTGTTACATGTTTCTAGCGTTTGTCATGACCAAGCAGTGATAGTTCTTGAAGATGGGTAACATACACAGTATACTTACATGTTATGAATTATTTGACAATATCCATAAGAAAAGGTTTTGGAGGGTATACTTTATTCTTTAAAGTTTCATACATGTGTATAATGTATATTAATCATACCCACCCTCTCTATCATATTTATAAGTATGAAGCCTTTGGGGGAGGTTTTCTGTATCTGCACCAGTACATAGTTTAATAGTGCCCAAGTTGTTAATCACAATGCTTTATCTATTTTAGAACTTGAAACTTGTATGAAATGCTTCATTTTACATGGCTATATGGAGATAAACATCAAAACAAGAAATAAACCACAAATAAAGTTGCTTCCAAATATTAACATTTGGTGGGATTCTCCCTCTCTTGCTCCTTTTCTCTTCCTGTCAGACAGGATCTTGCCATGTAGTCCAGGCTAATTAGGGCACAAATGTCTTTTCAATCGTAGAACACTTAGCTCATTTGGTCTTTTAAATTACTCTGTTCCGAATACTCTTTAAGTGCTCAATACCTAATAGGGGCGGTAAGCATTCTGTCTTTAATTATCATGAGACCATGGGGGAGATAATTTTATGCCCATTTTACAGAGGAGGATGTTAAGGTTCACTAAAGCAGGATAATAGCAAAATTCCCTTGCTGGAATCAGTGACAAGAACAGAATTTGTCCCTAGGCAGAACTCATGTTCTTAGTCAATTTCTGATTAAAATAAAAAAACAGGAAACACAAGATAAAAATGTACCCAAACTATCTGTGGTGAAGGGAGACCAGCCATGCTTCATTAAATTTGCTGAAAATAAATCATCGGTAAATATGAAATGTATCATTTTAAAATATACCTGGGTGTGTTGCTGCCTTGATCCTAGTCATATGCTGCAAATATAAGCTCCATGTCATAGCCAAGGAGGCCCAAGCTGGGAGCCACTGATTTGCAAACTTCACCAAGGACCTGCTAGAATCTTTACCCTGGTGCGAGTCCAAATTCAGGTCTACAACCTCCTAGGCCCTTCCAAAGATGGTTCTCGTGGGAAGCTCGTTCATCTTTGTTAGAGATACTTGGGCCTGCTTCCTCTTTACACCCCTCAAGCGTGTTTAGAGGATGTACTGAATTTCAAAAGTCATTTAGGGTTCTGGTCTAAACGTACTATGATGAGACTGGGTCTACGGTGTCTGGTTCTCTTGGGCATCTATCTGGGTAGAGATCCCAAGTCTTTAGAGAACTGACGGACAGCTCCACAGGCATGCACCTTAGGGAAGGAGGACAAAGCAGGAGAAGAACAGGACGGGGACAAGGGTAACTCACCATCACAGCTAGGGGCATACAGGACTTCCCGCAGATGAGCTGCCTGTAACTGCAACACTGGGGAGGCAGAGGCATGGAGAGCAATAAAAGTGGGAGGCCATCTTGACCTACGTAGCAAGTTCCAGGCCAGCCAGGTTACAGCACAAAACATTATGTCAAAACCAAAGAAGTGGGGGAGAACCTCCAGTTCCTCTCCTCTCTGGGTGCCTTAAGAGGGAAATGCTTGCCTAAGAGGGAAATGCTTGCCTTAAGAGGGAAATGCTTGCAAGAGTGGTTCTCTCCTTAAGTCAACCACCATCTTTGAGAGACTTCCAGACAGATATACTCCTTGGTTCCCAAAGTTGCTTGTTCTAGTCTGCCACATGTGAGACTAGGATGTTTGTAGGCAGAAAAAGCATCAGGGAAAGAAGCCAAAGGGATTGCTAACAGGAACTAGTCTTGAATCCACCTGAGCATCACACCTTGATTAGTTATCTACTAAGAACTTATCAGCAGTGAGATCTGATAGAAATGAATGTATCTGAAGCACTATTTAGCCCACTGGACAAAGGCACACATTGGGGAGAAAATAAGAGGGTAAAAACCAAGGAAGTAGACATTGCAAGAGAGAGACCAACTTACCTCACATGTGCTCAGGTCAAATGACAGTCATAGATGTTAAGATGTAGAGAACCTAGAGCCCTCATACTTTGCTAGTGAGGATACAAAATGGCTCATAACCTTTTAAAAATATCTGGCTGAGTTTTTTTATTAAAAATATTCTTTCCGAGATGCTGAGCAAGCCCCACCTTTCTCTGACCCTGGGATAGCTAGCCCTGACCCTTGATGGATACTACAGTGAGAGAGCTAATCCCCCCTCATCTGCCATGTGGTGGCATGGGTGAGAGAAAGATGTCCTTCCCCCCCTCACCCTATCACCTGAGGTAGGTGAGAGAGTTGGCCCTGGGGTTGCAGAGTGGAAGAACTAGCCCTGCTGCTCACCAGCTGCAGCACACAGGAGAGCGGGTCCTGTACCCCATCTGGGTATCACACTAGGGCTGACCTTGTTGTTGGGGATGCAGGTGAGCCAGCCCTGAGAGCAAGAGAGCTGACCCCCCCACACACACACCTCTCGTATGCCTCCGACAGCAATCTGTAGTGAGGGCTCTGCACCTTGCCCGGACAAAACAGTCAAGTTGGCCCTGGCGGAGTGAGCGTGGGCAACCCAGATCTGAAGGAGAGCTGGCCTCACTCCTTGCTGGCAGGCTGCATTGGGTGAGCTAGCTGAGGCACTGCTGGTGGGGAGCTTGCCTGGGTAGTAACGATGATGGAAAGCTAGAGAACGACGAATCCAGCTACCACCTAGACCCACCCCAACATCCACCTCATCTATAAACTCTTGGAGAACGTGACCTACAGATCCAAAACGGTAGGATCTCCACAACACAGGACAGCAACGGGCTATTCAAGAGGAGCCCCCGGTGAGAACCCATTACCTTTGATATAGCAGAAACCAGAAACCTTGAGCCAGAGCAATGCCTTGTGGCAATGAAAAAACACTTGAAAGTAAAGAAGAATGAACTAAACGGTAAGTTACATGATTCAACAGGCCACAGTACAGCTTCCACGGCAAGATCTCTCTCTCTCTCTCTCTCTCTCTCTCTCTCTCTCTCTCTCTCTCTCTCTCTCTCTCTCTCTCTCTCTCTCTCTCTCTCTCTCTCTCTCTCTACCTCTGTCTCTCTGTCTCTGTCTCTGTGTGTGTGTGTCTCATTTTCTTTTTGTTTTGTCTTGTTCCTTTGTATTGTTTAGGTTTTGGTTTTTCTTTTAAATTTAGTTTTGTTTTGCGGGGGAGGTTGGCGAGGACAGAGAGTGGATTCATGGGGAATGGGAGATAAGTGGGACTAGAATGCATGATGTGAAATCCACAAAGAATCAATAAAAGTTAAAAAAAAAGCTCTTTCTGTGTAGTCCAATACTTCATCCACTCACAGTATGTATGCAAAAGAAATTAAAACATGCATCCATAAAGCCTTACAGGCAAATATTCAAAACAGAGCTGTTTAAAAGGACCTGGGAATTAGAAGTGGTCTATTGTGGGATGTTACCAAGAAACAACAGGAAACAAACTGCTGATTCACGTTTATCCATGAGTATAAATTGGTACCCCATATAAGAGATGCTGGACAAAAAATAACTATGTATTGTTGGACTCCATCCACCCAAAATGAGCATGCAAAACTGTGGAGAAAGAGCTGCTAAGCGGCAGCCTGTGCAGAGTATAGGAGCTAGAATGCACAAACAAAGGAACTTTTTGGAGTCATGGGAGTGTTCTAAACTTGGATCCCGATGGCTGAATAATTTTATCCATTCACTAAAAGTCATTGAATAGTGCAACTACAGCAGAATTATATGAAGCACGCCTTATGCCTCCATTAAGCTGTTAAATGTATTTTAACTGGGTGAGGGTGTAAAGAGAAAGAATTTGGGAAAAAAAGAAAAGAAAAACGCAAACTTGCTAGGAAGTGGAACCTTAGAGAGTGCAGGCAGACACAGCTGTCTTGTCTGTGTTTTAGCCTTTACTGTTTTCAGATCAGATTCTACATTGTGAGAACTCACAGAATTTAGAAACATTCGGGGGTGACAACACGGCTCCAAATGCTCTAATCAGAAGGACGAATGCTGCCACTGCTCCTCCCTGTGCGCATTTCCCTGGGTATTTGATTCCTGACTTAGTTCACATGTTATATTGTCTTTGCACCAACTGAATTGTCAGAACGTTTTGCAACACTTTTGGCACATTGCAGAAACAGCAAGGCTGAGTTTGAATTCCGGATTTCTTTTTTATTTTAAATTAAAATATAATTTCATCATTTTTCTCTTCCTTCCAAGCAACTGGTCCCACACACCACCCTGCCCCTTGCTCCCTCTCAAAACCATGGCCTCTTTTTCTTTAGTTGTTGTTGGTGGTGGAGTGTGTGTGTGTGTGTGTGTGTGTGTGTGTGTGTATGTGTAAGTGAAGAGCCCAGGTACCAAACTTGTAACATAATCTAGAAAGCAGTAAGCACTCTGGGTGTGAGAGAGTATCGTGTTCTGCACTGCTTGCCCAATTCTCACACCTTGCTAAGAACACTTCTGGAATACTGGCTTTTAGACTCTTGTACTTGAGTCTCTAAAATTATCCATGAACTTTTTTTTATATTTTATTTTGTTTCTTTTTAAAATTAAATTTAAATTAGAAACAAGGTTGCTTCACATGTCAATTCCAGATCCCTCGCCCATTCCCTCCCCTCCTTCCACGCCCTCCCACCAACCCCCCCTCCCAATATCCCCTCATTTCCCCAGGGAGGGTGAGGCCCTCCTTGGGAGTGTCCATAGTCTGTCATTTCATCCAGGGCAGGGCCTAGACCCTCCCCCAAGAGTCCAGGGTGAGAGTGCATCTCTCATTGTTGGATGAGAGTCCAAAGTCCATTTGTATACCCAGGATAAATACTGATCTACTGCCCAAGGCTCAATAGATTACCTAGGCCTCCTCACTGACACCCAGATTCAGGGGGGTCTTGATCAGTCCCATGCTGGATTCCCAGGCATCAGTCTGGGATTCAAGAGCTAACCCTTGTCAGGTCAGCTGTTTCTGGGGGTTAAACCAGCCCAGTCTTAACCCCTTTGGTCATCAGTTCTCCCTCTCTGTCACTGGATTTCTTGAGTTAAGCTCAGTGCTTAGCCGTGGGAGTCTGCCTTTGCTTCCATCAACCACTGAATGAAGGTTCTGTTTCCCAGACTCTCTGGCCATGGGATTGTAGGCTGGCACTCCCCAGATCTATGTCTAAAATCCATATATGAGAGAGTACATGCCATGTTTCTCTTTTTGTGACTGTATCCATGAACTTTTAAGGGACGGTAAGATATTCCGGAGGTACTATAATCAGGAAACAACTGCCGATCGATCACATTGTAATGACTAAAAAAATGAATGTTCCATCTAGCTGAGAGTTTGTTTTTCTAAAGAAATCTGAAAGAGATACAAATGGTTAAAAAAAAAAAAGGAATGAAAAGATTTAACAAATGGGACATGTGACACAGAACGGCTTCACACGACCAATGAAAGCCTCTTCCTCTTGGGAGAGGGATCACTCTTGTTTCGCTTAGCCAAGCTTAACATACAGACATTTAAAGAAATGTGTCCCCAAATGGCCATTTCTTTCCTCATGACAAAGGGATTCTAAATATTTTTTTCTTTGTGGAAAAAAAATACTAACAAAAAACAGTTGTAGACATTTTGTAATTCTTTTTAGAAAAAATAACTGAGGACACATAGTTAATTCTCAACAGCTGAAATTTCATCAACCAACCACACTAATGAGCACTGCCTGGGGACTCCTAATTACATCCACTGGATTGCTGTCACTGACATTAATTTCCATCAACTTCTAGAAAAGGCTTGATGTCTTCTGGATTTTTCAAGCAGGAAAAATTTAAGGATTTCAACAGTTTCTAACTAATCCTAATTTTTATAGCTGGCAGTCTGACATTCTCATGACTGGCGGTTTTACAGTATAACGTGGTACTGAGTTGGAAACACCATGTTGTCATTCATGTGCCCGTCAATACCCATTTTATCAAGATGACTGGGGAGTCCGTATCCGAAACTGTTGTTCATTATTCCATTTTTGTTCTTGACGTATACTCTAGGGTTACTTCAGAAAATTAAGTCCATATAGCCGTCAAATCAAATTCTCTAAATCCGAATTCTATTCCAAGGATTTTTCGGAAGACTGGCTTCCATCTCATCATCTACTTGCTAATTCTACAATTTAAAACAAAAATGTTGTTTTGCTACTATTTTATTACAGTTGTGTTACATGAACTTCCTGCGTTGCTCTCAGCATGAAATTGGAAAGCATACTTCTCAAATGAATCTTCTCTGCCTCTTCTGCTACATGATTGAATAAATAAACACAATGCAAACATTGCCTAGTTTACAAATGCCAGACTTGCAAAGATCCCATGCACATAAATGGCCACAGCTGCCCTGCCCTACACCCAGGCCATGTGCTGTCTCTATTATGGAATATGTTGTGGAAAAGCTTAGAACTTCTGAAGGAATGTGGAATCCTGAGTAGCAGATGACTCTCTTCAGAGATGACACAATAGAAGGCCAACTCAATCTGTTCCCTGATCATGAATTTCTTCTGCCACAAATTTCAGGAAGTCTGGTTTATCTCTTCATCATAGTGCCTAATCGTCTTCAATCTACAAATCTCTTTGAATTACCAAGTTTCTGTAAGACGCAAATTCCTCCCAGAGAAGCAGTTATATTGCTTAATTAAGTCAGCATGCATTGTACTTAATACCTCACTTTAAGAGTGATAAAGGATTACCAAGGAGTCCTAGTAGAGCAGAGCAGTAGCTGTTGTCATGATGGCTATGGTGGCATGGCAGAAGCAGTACGGATTCACTATGTGACACAACTTCAATAAGAACTCCATGTGCCCCTCCTTTTACTCTCCAAAAATCAGGGGAGGAATTTCAGAGAGAAAAGTAGTAGTTCCTCAACTATTTTCAGCCTCACTGAACCCAACACATGCACACACACACACACACACACACACACGCATGCACGCACGCACACGCACACGTACGCACGCACACACACACAGAAGCCTATGAGAGGTGATAGCGAGAAGAGCAAACAATGAAAGCCATCTGAATATTCAGACTCTCTATATCTCTCTGCTGGTCCAGTTTGGCTGGAGTAGGTTCCTTTATCACAATCACTCCTGAGAAACTACGCCTGTAAGGCTGGAGGTTGAGATCTCAGCTCCCTCCTTTTGCCCCTAGTTCTCAAGCTCAGAATGCTTCTCTATCTGCTGGTAACTCCCCACAGACTGCCCACACCTTTGCAAAAGTTCTGTCATTGAACTGCCATTCAAAGTGGACCACATTTTACAGACCATCCCAGGAGTTGTGAAATGCTGGTGATGACAAAGGCAGTCTGGATTCTGGAAGAGCCTACCTGACATCTTATATTGCATATATTGGGCAAGCCCCCATTTGAACATAAGGAGTCTGAGTAGGCTTAAAGAGAGACTATGTGGAGAGTAAGCAGCACTGAGTGAGAAACACCGGCTCCCAAGCCAGAAATTTGGTGTAGTAGTTCCATATGTTTGGGCAAGAACCCTTTAGAAATCCGTTTCTTCATCTGCAAAGCAGCCAAAATAATATCTTCTTCACAGCCTCTTCAGACCAAATGAGGGGAAATACATGAAGAACCAGAATTGAGCTGCAGTCATGTATGTCCTTAATATGTTGTGTGTGGTTATTGCATTTGTTACGTTCTACATGCAGTTGTCCCCAAATGGACAATGACAATATTTAAGTTTCCTGGGAGATTTGTTCCCTCTGTGGTCTGTCCATTGCATACTGTTTGCTGTACTACTCAACAATACACAGATGTGGAACATCAAATAGACCACTCTTTGTCTCTGAAGAACTTCTGGTAGAAAGGACAGTGACACACGGATTGCTGGTGGATGATATCAAGCATGGCCAACAACTCTAGATGAATAATTTAGGAGTAGATGCTGATAAATCTATGAAAGTTAACACTCCAAGAAACTCCTGTCTGATTTAAGAGATTGTAATGTTTCAAAAACGGACTAGGGAGATTATTTCCCCTCCAAATGGCACTGAAAAATATATTTTGCCCACATTGAAAATCTGGACTTAAAATCTCTACCATATTATTTATTAAACAAACAAACAAAATCTATACTTTCAGTGCACAGTACTTTTTGGGCCTCTGGGGAAGAAATAATAACAGTACCATATATGGTTCTTTGCCAGGTACTCCTGTTGCAAAGAGATGCTCTTCCCTATATGATACTGTGTGTCATCTTTTAAATTTAACATTCCTCCTTGGATAAGGCATGTACCTGTGTAGACTTGCAACAGAAAGGATGCTCGATCTTTGGGGAACATCACAGTGTTCTAACAAAGAGGATGACCTCCAACAAAGCTGTCAGGAGATCTGGATTCAAGCACAAGTTCCGTATATTGTGGGAATCCTTTACAGCACTGACATTCTATATTCTATATCTCCAGTGTATTAAACCATATCCAAAAAAAAGAATAGTAAAAACAAACTTGTGTCTGTATTTGAGTGCCGTTATTTGATGTTGAATTGATGACTGAAAGATGGAATTCTCATTGGTTAACAGATTTATATGCTGAGAAATGTTATCTCAGCAAAAGAAAATCATTTTTGATGATCACTTAGAAGACCCCTCCAAAAAAAATGTTGCACTAATCCCAGCACTTAGGAGGCAGAGGCAGGCAGATCTCTGTGAATTTGAGTGAGTTCCAGGACAGTCAGGACTATTATACAGAGAAACTCTATGTCTCAGGAAAAAAAAAGTTGCCTTTCCTCTTGTTGGTGTAAAGAGCAAGATATGGAAGAGAGAGACACTGTAGCACTGAAAGAATTTGAACTTCATTGACGGAACAATGCTTTCCTCCTGGCTTCTGGCCACTGCCTAACTGACACTGTCTATCATTAAAAATGGACATTCACATCTGCTAAATGATGCTAACTCTTCATCTCAAGGCTGTTGTAAAAAAACACAATAATATGTAAGTATATTTTATGAAGGTTAAAACCCTGTGTGAATCTCATTATTATTCCAGGTGAGTGGAGGGGGACAGCTTGATTTTTTTAATTGAGGAAATAGCTCAAGAAGAATATAAAACTTGAAATAATTACTGGAGCTCTACAGGGTAAAAAAATAATGATATCTGTTATTTATTAAGTGCCTGGTATGTGCTATTTGCCCTACATACACTCCCCAAATTCTTAGTATAGCCCTACAAAGTATTTGTTATTCCTATTTTTCAGAAGTGGAAGCAGGCTTAGAGAGGCCATCTGATTTTCCCAAGGGCATACAGAGAGAGGTTTGAGCTTATACTTGAACTCAAGAATGCCTGACCTAAATACACCACATCCTCTCACTTAATATAAAATGTAATCTTGTAGAAGACATCGTCTGAGATGTTCATGGGGAAATTCTAGGAATCCTGCAGCTTTAAATTAAGTGTCCTTGGGATATTTAGGAAATTAATAATGATGATGATAAATAATAATAAAACTCTATACTCATAATATATTGAGAACACATTTTTTGCCTAGCACATGCTTACTTTCTACAGATTTCCTCAATTAACCTGTAAAGGCCTCATGAGGAGGATGCTCCTGCCACTTTGCAGATAAAGAAACAGACTTCAAAGGTTAAGACACTTGCCTGGGGGTATCTGGTCCCCCTGCAGAAGGGCTGGGATTGGAAGCCAGGTGTTTCGTACTCAAGATCCTGAGCTCTTTCTCGTCTTCATAGAAGCCTCCATCCTTATGTTAAATCCTTATGTTTATGTGGTGCACATAACTCAGACATGAGCTAAAATGCCCAGCTGCCTCTTCCAGAACTGAGATTTCCTTGGTCTGAATTACCAGCATGTCAGTCCCCGCATTCCCAAGGCTTCCAATCTGGAAGACTTTCTCTCTTGCTGTTTAGTTAATTGCTGCACATTTTTTCAAAGCCCAGTTCATACCCAGCTCCCCATAATGCCTACTTAACCTGCTCTCAGAAAAACCAATACAGATATTCTTTGCTAGACTCACACACTTTTATGATTAACCGTACACCACAGCAGGATCTTACAGCCCTTTTCTTCTATTGCATGATAAAGTAGCATGCTATACTGGAATCCCTATGACTGTAAATAAGTCACTTAAACCCTCTGAACCTCAGTTTTCTTACCTCCATATTAGTGTTCTCAAAGGTCTCCATAATTTTAAAAATACAGTCTCCATAGTGACTACTGGAGCCCATGGGTGGCAAGGGTGGAACATGACTGGATATGATCAATGCACACTCTACGCACATATGGAAATTCCACACAGAATGTCATTAAATTCCATGATTAATACACATTAGTAAAAATCCATGTGGAAAAATGTATCTCTATTTTCCTAAGTTTTAGGTCCTCAAGAAGGCGATGAGTTACTCAAAAGTTTGTATTTGTGTTTTCGTTCCCATAATGTCAGACTGAGAAAACCCTGAATACTTATTTGTCATAGATGAATAAACACATGTTATAAATGAAAATATATGTTATAGGCTATGGGCAAAAATTAGTAACTTGATAATGTCCAATAACATAAAGAATTCAGGAAAAGAAGAATGGCAGAAAAATGCTAACTCAACAGTCTAGATGGGGAATTAGCAAAATAGGATGAATCTATTTCATCTGCTTTAAAAAATAACTTATTCGCTATATGTAGAGCAACTGTTTTCAATGGCTAAGGTAAAAATGGTCTGATGACTTAGAATTCACAGCAGAAAGATAAGCAAATAGTCAATCCAGTACTCATATAGATGAGAATTCACTCTTGTTGTCTGTAAGGGGGGAAATAAATGGTTCACTGTGTGCTGTTGCTTTGCCACGTTTTAACAAATGCTAGAGGAAATTCATATAAAATGTCCTTCTCTAGCTAGATCTATGCCAATGTCTTCACAGAAGTGGTGACTAAGATTGTATAGGAAAGGAATGAAAGAATGTACAAGCAATAAAGATCCATGTCTCATTTTGAAAAAAAATTGCTTCTAGTTCTTAAAAAGGAATCTAAAACGTGCTTCATTTAACCTTTGAATTATTTCTGAAACTGCACAGGAGCACTGAACTTTTTCATCATTTTGATTCAACAACTGCTCTCATTTTAAATCACTCATCGAAAAATAAATGATGGCAGATGTACAGACAATGAGAAAGGAGTTGGTGAGAGATTAAACCCTACAACATTAACATGAATACTGGTATATCACAGCTACCTTTTCTTAAGTTTGTACTAATTATATAGTATGTATGCAAAAATTAAGGAAATAGATAATAGAAAGAGAAATTTCTTAGAAATGAAATCCATATCTTTACATCCATCAGAATATTTTTCAAAACAAACACAACTAAACACAGCAGTGAAAGGAAAATGTTTTCTAAAACAACTCTCTTGCAGAGTTAACACCTTCCTTTATAAGCATGTCTCCTACTTTGCTTTTTGTTTCTATGACAAACACCAGGACTGAAGGCAATGTTCTAGGAAAGAGGTTTATTTCATCTCACACTTTCAGTCAGTCTCTGAGGGAAGTTAGGGCAGGAATTCAAGCAGAAACCATGGAATGACGCTGCTTATTGGCTGACTTCCATTGGCTTGTTCAGTTTGCTTTCTTATTATATAGCCCAAGCCCACTTGCCTACTGATGATTGCCGCCACAGTGAGATGTGCCCCGCCACACACATCAATCATCAATCAAGACAATTCCCCACAGACATGCCCAAAGGCCAATCTGACATAGGCAATTCCTCAGCTGAGGCTCTCTCTTCCCAGGTGACACTAGTTTGTGTCAAGTTGACAATAAATACTAACCCAGTACAGCATAGTAGGGTAATGATTAATAGTTCTTAAACATTTCAAATCTTTTTTAATGTATCTTTATTCGATATCCTTTATAGGGATCCCTCCAGAGATATTGTTAAATAATTTTCTGTATTACATCCTTTTCATTGAAATATAACACATGCCAAGAAAGCCATCTTTTTTTAAGTGTGCAGTTAAATTTTAGAGAGATCACAAATTGTCCAATTCTATAGTGGTTGCCGCTCAAAACATGCATTGCAAAGATATTGTTAAATAATTTTCTATATTATGTCCTTTTAGTTAAAATATAACACATGCCAAGAAATTCATCCTATTTAAAGTGGGCAGTTAAGAGATTTTACTGTAGTCACAAATTGTCCAATTCTGTAGCAGTTGCTTCTCAAAACCTGCATTTACCTGGAACCTTCAGCTGTGACCTTATTTTGAAAAGGAGTTATTGCCAATGCCATTTAAAAAATCACAAAATAAATTCATCCTGTATTAGTCAGTGAGTCTCAGACCCAACATCAACTGTTCTTATAAGATTGTGTAAGACACAAATGAGGAGAATCATAGAAGAAAGGGTAATTCGAATATGGAGGCAGAGACTAGAATAATATGCCTACAAGCCATGGAATGCTAATAGTTGCTGGCAGCCAGAAGCTATAACAGAGACAGTAAATGAACCCTTCCTCAGAGAATCTACAGAATAACCCAATCCTGATAATGCCTTGCTTCCAGACTTCTGGCCTCCAAAAAGATGCAAGAGAACAAATTTTTACGGTTTTAAACTACCACATTAGAATCAACTCTTAAAAGTTAATACAAATCCACACTACTTCTTAATTTTAAGATATTTTCTTCACTCCCAAAAGAAAACCATTAGCAGTCATATTAGTCAGTGTCCTCTAAAGGAACAGAACTGATAAGATGAAAAAACATTAACATATGCATTAATATATATGGAAATTAAGTACATATGTATTTTTTTTGCTTTTTTTTTGAGGCAGGGTTTCTCTGTATAGGGTTTCCATCTGTCCTAGAACTAACTCTTGTAAACAACCAGGCTGGCCTCAAACTCAGAGATCTGCCTGTCTCCGCCTCCCAAGTGCTAGGATTAAAGGCATGCACCACCACTGCCCAGCTACATATGTATTTTTTTAAGGGAATTGATTTGAATGACTCACAAGATGTGGTCCAGACAGTGACTGTCTTATGACAGAAAACCTGAAAATCTGGTGTTTGTTCAGTCCCTAAGGCTGGATGTTCCAGCAATCCCAATACGATAAGAGGGTCCTGGAGGATTCTGCACCTGAATCCTGAAAAAAATGCGTTTATCAGGAGCCACAGCAACAAAGTAGACAAACTTGCTAGTGAGAGGCAAGCAGGCAAAAGCAGTTTCATGCTTCTGAGTCCTTTTATGTATGCTGCCACCAAAAGATGTGGTCCAGGTTCACAGTGGGTAGTCCTGCTTTAAATAATTTGATTAAGAAAATCCCTCAACCAACATGGCAGGATATCCCTAATGGTATAATACTGGCATTCATTTCTTCATGGTAACCAACAGCTGTCTGTGTGGACTCAGCAAGAAGGAAATCACGGCCGGTACTAGAAACCTAGCCAACCATACAGGACTAGTGAGACCATGGATCTTAGAAGAGAACCTACCTCCACGACTTTTCTGACTCTCATAATTCCTAGTTCTAAACAAAAAACTGTCAAGATGCAAGAAAAACTGATCATGGGTCTCCCAGCCCTAGGTGACAAAGATCTGCAACACAACTCCTGAACCCAAGGCTCAGAAAACATCACAGAAGAAGAGGTGGAAACGTTGTAAGAGCCAGAGGACCCAGACATCTGCTGTGAGAATGTGTCTCCTAGAAATGACTTCAACAATGTAGCTGCCTAAACAAAACCTGGACAAGGGCAAGACTAATAGACATGCTATGTAAAAGTGGGAAATATCACTGAGTCCCCTCCAAAACTAAAAACTACAGGCACCTTAGGATGCTGAAAGTGGGAGAAGTAATCTCCCCCATTGATGATCTCCAAATCACTTACCCAATACCAAGTGGCCAGCAATACTAAATGGGTTCAGCAACTTGTGTGTGTGTGTGTGTTTGTGTATGTGTTACATATGTAAATATAATGCATATGTATATATGATAATACATATGTATATGAATATATCAATTAAGGAAATATTAATCTCCTGATAATTAGAGGCTGGGATCATCTTTGGTTTTCTACCCAGCAAGACGTTGAATTATTTATCTTTGTCCAGTTTTATTGCTTTTTGTTTGTATGTTTTGGAGCACTGTGAGTATATATGCCCAAACCATGACCAAAAAAAACAAGTTGATGAGAAAAGTTGTGGGTTTTTTTTTTTGGCTTACCCTTCCATATTGCTGTTCATTATTGGAAGAAGTCAGGAGAGGAATTCAAACAGGGCAGGAACTGGAAGCAGGGGCTGATGCAGAAGCCATGGAGGAGTGCTGCTTACTGGCCTGCTCCCCGTGGCTTGTTCAGTCTGCTTTCTTCTAGAACAGAGGACCACCACTCACAATGGGCTGGGACCTCTCAATCACTAATTAAGAAAATGCCTTACAACTGGATCTTGTGGAGAAATTTTCCAACTGAGGTTCTCTCCTTTCTGATAACTCTAGCCTGTGTGACAAGTTGACATAAGACTAGCCAGCACAATTATTATATTTGTTTTCCTCATATATTGATTCTTTTATCATTATAAAGAATTCTCTTTTTGTCTGCAGTAACAATTTTCTTCTGAAAGTCTGTTTCATCTTCTCTTAACATAGACACACTAGCTCTGCTTGTATAGTGTATCTTTTCTTTTTTCTTTTTCTTTCTTTTGTTTGTTTGTTTGTTTGTTTTTCAAGACAGGGTTTCTTTGTATATCTTTGGAGCCTATCCTGGCACTCCACTCTGTAGACCAAGCTGGCCTCGAACTCACAGAGATCCACCTGCCTCTACATCCCAAGTGCTAAGATTAAAGGCGCCACCAACGCCTGACTAGTGTATCTTTTCAATCCATCTGGGTCCTTAAAACTGAAGAGTGTCTCTTATCACCAAAGTCCACTGAAAGAATGTCTTCTCATCCACTCTGTCAAACTTTATACTGTGAGATTCTTTTACATTTAATGTGGTGATGATAAGGCCATGCTTATGTCTGCTATTTTGATTTGTGTTTTTAGTAGGTCATATGTCTTCTTTTATCCTGTCCATCCACTTATCACTTCTTTTATGTTGATATTTTTGCTGTTTTCAAGGTTACCTCACACCTGAGAAGGAGGAAGATAAAAATAAAGCCAATTAAAATAGACGAAATCAATTTTGTGAACAAGATGCAGCTGTATTTCTTGAATTTTTGTAAATATTAAGTCAAGTTTTAGAGATTTTGAAAGAATGATTCTAACTTTTGCCTATAAAAGAGTGAATTTTATGGAGGAGTGAATAAGAGGTCTTTATATGTCACCACCAATGAAACCACCTATTATCTCTTTGGATCTTTGTATGAGAGTTGGGGACATAACTATCATTTCTAGATGGAGCACATTAGTAGTTATGTAAGTGTTTCGTTGATGCCATAATAAATTTTCAGAAAGTCTGCAGATTTAAATAACATACCTTTAGGCTCTTACATAAGATCAGTTGAAATCCAACATCTGATTTGAGTCTCACTAAGCCCTAACCAATGTTGCCAGAGCTTCAGCCCTTTTTGGGATCTCCAGAAAAAACCCATTTACTTGCTCATCTGGGATGTTGGCAAGATTCAATGCTTGGAGTTGGACTGAGTCTCCCCTTTCCTGTTTGTTGGCTATCAGCTAAGTGCCATTCCTACTTCTTCTAAACTTTCCTCGTGACTTTATTTCTTCAATGCCAACAATGGTAGATGTCATCTTCCTCACACTTCAAATGTTTTCTACCTTTCTTCTGTTCTCAGAAACTGACCAATCTATCTTTTCTTTCTGCTCTTAAACTTGTATGGAATAGTTGTTCCAAGATAACTCCATGTAGTAGAAGTTTTTAGTGTAATTCTGCATGCAGATTTCCTTCTCTACATTACATAATATACTAAGTATTCCACACATTTGGGCATGTCTGTCTACCACATGATAGCTCAGAAAATGACTCCAACAAAGCTAATGAGTAGAAGAACTGAAACTAGAATTCAGGTCTCCTAATTCCTTGAACAGTCCTCATTTATCATATGACACAAACCGATATGGCAATCTAACCATCCAAACTACTTTAGCCAGCTTGCTGTTGATCCTGAAGTCACAGAATGTTAAAGAATGAAAGTCTCTCTGAATTCAGTCCTATTATTTGACAGTTAAGAAAAATAAGACCCAGGGTAGTTAACGTCCTACTTGCAAGTTCCATAAAATCTAAACCACAGCCAGGCCTCTCACTGATGGTTTTTCCACCCCAAAACCCTTTCTCTAAAGCCCGTATTCTCACAACATACATCGGCCACTCAAATTAGCCTTGCAGTACTCGACAATTAACAGCCACACACACTTGATCCATAAACTTTTATTCCCATTCTATCAACCATTCCCAGCTACCCATGAGTCTCTAAAAATACCTCATTAAAATTTTATGACTTGAACTTTTTCTTATGACTTCTCTGAACGCAGATTTTCATGTAGATCCCATCTCACCAAAGAATCAAAGATTACAGTCATTCCCCACACCCTGTGCTCATTTATTCCTACCAAGGCCACCCAGAACAAGACGCCTTTGTGGTTCCTCTAGATCACACTCACAAGCCAGAGCGAGAGAGGAAGGGAGAATTGGCTCGTAGCACAGTTCCACGCCCCTAACCTGAAGTCAGTCCTATAGATTCCACTGATGCTGGAATAGAGGCAGTAGGGGCCACCTGGCAGAGGTCATTGCATTCGGACCTTTCTAACAGCTTTAATAGCTAGACCTACATTGCACTGATTCTCAGCATTTGCACTCACATTTTCATTTTTTTTAAAAAAAAAGGTAAAATTTTTAATGTTATTTCAACCTCAATTTCGACTTACACAGTTAAAATTACCGCAAGGAAAAAAAAATACCTGTGAGGGGAAAAAAAGGATCTACAGCTTAGAAAAACAAGTGAAAGGCATTGTGTTGGCAGGCCCTAAGATAAATTAAAATAATATTAATGTATCTACTGCAAAAATATGTATCTCAGAATAGAGCAAGACCTACTCAGAAGGCTCAGCTAACTCAGGAAGCCGACCAACAGGACAGGTAGCATGGACCCTTCCATCTGTGACCCTCTCTCATTCCCATCTGGCAGGACCAAATCAAACACCTAAAAGTCAGAGCAGAGTGTGAGACTTCTCATGCTTATTAGGACAGCTTCCATCCTGGTCCTTCATCATCAAAGGAAGTCAGGAACTCAAGCAGAGCAGAAACCTGGAAGCAGGAGCTGCTGCAGCATCCATGGAGGGATGTTGCTTACTGGCTTGTTCTATGTGGTATGCTCAACCCTCTTTCTCGTAGAACTCACCACCCAGTGGTGACCTCACCCACCTCAGGCTGGACCCTCCCCCATGAATCACTAATTAAGAAAGTACCCTACAAACTTGCCTACAGCAGGATTTTATGGAAACATTTTCTCAGTTAGGGCTCCCTCCTTTCTGATGACTCTATCTTGTGTCAAGTTGCCATAAAACTAGAGAGTGCAGACCTCTTTGTTCATAACATGAAAAACAAATAGTGTGTGTGTGTGTGTGTGTGTGTGTGTGTGTGTGTGTGTGTGTACAATTAAAGGAAAAGGGATCACAAATTTGAAAGAGAGCAAAAGTAGGTTTAAAGGGGGGTAAAGGGGAGGAGAGAAGTGGTATAATTATTATATATTATCAAAAAATAAAAACATTATTTTGGAAAAAGAAAATGGTTGAATCTTCTATACTCTCCTATACCATCAGATTTCTCCAAAATCAGGTCCAACAAACTTGATACCCAATGCTATGCCTGCATCTACTTCAGGACACTGCAGTTCCTTTGCTCAGTCTCAAGTATAAACAAAAGTCTCCTTCCCCAGAAGTCTCAAGAACTCTGTTCATGTCCAAAGACAACACTTGCTTCATTTTTCCCATTCCTCTTTTCCATTAATTGTCCTTTCCTTAAATGAGATTCTACCTTTTCTCTGGTCCCTTCCCTTTTTGCCTTTAAACCCATTCAATTCTTTCTAGCAAACAAATGGACTCCGTTTTTCTCTCCTTCCTTATATAAAATTTCTCAAGGAATAGACCAAAATCCCACTTCTGTCCTTAAATTTACCCATGATTCTCAAAATTTAACTTGTCTTCAGTTGTTTTATTTACATTGCATGTTATACATTAAAATTTTTTCTTCCACTCCAAAATCTAATGTTGTTTACTCATCCTTTCTTACTCCATGTCTAAGCAGTTGCTAATCTGTACCCAGTCTCCCTTCAACATTTTGAATGTTTCTTTCTTCTTCCTTGCTGCTACCACAAGTACTTACAACCAGTCAGATATATACCAACCCCTCTACTCTGGTATTTACTTTTCCTGTTTTTAACTATTGAAATGCCACACATGCCTGAAAGTCTTTCAAGAATGTCCATAGAATTAAACATCAGTGCTATTTTTTATAATTTTATAATTATAAATTATATATATATTATAAATTTTATAATTCCCTATGAACACCTATCTCTACTACTGACAGTGTCTCGCATATAATCCTGATGTTTAGGCAATGTCTCTAGACTGATGACCAGACTGATGGCAACAGAAAGACCTTACCGAGGAAATCCTACTCTGGGAGGATGAATTTGTCATGGGACACACACACCGGCAGATCGAGTTATACAAATAGCAGTATTTGCTCGGTTTGTTGCTATTATACACAGAACATTCTTTCATTTCAATTTGAAGAGCTGTTTTAAGTTTTAAACACTCTAAAAATTGGTAAATAGAAAAAAATAGTTAAGCATTTTACTAACCATACATCTTAAATTTGAAGACATTACTAACTAGCCTGGCATAGATTTGTAGGCAGCTAGAATGAATATAATTGAGCATTGGTAACAATGTGGAAAAATATTCATTAGCAGCCAGATTATTTCTGTAGGATTTCTGTTTGCCTGCTGATTTGCCCCATAACTCTCATATAGAGCAAATGGAACCAAAGTGGTGAAACGCACACACACGCACACACACACACACACACACACACATTGAAATTGGCACTATCACAAATCTTCTGAATAAACAAGTTTATACAATCTAGCTTTGCCAGCCTGAGGATAATCCGATAAAACAAAATAAAATAAAATAAAAATGAGGTAGTCCTTAACTAAAAACATGTTTTTGTAACTGCAAACTTTTTAAATTTGTTGATGATGAATTATTCAATACCCAGAGTAACAATAATAAAAAGGGAACATTTTACAAAGATATCTACATTCAGAATAGTTTATAATCATAGGTCCACAAAGCACAATTAAAATTACTAAGAGACATTACATGTCCCTTCTTGAAATCATATCTGTCTTTAAAAATGTCTACAAGCACATTTAATTACTGTAGCCATTTAAACAAATAAAAATTATCCACCTACCCAAAGCCACAATTCAATTACTCATTTTGCAACACCAAAACCTTTAAGCTGAAGAAAAATCAAGAGTCTTGGGAAAGTTAAAATTTGTTAGTGGAATGAAAAGAAAAGAAATGTATGCGAGCCCTCTCCTTCCCTGTTTTATTAGGCCATCTTGAGCAATTAGCTTATGAAACTAATCATATCCCAATTCTGTTATTCTACTTACAGAACCAAGAGTTGGAAAAATAAACATTTCTAGAATGAAAAGGCGATCAAAACAGGCAATATTGACAAATTCTGAAAACGGAATCTAAACAAAGAAATGTAGGGAGGCTAAAACTGGATCTCTCTATCCATCTATCGGTAATATATATAGATAGATAGATAGATAGATAGATAGATAGATAGATAGATAGATACCGATAGATGGATGGATAGATATTCAAATATATGGGGTTTTTTTCAAGTTTAGTTATAAGACCTAAATTGTGTCGTCTGGCATCACCTGCTATGAAGGGCATTTCTCTGATGCCTCTTCATCACACATACACACACACACACACACACACACACACACACACACACACACACACACACGGGGCGGGGGAGGGCACCCAGGAGCCATGACCTATGAGAGAAATGCATGCTTCGGAGTCAGCCCGGGTTCAGGTCTTGGCTCTGTGACTTAGGGCTGCGCGCCCTTGAGCAGTACTCGGTTCTTCACCTGCCCAGATGGAAGAAATGCTGTCAACTTCAGAAAGCGTTTGTTGGAATTAAATGAGGTAATGTCTGCGGTGGCAAACGTGATTGTCTTCTCCTCTTTAGTGGAACTACACGCGGGGAACAATGGTTCCTGCATTAGAGGGTTAATGAAGAAAAGTTATTCTAAGCTGCTGGTTCAGGTACAGGCATCCTGTCCCAGACAGCCCATCAGTCCCACTAATGGGATTTAAAGCAGTTGCTGCCTCTTCCTCAGTCGTGTAATGATTTCTGGATAGCCTGAGAGGCCCATTATCTGCAGTCCATACTCCTGTTCGTCTGGCGATAATGACTTCTTAGTACTACAGCAGACTGCGGCCTTCCACTTCCTGCCATACCACACTGTGCAAGGGACCGGCACTGAAGTCAAAGACAAATTGTCTGTCCCGCCACAGAGGCCAGTGGTCTGTGAAACAGTGCCCACCGACTGTGACAACAGCTCCTGGAGCCACCACTAAAGCCAGAGTGTCCTCAGAGGGGTTTCTGGGAGAATGCAAATATGATAGATGAGGGTTTTCCAGTGAGAAAGTGAGACCCCCAGATCCCCAGAGAGCCTCTGAGGTTGATGTCAAAGTACCAGGAACTTCCGCCAGCCTAGAACTATCTCAATCAGCTCCTATCCACTGTCGGCAGAACTCAAGGGCAAGCAAAACAAATGGGGGTGTGGGAGCCACAAGCTACAATTTAAAAATCAATGCTCAGATGTGATAATTAACTTAGGTTCCCATTAGCATTTTCCTTCCTTTATCCTTTGTATTCTCTATCTTGCCATTTTTAATCTTATTATGTAATTCATCTCAAATACTGTTAAGTTGTAGGCAAGATATAGATCCTCAATAAATAAACCAAATAAGATAATAAATTAAAGAGCTTCTAACAGGCTTGAGCAGATCCCAAAAGAATTCTTGACATTAATCATGGGAAGAGCCTTTTGTCCAAATCAAGGAAGAGACAGGCCGTTCATTCTGCAGTGTGATTTGTCAAATCAACGGTAAAGTAGGAGTCAGGTGGAAGGGAGAGGATGTACTTTGCGGTAACTGTGACCTACAAAAGTAAAAGAAAAAAATTGTTTTACAGTTAATTAGCTATATAAGAAAGTTTTCTTGGCTATTTCAGTTAAAGTAAATATCAAGTTTCTTGACAGTTATCTCTGGGTTTGCTTAGTAAACAAATATTTGTGGTTTTGAATGCATGGTGCTGAGATGTTCAGTCAGTAAATTGTTTGCCATGAAAGCATAAGGATCTGAGTTTGGAGTTCCAAGACTGGGTGGGTAGAGACAGGAAGATTCCTGATGGCTTTCTGGTCAACCAGTCTAAGCCCAATCAAAAAGGATCAGGTTCTATAAGAAACCTTATTTCAAAAAGAAAGATGAACAGCCATAAGGAAGGTACCAAAGGTTGGTCTCTGGCCTTTACATGTGTGTGCATGTGGACTTATACATGTGTCACGCCCGCCTCGACCAGCAAGGAAGACGCAACGCCCAGACTCTTCTTTAAGCAGTCTATTCAGGAACCTTACACAATCTTTTCCCGGGGGAGCGCCAGGGAGCCCCAACCCACAGCTTAAAAGCCCTTGGGTGGCCAACCCCAGTATGCCACGTGGAACATGCAGATAGGTCCACGTACGCGGAAGCAAGCCTGATATCCAGCCTTAACCAAATACAGGTGTTGTTTATCATAGAGAGCACCTGCTGTCAGGCTAGCAGAAGGCGGAAGCCAGCACCAGCTCTCTACATACATGCAAATGCATGCACACAAAACCTTCACTACTGAAACTAGAGAGACTATGTCAAACGTTGGTAAGACTTCTGCATACCTTGTTATGATTATTTGGAAAGGAATCTGGCAAGTTGTTGTTGGACATTCTTGTTATTCCCTTTATGGGAATTTATTTTTTTTTAATCCAAAATGTAGGCAGAAGTGTTGAATGATATTATATCAAAATAGAAAGACATGATCTAAAAAGTGTCTAATTATAGAGAAAGTAGTATACATTTGGCATGCCTCCATGGTAAAGCAGCACCATTGACATTTTTTAGTAAAATTGGAAAGACAACAAAGTAACTAGGATTTTAAAGATTTGAAGTGTCTATATAGCAACTACACAAAGCAAAAATAAGTACAAAATGTTAAAGTTACAAGGAAATTTAATTAATCACACGTATCTTCTCAAATTCCTAGGTCATCTGAATAACTGCACATTATATTTATAATCTGGGAACAACACATTATAATCCTTGAGGAGTAAATAAATGGTGTTTGGATTCAGAATAAAATCACTTCACACGAGCATAACCTTGGCATCTCCAGCACCAAGAATCCTGAACACAGACAAGAAAGGAGACTGAGACACGACCAGAATGTATGGGGCCTGGTGAGGAGAAGCACCTCACTGACAATCTGGCCCCCCAAAGTGAATGATCATCTCAAAAGCCCTGGGTGCCTCAGGGTGAAGGGGAATGAAGATGAAACTCTGAACATAAAATAAATCAAGTTTTTGAGACTGACCAAAAATAACTAAAAGTAGAATTAGTAGGCAAAGATATTAAAAGTTATTATAACTATGTTTCATATATTCATGAAGCTAGAAGAAAGGTCAAACATATTAAAAAGAAATGTTGAAAACACAAAAATTAGAAATCCAAACTATAGTGTCTGGAGGAAAACTACTGGATGGTATTAATAGCATATCAGACAATATGAAGAGTACAGAGAACTGACAAACTTGAACAAATATAAATAGAAATGTAGAAACTCAGAAAATCAATCCTGGCAAAAGAGGAGGAGGAGGAAGAAAAAACAGGAGTAGTCAAGAAAGGGAAGAAAGGCTTCCAGTAAGGAACAGAAGTAGCTAATATGAATGTAGTTGTAGTCAACAAAACAAAAAGAGTGAAGAAAAGAAAAACACCTAAAGACAATAATCATATTTTGTAAATTTGATGAACTGTGTTATATCCAGATCTAAGTAGTTTGAAAATATCTCAACAAATTGTAAGCACCAGAACTGAAAATGGAGGTTTATCCTGCAACCCCAGCATTTAGAAGGCTACAACAGGAGGGGTGTCATTAGTTTAGGCCAGCCTGAACAATATAATTAGTTAAAGCCAGCATGGGCTACACAGTGAGACCCTGTCTGGAAGGAAGAGAGGGAGGGAGGGAGGGAGGAAGGGAGGGAGGGAGGGAGGGAGGAAGGGAGGGAGAGAGGGAGGGAGGAGGGAGGGAGGGAGGAAAAACTATACCAAAGCATGTCACAATTAAATTACTTAAAATCGAAAAGTAGGAAAAATACAAGACAGGAAAAGATGAACAAAGACAAGGAAGATGGTAGATTTCTTATTGAAAGTTAACACCAAAAGGTGTGATTTCTTCGATATATTTGCTTATGCCAACCTAGAATTCTGTACAAAATAAAGTAACTTTTGAAAGACAAGTAGAGATATTTATAAGCACATAAAAATGTAAAAGGATTTATTATCAGTAGTTATCCAGGCAGATAGAATCATGTATCTACACAAAGGAAAACATAATTAATAAAATGTCTTTTCTCTTATTTTTTAATTTGTATAAACTTTGTTACTATAGCTCTTATTTTTAAATCTCTTTAAATGTAATCTTAAATTCAAAATATATGGATATAAATATAAAAAAATTTTGTTACATTTAAATATATAATTATATTTTTAGGGTTAGGGCTATTTTTGACGTAATTTTTAAATATAAAACAAATATATTTGACTACTTAGCGCAAACAAGCATAATAATATACTGTCAGAGCCGGGCGGTGGTGGCGCATGCCTTTAATCCCAGCACTCGGGAGGCAGAGGCAGGCGAATCTTTGTGCGTTCGAGGCCAGGCTGGACCGATAGCCTCCGAAACAATACAGAGAAACCCTGTCTCGTAAAACCAAAAAAAAAAAAAAAAAAAGAAGAATATACTGTCAGATTTCATATGTATATATTTCATAACTAGCATCCAAGAAAGGAGAAATGGAAGCACACTGTTAAAAAGTTCTTATGCTACAAGGAAGGTCTGGCATCCATTATGTGAAGGATGCCATCTTAGCTTATCAGTGTAAGCCCAAGAGTAATCACAAAAGAAAACCTCAAAAAAAGGACCATAGCTAATATGACAACAAAAAAGTCTAAATGAGGTTGTAAAAACATTCAGCACACAAGGAAGAACAAAAAATATATAGAAGCTTGAAAATAAGAAAAAGATTTTTAAAATTATAAAACTTAAGCCCAATTATAGAAATAAATACATTAAACATGAATGATCTAAACACTCTAGTTAAAAGACAGCAACTGCCAGGCTGGATATAAAAAAAGAGTTAAATTTAAAGACACAAATAACAAGAAAAGACTGGGGGAGGTATTCTGTGCTAACAATGACTTTTAACAGTTATACAAGTATCAGACATAAGTTTAAGTAACATTTCACTTGATAAAATAAAATTATATATATTTGATGTGTGTTGCATAATGCTTTGATGCATGTGTATGCCATGTACTGTAACCATGATTTTTGTTTTTAAAAAACAAAAATATTAGGCATATACTATAATAGACACATAATGTTCAAATGATGAAACTGCAAGGAAAATTAGACCACCAGCATTTAGAGATTTGGACATCATTTGACAATAACAGAACAAGTAGGCAGATGATTGGTAAGGACACAAGTACTTGAGCAGATTAATTAACCATCCTGATATTCTGCTTGAAAGACACAGAATACCAAATATGTACTCAATAAGTAGATATTCTGAATAGTCCCATGTTTACTAAATAAATTGAATTTGTAGACAGAAAACCTCCAGGTCTAAATGAATTCTCCGGTTAATTCTACCAAGTACTTATAGAAGCAGTAACACCAATTCTATACAAACTCTTCAAGAAATTTGAAAAATCAGAAAGTAATTTTAAACTGATTATATGAGATCAGCATTAATTCAACAAAATTACAAATCAATATCAATCATAACCAGCAAATTCACAACACAATTTTACTAACATCACAAATGTTTATCAAGTTAAATTCAATAGTATATACAAGATGTTATGAATTATAATCAAGTAAGTTTAATTGTAGGAATGTAAGGGTGGTTTAGCATTGACAAAAAAAATCAATGAATGTAAATATCTGCATTAATAGCTTAAAAAAGGAAAGACAGGAAGCCAATATAAAAGGAGAAGGCGGGGAGAGAAAAAATAACACTAAATATGTCTGATAAAACCTTAAGGAATCATATTATTTCATATATACCTAAAGTTTATCTATAATATCCACTAGTGTATATGCAGAGACTTTGGACAACCGAGTAGGTGCTGTCAGCTGAGCCTAGGTCTTCTGTAACTACAGTTCCAGGGGAGTCTTATGCCATCTTCTGGCCTACCTGGACACCTGCACACGCATAGTACACATAAATTCACACAGGCACACACGCAAATAAATAAATAAACAAACTTCTCTTGAAAGGAATTGCTGTTGTATAAAATAATTGCCTCTCAAAATAATAACAAATGAAGAAAGCCAAACCACGCTGAAAAAGAATATGTAACACATAATACAGTTCCATTTTTATACAAAATATTAGAAAAAATCCAAAAGCACAAAAATAATAGGTAAGAGTTTCTGGGGAAACGATGGAGTACAGGGGAGGGGAGGAGGAAGGATTTGAAAAAAATATAGGCGTTGTTGGCACACGCCTTTAATCCCAGCTCTCGGGAGACAGAGGCAGGCAGATCTCTGTGAGTTTAAGGCCAGCCTGGTCTACAGAGTGAGTTTCGGGACAGCCTCCAAAACAATACAGAGAAACCCTGTCTCGAAAAACCAAAAAAAAAAAGGTATGTTAAATATGTTTATTATCTTCATTGCATTAATCATAGGAGTTCACGTGTGTCAAAGTTTACCGTAGTATACCCATAAATCTTGAAAACTTTTGTATGTCTATCATACTTCCATCAATATACTTATTTAAAGCCCCCAAAAAATTGAAAATTACCCAAAGGAGGCAATTTGGGTGACATACTGTAGATAAGAGAAGGAAGAGTGGCTGAGAAACAAAATATCATTTTTTAACTACAACCAAAACAAGGAGATATAGGGAGAAATGCCTATGTAGCAAGACCCCTGCAGACACACTCCTCCTTCCTAAAGACTTTTCTTGGACAACAAAGCATGCCATCAGTGGATGTATGCCAATGTCTGGTTAAATCAAATATTGTACTTAGTGATTGGCACTGTTCTTTAGGTCTGGCTGATTGCCTTTCAGCCCGTAAAGTCGTGTACATCTGGCTAATTGTTGAACCACATAGAAAACTGAGGACGAAGACATTGACCAAAAGAAAGGATTTGCAACTACACCCGGAAGAAAACCTGATTGTGTATTGCGTATTTGCGTGGTTGGGTTCAAAATGATCAAGTGCTGACTGGCTTGTCCCATTACCAGTTCAAAAGGATAAGATATGACACCCGTATAAATATGAAAGAAAGAAAAGAAGAGACAAGAACACGAGACAGAAAATGATTGGTAAGCTGATTTTATTTTATAACAGGAGGAATCGAAATCATGTGCCGTCTGAAAGATAAACAGGAGAACTGAACAGAAAATTTAAACTTTCAACTACGTCTGAATTCTATAAAGCTGCAATCAGATCTGCCATTGGCAAGCCACAAGTACTTTGTGTGACACAGGGACAGAGGCAAAACAATCCTTCAAAATTGGAATACTAGGCTTGGCTGCTGATGTAATAGGGAACAATGATTAAACTATCAATCAAACAGATTTTTTAAATATGTTGCATGTCATAGCCAGAGATTTCAAACCCAGGACAAAATCTGGTGTTCGTTACAACAGAGATGAATTGGGTGGTCTCCTAGTACGCAGATGATCACAAAATCAGCATAATGTGGGAATCACTTCAAGGACTATTTTCTTCATCTCTCCTCATGAAGATTCCAAATTAATAAAAGCAGTGTTATAGATTTATGAGTCATGGCCCTGCAGAGTGTTTTATGCTATCCTCCGACTTATTTACCATGTTTCAAAGCAAAATCATCTAATCTGAACGCCATACTCCAACTATATCTAAATATCTTTACTTTTTAAACAATTGGATTCCTGGTTATTTTTTCCAGATGCACAAATCTTCCAAAATAAAGAAGAAAAAAATCAAATTTCATCCATGAGCCATCTGGAAAGCCAGTAGAGATGAGGTTGTTCTCAATGCCAATTCTCTCTAGAACCTATTTTATGCTCACTCACATCCAATTGAATGTTATTCCCTATATGGGAACATTTAATTGAAATATTACAAGCTCCCATGTGATCCCTTCCTCCTCCAGCTTGTTTCCAGGGAAAACGTTTTCCGTGCAGTTGAATGTTGTAGGCTACTCATCAGGAAAATGAAAGCATGGCCTACGTCTTTTTATGCTACAACTGCCAGAAACCAAGTTCAAATGTATTGCTTGAAAATCATAATCTGCGTGGCCTTGGTGCCCAAAGGAAGGGAAGGGAACTCATTCCTGAAATCTGACCTCTGTTTCTTAGCAGGTATTCTATTTCAACGTGCAAGCTACTTTAAGGCCTTTTAGAAGCAGATAAAAATGTGTAACTAAAATAAACGTAATTGGAACACAAATATTAAATTTTTTCATGTTTTGTAACTCTATAGCAGCTTCAATTTGTTCTACAAGTATTTGTGTCTTTTATATCAGCCACTGTGTGAAGAGCAAAATTGGGTTCCAACCATAGAACACTCATACAATAATGGAGGTGGCAAAGAAAAGACAAAACAGAACTTCTATGACTGGATAATAATGACTTTTAGAGGGTCAAATATCACATTTCATCAAAAGCCTGAAAAATCTTAGAAGATAATTAGCAGGAATGAAACACCTTTCTGCTTTGTACTCCAAACAATTATCCAACTTTAATGTAACTCCTAAGAAATCACACAACATCTATTCACTGTCCTCATATGTAGCTCAAAGGTCCCAGTTTATAATATTCTATTGCAATCTTCATAAAAGATCACATGTTCACTGTTTCAGATATGTAGTCACCAGGTGCATTCATTTCTGCCTTTACATCCTGGATCAGGTTGTTCTTGAACCTAAAAAGCATTTAACATTTCATCACCTCCTTCATCATTTCTTCATCCAGCTGAATCTTGAGTAACTTCAAGGCCTAAAGAAAGCACCACTTCTTCCTTGGCATGCCTTCTGTTGGTAGGGCAGCCTGCCCTCTGCTCTTCAAACATCTTGAAGTTCTTATGATAGTTTAGGTATGTTTTATCTTCAGTTATCTGGTAGTTTTACATGTCCATGGCAATTCTAGTTTCGTCAGGAACTATTCACTCCAATAATGTTCAGAACCCAAAATAATCAAACCCTAATTTATTTGGAGGGCTACATGAAACTATCATTTTTCCATGGTAAATAAGCTAAATAATAAATATGCATTAATAGCTACCATTTATCACATAGCGACACGCCAAGTTCTATTTATTTATTTATTTATTTATTTATTTATTTATTTATTTTGGTTTTTCAAGACAGGGTTTCTCTGTGTAGCTTTGGAGCCTATCCTGGCACTCACTCTGTAAACGAGGCTGGCCTGGAACTCACAGAGATCTACCTGCCTCTGCCTCCCGAGTCCTGGGATTAAAAGTGTGCGCCACCAACGTCACGCCTGCCAAACTCTATTTTACTTAAGATTAAAGCAATAGCAGAATTTTTTAGGCAGACATTTCTGTCCCACCTGCCAGCTCCCAAATAACTGACAAATAGGCTTAATATTAATTTAAATGCTCAGCAGATAGCTCAGGCTTACTACTAAGTATCTCTTATAATTTAAATTAACCCATTTCTATTAATGTATGTATTGCCACAGGGTATGTGGCATTACCTTGTCCTCTACAATGTCTTGCTTCCTCAGTGTCTCCTGGAAATTCCTCTGACTCCACCCTTCTTTATCTCAGCATTCTTAGTTTGATTGTCCCGAGTATACTTCCTGCCTGTCTACCAGCCAATCATCTTTTTATTACACCAATCCAAGTGACAAATATTATTTTGCAACAGATTTTGGAATTCTCTATCAAGCAATCATACCATCTTTTACCTAAATCTACCCCATTACTAGGATAAGGAATTGTGTTTTTGAATACCTGCCTTGTGCCAAGAACTGTATAACAGCTATTTCACTTGAACATTGTAGAGCCAGATATAGTAAATATTATTAGCATCATTCAAAAGGTCAAAGAATTACTCCATATTCCATTGCATGGGGTTGAGGTGAGATTCTCAAGTAGGTTTGTTCTCCACCAGTATGTACTGCCTCTGAATTAAACAAAAAGCTTTTCCTGAGTTATGTAGTTCATCAATGAAAAGTGTATGAGACTTGTTCAATCAGTTTATAGTACTCAGCTCGTATGCAGCGCCATAGTGTGTAGCCTGAATAAGACTGGTAGTAAATTGCCATAAGATTCTAGTTCTGAAGAGATAAAGTCCTCAGATATTGAATATTTGTAAAAGTATGTGATCAGCCTCCTGATCACTAGATAACCAGGGAGTCAGACTTTGCACCATTCGCATATTTCCTAACCACGTGGCTGCTTCCAGACTTTGTTTCCCTTCAGTGCTATTTTGTACTATTGTTGTTTTGTTCATTTGTCTAAATACACTGATGCCAGACATCCTCAGTTTCATCCTGAAGAACTCACTCCTTAGTCTTTTTCCAAGCATAAAATGACATCTAGTTAAATGAGCAGGTTGGAGACAGAATTTCTTCCCCATCTACTGTTACTTTACAAGTGGTCTAATAATTACCACTGGAGCAGGTAAATTTATTATCCAATGCATTTCTGCTACACTCACACACATTTTGTTAATGCAAGTGGTAATTATTTACTTATTTGTCATCAATAGTGCCTCAGACTCGGTGGGACCTTAATTACTTCCTAATTATCCAGACCCCTATTTCTTTATAAAGACTGACTTGAAAACAGCAGTTCAATAGCTCAGACATTTTACAACTACCATTGATTTTTCCTCCCTCTTCATTTATTGATGGGCCATTCTCCCTCTTGTATTTCTTGTTCCATGATAAAGTTGTAAATGAGCTTGTGTGTCTTTTTAATTCCTTTACGTAGCCTTAGCTCATAGGCCTCTTCATCTACTTTGCGTCTTCTGGCTGCAATATCTCTGTTGAGAGTCTCTTGTTTGAATATTTCCATGTAATACATTTCCTTTCAATGTTCCTCTCACCTTTAAACTTTACAGCTTCCTGTCTCATAAATTCTGGGCCCATTTCCACAAAATTATGCTGCAGAGAAACCATTCTAGCACAGAAACTTCCTCACCTCATGCTAATATATACGCGACCATCTGTAAAGTCGTCCCTTTTTCTCTTTGTAGCTTTAATATGCCTAGAAGCTGCAGAGCCCCATCACATATATTTCAACAGAAAAATCCAGCAACTCTGTCAATGAATAGCATATGTATTTACCTCCAGAAGCCTGGAGAAAACAGAAACAATCAGAATAGTCTATAAATAGGAGCCTCATCAGTTTAATCTCTTCAAAAATTTTCACAAACATGGCCATTCTGCCCAAGGTAAGATTTGTCTCCAGTGATTTGCTCCATCCATGGCACAAGACCCTATTTATCCTCCAACATATGCTCCAAACGTGGAGTAATCTCTGCCTGCTGAAATGGAAAAAGCAACCTTCTACTTAAATAGCAGAGAATATTTCATTACTGACATCCATACCTTGGGTGGTAACATTTTTGCTGTATTCCGTCCCACAAGTGGTATTTATCCTTCATATAAATATCCTAAAATAATAAAAACATGAACAAAAAGACTATGATTTCCACTCAGCCCATATCACGTGATGTGTCAAAATCAAGGCAATATTTAAGTCTTCAATTGCTGGTATCACAAGTTACCAGAAACTTGGTGGCTTTAAAACACATAAATGTACTGATTGTTCGGGGGTCAGGTGTCCGGTGAACATCAATGGATTAAAAACAAAGTGTCAGCGGGACTGTATGTCCTGGAACAAGACAGTTCTACCCAGCTTTTCCAGTTTCTAGAGGCTGCCATCGGGTTGGGTTGCCCATGTGTAGGACCGGAAATGGACAAAGGAGCATCTCTCACACTGTATCACTGATACTGATTTTCCTGCTTCTGTCTTTTACCTAAAGGGGGCAGGAATGCCATGGAGCCCTCTGATGAACACAAGCTAATTGCTCCATCTCAGAGTCAGCTGACTAGCAAAATAAGTTCCTCTTTGCCATGTACACACTTTCAAATTCTGGGTAATAAGTTATCACTATATCTTTGAGAGCCATTATTTCCCTATCAAAGTATTATGCTTTTAAAACAATGAAATTACATTTTAAATGAACATTATCCCCTTAAAAATAATAAGCTGGTAAAACCATACATGTTTCTAATTGTGCCAAGAATGTTAGAGATGTTTGGAGTTTTTTGTTTAGTTGGTTGTTTTGGTTTTGGTTTGGGTTTTAGTATTGTCTCCAAAGTCACAGAACATTCTTAGAATATTCACAGTTATCTGGTTTTATATATTTAAATAAGAATGAACAAACAAGAGATGGTGGTCCATACCTGAAACCCTTGTATTCTGTAGCGGTAGTTGCCAGCATTGTTAATGCTGCAATCCTTTAATATAGTTCCTCATGTTATGGTGACCCCAACCATAAATTATTTTTGTTGCTACTTCATAATTGTATCTTTGCTACTGTTATGAATCATAATGTAAATATTTTTAAGATATAGAAGTTTGCCAAAGGGGTTACAACCCACAGGTTGAGAACAACTCCTCTAGAAGTAGGAGGAGCCAGAGTTTAAAGTTGGTCTGGAGTACATAATGAGACTCTATCTCAGAAAACCCAAACTAAGAATATGTGAATTTGCCTTTGAAAAGAGCAAAAAGTCATAAGCCTAAGTCATAAGAAAGCAAATGTTTCACTTCCATTAATAATCAAATAAGAGAGTATCACTTAAATTCAAAATAAAAAGAGATCAATAAAATAGTGAGATCATTTTCCAGTATATTCTTTGTAAATAACAGAAGAATAACAATAACTAGTGAGCACTTACTAACGATCCTTAGTATTCTAGATGCTTTACATGAATTATCTCAGGCTTGTGAGATAGCTACTATTTGTGAGGGTGTGTGTGTGTGTGTGTGTGGTGTTCGTACATGTGTACAAGTATGCATGCCTGCGTGTACATGGCTGTGGAAAGAGAGGGGCATCATGGGTCCTCCTCTATCACTTAGACTTGTTTCTTTGAGGCAGGATGTCCCTGAACTTGAAGCTTACTTTGCTTTTTAGTCTAGGCTGGCAGTCAACAAACACCAGTGATCTGCTTGTCTCCACCCCTAACAACAATGTGGCTCAGAGCCCACAAGACCATAATAACCCTGATACATAGGATCTGATTTCAGGTCCTCTAACACAGCAAACATTCTCTTTTTTTTTTCACTATGTTTATTACATTTTTTTAGAAAAGAGCTTGCTTCACATGTCAATCCCAGCTCCCTCTCCCTTCCCTCCTCCCGTACCCCCCCACCAGTCTCCCACCCTATCTCCACTCCCTTCCACATAGGGGATATTCAGAATCTGTCACTTCGTTCAGGGCAGGGTCCAGGCCCTCCGCCAAGTGTCCAAGCCGAGAGAACATCCCTCTTTGTATTATGGACACACGAAGTCCATTTGTATGTCAGGGATAAATACTGATCTACTGCCCAGGGCCTCATAGGTTGCCCAGGCCTCTTCACTGACTCTCACATTTAGGGGGTCTGGATCAGTCCCATGCTGGCCTCCCAGCTGTCAGTCTGAGGTCCAAAAGCTCCCCCTTGTTCAGGGGGAGTTTCACCAGCCCATTCTTTGCCCATTTGCTCATCACCCCCTCTCTGTCACTGAGTTCCAGGAGTTCAGTTCAGTGGGTGTTTGCTTCTGCTTCCATCAGTCACTGGATGAAGGTTCTAGGATGGCATATAAGGTAGTCGTCAAGTTCATTATCAGGAATGGGCATTTAAGGTAGTCTCTCCACTATTGCTTAGTTTGCCAGTTGGTGTCATCCTTGTAAATCACTAGAGGTCTCACTGGTGCCAGATCTCTCTTCAAACCTATAATGACTCCCTCGATTATGGTATTTCTCATCCTGTTCTCCCCCTGTTTTTCCCCCAACTCAACCTTCTTGTTCCCCTATGACCTACTCTCTCTTCTTCTTCTCCCCCTCTCTTCTTCCCAGCTCCCACTCCCCCTCGCCCCCTGCCGTGCTCCCAATCTTTTCAGGAGATCTTGCCTCATTCCTCTTCTCTGGGGTACAATGCATCTCTCTCTTACGTTCTTTCCTGTTTCCGAGACTCTCTGTCAGTGGAGTGCAGACTGGCACTATCCTGATCCATGTCTAAAATCCATATATGAGTGAGTACATACCATGTTTGTCTTTTTGTGACTGGGTTACCTCACTCAGGATGGTTTCTTCTAGTGCCATCCATTTGCCTGCAAATCAAGATTTCACTGGTTTTTTTTTTCCGCTGAGTAGTACTCCATTGTGTAAATATACCACATTTTCTCTATCCACTCTTCAGTTGAGGGGCATCTAGGTTGCTTCCAGGTTCTGGCTATTACAAATAATGCTACTATGAACATAGTGGAACAGACATCCTTGTTGTATGAATATACATCTTCTGGGTATATGCTTAAGAGTGGAATTGCTGGGTCTTGTGGTAGGCTGATTCCCATTTTCCTGAGGAATCTCTATAATGATTTCCTCTTAGGAAGTCTGTCTTCTTTCTGGCTTTCTACACACACACACACACACACACACACACACACACACACACACACACCACTACCACCACCACCACCACCACCACCACCACCACCACCAGATTCTATTATAAGCATCTGTGCCTCTCAGCCCACACCTCTGCTCATAAGTTGAGTTTAGGGATCATCTTACCTTCTGAGATCTAAGTTATTCTCTAGATTACCTCAACTTCTGTATTCGCAAACAAAACACTCAATCATGAATGTATCATGTCTGTGTTTGAGTGTCTCAGAACACTGAAAAGGAGTACACTACCATATCACATGACTCCCACATCTAGTAGTGGACATCTCCATTCACAATAGTTCTTGGCCATCTTCCATGTTGCCAGGCCCTTTCTCCAGCTATATGCACAGCCACTTATGTATACATCATCAGTTTCTTCTTACATCTTACTTTCTTTGGGACTGGAACACAGCAGAACAAGGTTTTGAACCTATGTTTTGGCCATGATACTGCCCAGGGAAATCATATTTTTCAATAAATCATCATTTGGTTTGTCTAGTCCATTCATCTACCTAGAACATGATCTACTCAAGTGACCAATGATTCTTCTCAGCCTATTCTTAGGCTTTGTTTCTTTTTCTTTGGCAATTTGATTTTAAACTGGGGTAGAGGGATACAAGCAAAGTAGGCAGATGTGGTAATTATGCTTCTAGTAAATGAATCTTCATTGCTTACACACCCATTCATCACTACCAGCTATCCTTTAATTAACTGATTTCAAGAGTTAGTTATCAATTATCAGCTAAGAATGATTGATTTATACCTAAAATTGCTACAAGTGGAATGGTAAGACTTATCAATCAGAACCGTTACAAATTTTGCAAAATGGGGCTTGAGGGATAGCTCAGCAATTAAAGGCTAGGCTCACAACCAAAAAATAAATTTCACAAATTGAACTTTTTCTAACATCATCTACTTTTTTGCCTTATCCTAGAGGAATAAAAAATAATAATAAATGTAGATTTTTCTAATTTCTTTGAGGAGGATTGAAGAAGAACCTACATCTGCAAACTAAACCATATAAAATTAGTATTTGAGGGGCTGGAGAGATAGCTCAGAGGTTAAGAGCACTGACTGCTCTTTCAGAGGTCCTGAGTTCAATTCCCAGCAACTACATGGTGCCTCACAGCCATCTGTAATGAGATTTGGTATCCTCTTCCGGCCTGTAGACCGACATGGAGGCAGGCTGTTGTATTCATAATAAATAAATCTTTAAAAAAATAGTATTTGCTTTCAAGTGTCTCAAGAAGAAATAACACAACTGTCTTCCCCAGACAAAAGTTAAAAACACATCACAACCTGTCTGCTGCCTACGCACAACAGAATTTACTGTCCAAAGAGTCAAGCACCCCATTTCTTTTGTTGTTGTTGTTGTTGTTGTTATTGTTGTTATTGGCTTGGTTTGGTTTGGTTTTTGAAGACAGGATTTCTCTATGAAACAGTCCTAGTTGTCCTGGAACTAGCTCTGTAGACCAGGCTGGTCTTGAACTCACAAAGATTTACCTGCCTCTGCCCTCCAAGTGCTGGGATTAAAGGTGTGCGCCATCACCGCCCAGCTGCACCCCATTTCTTAAGACTGTTAGTATGCTTCTACATGTTGAGTAGTCTTCAAGTAAGAAAATTAATCAAAGAAAATAAAATTGTATTTCTTCCTCAAATCTGTAAAAAGATACCATTTGTGAAAGGCGATAAATAAGCAGGTAACGTAGGACTTATTTTGTAATCTCCCACCTCTCCAGATGCCACTGCCTCTAAAGTAAATCCTAAAAACTCTGCAGCAAATGGAAATTGGAGAGAGGTTGACTTTTACTCCACCTGTTCTTACTGGTTATGTAATGATGCCTACATTTAATTCAACCACCTCCTAGCAGAACTGGGCTTGGGGATTTACAGTGGTGAATTTGTTATTCCTGCGCCTTGCAGCTGATCATCATGACAAGTGTAAAAATAATTTTTATCATATTGCTCTTTTATAAAGAACATGAGAAAAAACTAAACCCCTAGCAAAGAAAAAAATCAATTTGTAATATATTCTAAGGTTTACTTCAAACAATTTTCAGACTCTGTGACTTCAAGTTTTCTATATTTTAGCTCTTACATATAGACAGAAACCTAGAAAATATGTGTGTGAAAGTGCATTTTATTATTTTAAGGAAAAACTGATTGTAATAAAATAAACTGAAATGCTTTCATATAAATTAGACCTTTATTTTAGATAGTTCATAGATTTTTGGCTTATTAACTTGAAATTGTAGAAACATTTTTACTACTAGACCCTCTTGACTTGTGTAATTAGTTAAAGACTTTATGCTAGTTTAATATGCCTGGAGGTTTTGCATTCTTCATTATGAAATCAGACTTTAAAGACAAAGATCAACCCCTGAAAATGTTGATAAAAATCACTGAAATGGATAGAATAGTCAATGAGGCTTTGTGATTACATTACACCCCTATCAGAAAGAAGAATGCTATTAATTCTCAAAAATGCTCATATCTTATAAGAGATTTAACAGTATGTAAATGTGATAAGGATTATTCAATTCGCTTTACCATGATTCTGACAGGCGACAAGCAGCGGGCAAAAAAGGCAGTATAATAAACCAAGTAGACATTTAGTCACGTAGATGGAGGGGTTAGGGACAGAGTAAGCCAGAGGGGGCTGGGGCAGGAAAAGGAAAATGAATTGAGCCCATCTAAGTTACCATATATTTCCTTTGGTAGTTTTGGGGGTTGAACTTAGGACCTTAACTAAACAAGGCTAAGCAAGCCTATCAGGAAGCAGGATTTAATTACAGGATCTCACAGAGTTACCTAGGCTGGAATTGAACTCACTGTGTGGCCCAGTCAGTTTGTGAGGCTGGGATTCTCTATCCTCAGCCTCCTCAGTAGCTGGGGTTACAAACCTGTGCCACCAGTCCCAGGTTGCTAGATGTTATTCTGTGTATTCACTATTTGAATGCATTTAAGCTCCTTGACACCACCAGGTAGGAACAAACATCATGCATACTACACAGATAGGGAAACAAAACACTAAGAAGCTCATGATGACTTTCCCTGTTTTTATTGGTTCTTTTGAATAACTAGCTAGGCTGTGAAGAAAAGGGGCTAAAGGCCTGGTTGAAAATTCTGTTCCTTTGGGTGGAAAACAGAACTGAATCCACTATATGAGTTATTTAATTGGCTCCTACGGTTGTTTTATGTACAGGGACTCTGAAAAACATCAGAGGGAACACCTTTCTTTTCTAAGAAAACAGGAATTTCTTAACCTACCAAGTAGGACAGAAGTCTACTGATGGCTCCTCTATGCAAAATAGGACAAGGTACTCCCTCCAGAAACATGCATGACAAAAATATGTAGCTCTTCTTGTCAGAAAACACTCACTCCAGGAGGAAAACAAAGAAAAGGATGTCCTTTACTGAACTAAAGGAACCCAGAGCCAAGACCACAGTCTGGCTAGCAGATTAACCTGAAGCAGCCAAGTGCTCCTCTACAGAACACAGCCTATACCCTGGGACAGATGTGTGTGTGTTAATTTATTTTAAATGCTTCATACACCAGTCATCCTACCTGGCTATAATGCCTATGAACTGCAACAATGACTAACATGGTACAGTATCCCTAATGGTGGTGTGCATACCTTGGCAGTAACCAACAGCTCTTTAATTAGACTTAAAGCCTGCTCAACAACAGGGAAATCATGCCTGGTACTGGAAACCTAGCTAACTCCCTGGGGCTAGTGAAGACATGGATCTTGGAAGAGAACCCACAACTTTACTAAACCAGCATAATCCCTAGCTACATTACTAATTAGTTAATGCATCTAAGTATTCACCCTTACACTAACAAATAAGTACAGTTCACATCCCTCATCAAAGGAATAGTTCTTTTCAACTATTACAAGAAACCATAACTGATCAAACTGCAGAGAACAAGTGACCCTGGGGTGCCCAAGCCCAACTGATACATCCAATACAACACAACTCCTGTCCTTAAAGCTCAGGGATCATAGTTGAAGAGTGACAGAGCCAGAGGAATAGGAAGTTTGCTGTGTGGTTGCATCTTCAAGAAATGTCAAAAGCTGTACCTATTAAGTCTCACAAACATGACACCAATAAACATGCTGACATGGAAGGGGGAAATCCCATGGGCCCTCATCTTTAGACAAAGAACTACGGGCAACTAAGGAATGCTGAGAGCAGGAAAAGTAGGAATCTATAACCAACCTTCCCTGTGAAGGTTATAAATTCCAAGTGGTCAGCCCTAAAATTTTATACATACAAATTGTACCCTACTGCCTATGATGACTAATCTTGATTGTCAGGTTGACAGCACTTGGAAATGACTTAAAGCCAAGTAGCTGAACACCTGTGAGGAATTTTTCTTGGTTGGAAGACCCACCCTAAATCCTTATTATTTGAAATCAGAATATCCACCCTACATCTGGGCTACAACTTCTAGTGTCAGCCCGCATAAAAGCCATGGGATAAGGAAGCTTTTTCTTTCTGCCTGCTTGCCCTTCTTCTTGCTCGGAAGTTCATCTATCCCATTCCTGCGCCACTCCTTTGCTGGTTTTAGAACCTACTTCTTTGGGATTCCAATGTAGAATAAAAAAACTAGCAACTCTATAGGATTTCCCTGGGACTCCAGCACTAGATTGGAACTGCTGAAACATTTATGCTGATGGACTGAACAGCTAATATAGATACAGAGACACATATATGACAGTTTTGTTCCTTTAGAGAACCCCCAACTAATACACAGATTGAGAAGATATATTTATATATTTAGGAACACGTGTGTGCATTTGCATGGATGAAACAATAATTAACGAAACAGAGGCTATGAATTTTGGAGAGGGCAACATGGGGTACATGGGAACAGTTGAAGGAGGAAATGGGAGAAAAAGCCTCACCCACGAACCTAAGGTCCAGCAACCTCTCCCAGGACTCAGTCTGATCTTCTCTCTAGCCCATAACACTTTTACTAGTTTTCTTCTTGGTCTTTGTCTACCTAGAAAAATATTGTTTAACCCACTTTCAACCTCACTCTCTGGAGAAGCTATCCCAAAAAGCAAATTCAAGAAAGGACGTAGATCAGGCAGGAGTTTGCTCTTGTCTGAAGACAGCATCCACTAGCAAAGATCCAAATTCAGACCGAGAGTCAGACTGAAAGCATGGAATGACTTAATTCTTGTTCCTTCCTCAATTTAGTATAAGTTAAATAAACATTACCGAGGCCAGGACTCCTACACTCCCAGTATTCACTCTACAGTGCTTTGATCCAAGCTGAGCATCTCTAACCTGAAAATTCAAAGTAAGAAATATGAAGCACTTTGAGTACCACTTAGCAAAGTCAGAGAGAAGATGCTCTGTGTCTTTGGCCCTGCCCCTTCTGTTAGTGTAAACAATATGCTTGCATTTCCCCAACCCCACTAATCTATAAACCTCTAGAGCAAAGCATATCTTATCCAAATAGATTATCTCTCTCTTCTCATCCCACCCCACCTCATCATAATAACTTATACATTAATATTTCCTAAATAAATATTTGATAAATGCATGCAAAGATGGCATACCCTTAAGGACTTTAACAATTTCTAGGAGAGATGCCAAGATTTCCCATAAAAGCTACAAGACCCAACAAGGCATGAATAACTGAGATATTAAGTGCTGCGGAAGCTGCTCTTTGCCTCATGCCTGGTATATATTTACTCATGTACCAAATGTTTACAGCGCATGTGGTTTTTTAATAAAGAGTTTGTTATGCAGAAGGCACTGTACTTGAAACTGTGAGAACAGAAGGGACAAGGAGGGCGGCCTCTGCCTTTAGGGCTGAATAAGGACAAGAGACACACACCTAAATAACTAGACCTCAGCATGGACTGTGATGATCATGACAGAAAGGCTCAGGCCCTGCAACAGGAAAAGTGGCAACTTGTAAGACAGCATTAAGAGAGAACAAGACTGTAGTGGTGGGGGACGTCCTTCTGTGTATATGTTTGTCTTATTGGTTGATAAATAAAGCACTGTTGGTCAATAGGGAAGCAAGATAGGTGGGACTAGGAGTTGAGGAGGATTCTGGGAAATGTAGTAAAGAGTAGACAGTCACCATATGATCCCTGGAAGAGAGGACGCATGAGGCTGGTGTCCTTGGTAAGAAAAGAACTTATAGAAATATATACATTAGTAGTCATGGGCTAATACTTAAAACAGAACTAGTCAGTGAGAAGCCCTGGACGTTGACCAACAGCATTGTAACTAAAAGAGTCTCTGTGTGTTATTTGGGGTTAACACAACATTGAGACCAGGCTGGCAGGTGTTGGGGACTGCTAGAACCTTGAACAAAATGGAGTCTGTCAACCGTTTCTTGGCCTTCTGCCTACGTGACTGCGAGCACACATGCCCTTGAGACAAAGGAAAAGGCTAACCATATAAGTTAAATTTACACAGGGCAGCCCACCCGCCTAGCCAGGGGGAAGTACCCTTACAGAGCAATTGTCTTTGTTAACAAGATTATAGTGTTCTGCTGTAGACTCCCTACCCCTCCCTAATTCCTGCACCTGACTTACGCTGACAAGCATTTGTGGAATGCAACTAATGACTGATGGAAAATTACAGCTTTGTCTTTACCGTATTTGGTGTATATTTGAATTGAGACTTGATTGACATGCTTGTACCACCCCCGGAGGTCCTTCCTCTATAAGTTCCAGCACGCCCCAAAAAATAAAGGCTCTTGATCAGCGAACGTTGTCTTGAGCCTGATTCCATTAACCTCTTGAAGTTCACTTTCCAGATCGGATCTGCTCGTGAAGGCCCACTAAATTAGTAGCGACCCTCATCACCTCACCCCCGCGGGTCGGGGGTCCCTTCCCGGGGGTCGCAGGCAGGAAGCATTATATGGCGCTGGCAATGTGGGTACTAATTACTTCCACATAAAAATTTCACAAAAACTTAAAAAGGGATTTTAAAAACAAAAGAATAGAGACAAGCACAGCTTCTTGATATCAGCATCTTCTTGGGTGAGCTCTGTTTCCCAGGCCTTGAGAGACATGCCTCGACTCCTTTTAAGAGCACCTCCCTTATTTATGTAAGTGGCCAAAACCACTGATAGCCAACAGATAGACTCATTTGGTTACATATCAATCCCAGTTCCCTCTCCCTCCCATCCTTCCATTCCCCGCACGGACCACCCCCATACCATCCCACATCCACTCCCCAGGGAAGGTGAGGCCTTCCATGAGGGATAATCAAAATCTGTCAAGTTATTTGGGGCAGAGCCTAGGCCCTCCCTGATGTACCAAATGATGCTGTAACGATAAACGGCACACTTACTGAAAGTAAAACTAAGTATTTATTGTAGAAATTACAAGAACCTCGTTTCTTATCTAAATTTAAACTGGAAAATAAAAAAAAAAAAAAACTCCTCAGACAAAAAAAAGAAAGAAATTACTCACAAGATACCAAACAAGTAACCCAGATGAGCCGAGTAGTTTTCCGCCGCTGAACTAGAAGCCGAAAGCCAGGAGACCAAGACTTCCGTTGTCCCGTCTTTTATGCCTTCCCCCGTAACGCCCCCAGCCATGCCCAAAAGTGGGCCTGGCTAGTGACTTGGTTCCCCGCCTACATACATATGTGTCTTAAGTCATGCCTAAAGTGGGTGTGGTTACCTCATCTGTATGCACCTCTAGTAAGTCACATGGTTAATGGCGGCATTGTTTTCCTCCTACAATTCCCCTTTTAGTCTAAAAAGGATATTTAAACTTAAAACAACTAACTTGTGTCAATGAACAAAATGTATCAAACATCTATCCCATCTAAACCTAAACTTATCTGAAAGAGACACCCAAATCTGAACACCTCCTTCCAATCCCAACTCTAAAATAATTGAGTGTAAACTATTCTATAATATCAATAGTAGGGAGAGGGGGCGTGGAATTCTCAAAACTACTTCCTGCTGAGATGGGATGATGATAATCTCATGGGGACCTGTGAGAAGAAAAATGTTAGTGTAACAAAATCTCAGTAGATCAGACAGTCTCTGTATGGCAGGAGATGCTTGATTGAAGTTCCTGACTAGGGTTCTAGTGTTGATTGAAGCTCTCGTCTGAAGTGTAGAAGATATGCTGTTTCAGTTTGTTGGTCCAGAGTTGTGTCGAGTGATGTAGTTTCAAGCCAATATAGTGCTTGTCAGGTGGAGTCAATGAAGTGGGGCAGTTCAGAGGCTTCCAGTCGAATCAGGTGGAGTCAAGGAAGTGGATCCTCATTCTCTTTCTGAAGCAGTTGAAGATTGTTGTCATGAAATCCCTTGTCTAGAAAACTAAAACATTAATGTTAACAAAGAAATACTTTAACTTTTATATGTATGTATACTGGAAGAGGTGACAATAGGGAAGATGGTAAACATGAAGGAAATTAGACTTTTCAGAAAAAGAAATCCACAGATAACAGTCCCTAATTTTATTTTCTTCTGTCTTATATCAATGGCTCTTTGATATAATACAGAAATTCTGAATTTTATTTAAATAATATGCTTGAATTTAGAGTAGGAGAGCCAATCCAACTCCAAAGCCAGCTTCAGTTAAATGAATGGGGACTGAAGTATATGAAGAAACAAAGATAAAAGGGTACTATGAAAAGCAATATAGAGAGATTTAGACTTTGATACCACACAGTGACTTACTGTTTGTTTGATGGTCCTCAGGGTAGCTATTCATTCTTCTTCAGGAATCTATATGTCCAGCATTCTTTGCTGAGTTTACCTGTGAAGACAAAAAACAAAACACTTCTTTTTCCTTTTAGGAGGTCACTTTACCCATGGTAGAATATGAATTTGTAGATGAGCTGTTATCTTCCTCCTCCTGAGATGTCTTCTGTTCTGATCGAATCATAATTAATTTTGATGGAACCCAAAGCTTTTCTTCTCCTGTGGAAACAAAAGCATAACCCCTTCCCCAACGTAACACATATCCTGGTTTCCAGACTGAGGTCATAACATCCTTAAAATACACCGGTTGGTTCAGTTCAGAAGTCTTCTCTGTAGTCCAGTGTCTTTCTGCTACAGTTTGTCCTTTTTCATCAGCATTAAGAAAATTCAACATTAGTAAAGCATTATGTAACCTGTGTTTGGGGGTCTTTGTTCTCCCTGGCTGTTTATGAAGCATCTCTTTTAAGGCTCGGTTAGATCTTTCAATCACTGCTTGTCCTGTGGGATTGTAAGGTATACCAGTTACATATTTTATATTATAATATTTGAAAAATTGTTCCAATTTACTGGAGACATATGCTGGAGCATTGTCAGTTTTTATTGTTTTAGGTATACCCATAACAGCCATCACCTCTAAGAGGTGAAGAATCAGCTTTTTCAGAGCTGAGGGTAGTAGCCCATTGGAATCCTGAGAGCATGTCTATGGTATGGTATACATATTTCAAACTGCCAAATTCTGGGAAGTAAAATACATCATTTGCAAAAGTTCATTTCTGTGAATACCTTTAGAATTACAACCTGCTAGTAATGGAGTTTGATTGTAGAATGAGCAACTAGGGCAATTTCTTCCTATTTCTTTGGCTTGTTGCCAGGTGATAGAAAAATCCTTCTTTAAGCCTTTGCTGTTAACATGGTGTTTCCTATGAAATTCTGAAGCTTCTAACACATTACCTACTAATAAACGATCAATTTCATCATTGCCTTGTGCCAGAGGACCTGGCAGACCTGTATGGGATCTGATGTGTGTTATATATATAGGATGAGTCCTGTTTCTGATGGTTTCCTGTAATTGTAAAAATAATGAGGTTAATTCTGTACTATCAGGAACAAATTCTGCAGTCTCAATGTGCAAGTCAACTCTTTCTGCATACTGAGAATCCGTGACTATATTGAGAGGCTCTGTAAAGTCTTTAAGTGCCATGAGAATGGCATATAACTCTGCCTTTTGTACGGAGTTGTAAGGGCTTTGAACTACTTTACTTATATTTCCTGATTTATACCCTGCCTTACCTGATTTGTTTGCATCCATGTAGAAGGTAAGAACTCCAGAAATAGGTGTTTGCCTCACGATACGCGGAAGAATCCAAATTGTTTTCTTTATGAATTTGATTCTCTCTGTTTTGGGATAGTTATTACTAATAGTTCCCAAAAAGTCACTGCAAGCTATTTGCCAATACTCATTATCTTTCCATAAGGAGGAAACTTCCTCATTCGTTAAAGGTACAATAATTTCAGTTGGGTCTTTCCCAGTCAGTTGATGAAGCCTTAACTTACCCTTTAATATCAAATCAGAGATCTTTTCTATATATGTTTTCAATTTTTTATTCTGTTTATGTGGCAGAAATACCCATTCTAGAATGATGTCTTCCCTCTGCATTAATATTCCTGAGGGGTATTCTCTAGATGGTAAAATAACCAGAATACAGTCCAGCTTTGGATCCACACGGTCCACATGTGCTTCTAATATTCTCTTTTCTACCCATTCTAATTCTTTTTCAGCCTCAGCTGATAGTACTCGGGGACTGTTTAGGTCTTTATCTTCTTTTAAAGCCATTTTCAGGTGTTTTAAATCATGCCCTTCTACACCGATAATTGACTGTAATTGAGAGATTTCTCCTAATAGTTTTTGAAGATCATTAAGAGTCCGGTAACGATCTCTTCTGATCTGTACTTTCTGCAGTCTAATTTTCTGAGCATCTATTTTATAACCTAAATAGTTAATAGAATCTCCTCTTTGTATTTTTTCTGGGACAATTTGTAATCCCCAGCAAGGCAAAGTTTCCTTTACTGCTTCAAACATCTTTTCCAAAGTATCCTTATTTGAATCAGACAGTAATATATCATCCATATAATGATATATTAATGAATGTGGAAATTTTTATGAATTATTTCTAGAGGTTTATTCACAAAATATTGACACAAAGTTGGGCTGTTTAACATACCTTGAGGTAGTACCTTCCACTAATCTTGCTAAAATATTATAACTTGATAACTGTTCTGTTATATATAATTTGACTATGTTAAAGTTAAGACCTTTCTTTTTGTTTAAACAGAAAAGAGGAGATGTTGGGGAAGTCCTGTGTATATGTCAATAAAGCACTGTTGGCTAATATGGAACCAAGATAGGTGGGACTAGGAGTCCAGGAGGACTCTGGGAAAGAGAAACACAGAGAGTTGAGATGTAACGCCATGGAGTAGGAAGCCCGGAACTATTCTCCGGTAAGAGAAATACTTAGATTAACAATTATGGGGTAATTACTTAAGTCAGAGCTAGCCGGTAAGAAACAAGCAAGGCCAACAGCTTCATAATTAATACAGACTCCTGTGTGTTTATTTGGGACTGATGCAGCTCTAGAACCAGGCTGGCAGGAAGGCTTCTCTCAAGGAAAAGGTTTCTTTTTACACCTCCCCTATGTATCTAGGCTAAGACAGTATCCCTCATGAAGTCCCTTTGTGCACCAGGGATAGATCCTGGTTCCACTTCCAGAGGCCACATAAACTGCCCAATCCCCCTAGCTGACACATGTTCAGGGGGCCTGGTTTGGTCCTTTGTTGGTTCCCCAGCTGTCAAACTGGGGTCCATGAGCTCCCAATTGCTCAGATCAGCAGTTTCTGTGAGTTTTCCTAGCATGGTCTTGACCCCTTTGTTGTTCACTCCTCCCTCTTTACAGCTGGATTCCAGGAGATTGTCTCAGTGCTTAGCTGTGGATATCTGTTTCTGCTTCCGTCAGCTACTTGATGAAAGCTCTAGGATGGCATTTAAGATAGTCATCATTCTCATTATAGAAGAAGGACATTAAAGGTAGCCGCTCCACTATTGTTTAGAATCCTAGTTAGGGTCAACCCTGTAGATCTCTGGACATTTCCCTAGTGCCAGATTTCTCTTTAAACATACGATGGCTCCCTCTATTGCGGTATCTCTTTACTTGCTCTCCTCTGTTCATCTCCTTACTCAATCTTCCTGATCCCACATGCACTCCTACCCCCTCCTCCTCTCCCCTCTACCTTCTCTTACCTTCTTCCCCCTCCCACCATGCTCCAAATTTGTCCAGGGGCTCGTGTCCCTTTCCCATTCACTAGGGGACCATGTATGTGTCTCTTACAGTCCTCCTTGCTTCCGAGTTCCTCTGGAGGTGTGGTTTGCCCTATGTCTAATATCTGTATATGAGTGAGTACATACCATCTTTCTGTGACTGAGTTAACTCACTTAGGATGGTTTCTTCTAGTTCCTTCCATTTGCTATGAATTTCAAGAATCCATTGTTTTTTCCCCTCTGAGGGAGAATCTAGGTTGCTTTTAGGTTCTGGCTATTATAAATCATGCTGCTATGAACATAGTTGAACCTTGTTGTATGAATGTGCATCTTTTGGGTATATGCCTAAGAGTATAATTGCTTGATCTTGAGGTAAACTGGTTCCCATTTTCCGGAGTAACTGCCATACTGATTTCCAAAGTGCCTGTACAAAATTTCACTCTCACCAGCAATGAACTGTTCCCCTTTCTCCACATTCTCTCCAGCATAAATTCTTGTTAGTGTTCTTGATGTTAGCCATTCAGATGGGAGTAAGATGGTAACTATGAGTTGTTTTGATTTGCATTTCTCTGATGGCTAAGGAAGATGAGAAATTTCTTTCAGCAATTTTAGATTCCTCTATTAAGAATTATCTGTTTAATTCTGTACCCCACATTTTAATTGAATTATTTGGTGTTTCGGTGACTAGCTTCTTGAGTTCTTTGTATATTTTGGAAACCAGCCCTCGGTCAGATGTGGGGTTGGTGAAGATCTTTACCCATTCTGCGGGCTGTGGTTTGTCTTGTTGACTGTGTCTTTGCCTTAAATAAGCTTCTCAGTTTCAGGAGTTCCCATTTATTAGTTGGCAGTGATTCCATTGGTCTACCTGTCTGTTTCTGTGAGAATACCAAGCTGTTTTCATTACTATAGCTCTATAGTAGAGCTTGAAGTCAGGGATAGTGATGCCTCCAGAAGTTCCTTTATTGTACAGGGTTGTTTAGGCTATCCTGGGATTTTTGTTTTTCCATATAAAGTTGAGTATTATCCTTTCAAGGTCTGTAAAGAATTGTACTGGGATTTTGATGTGGATTGCATCGAATCTGTAGATTGCTTTTGGTAAGATTGCTATTTCTACTTTGTTGGTCCTACCTACCCAAGAGCATGGGAGATCTTTTTATTTTCTGGCATCTTCATTAATTTCTTTTTAAAAGACTCAAAGTTCTTCTCATACAGGTATTTCACATGTTTGGTTAGAGTTACCTCAAGATATTTCATGTTGTTTGTGGCTATTGTAAAGGGTGGTGTTTCTCTGATTTCTTTCTCAGCCCCTTTATTGTCTATATATAGTATTTTTCAGGTAACTTATGTAAACTATCATATCACCTGCAAATAGTGAAAGTTTGACTTCTTTTCCAACTTGTATCCCCTTGATCGCTTTTTGTCATCTTATTGCTCTGGCTAGAACTTCAAGTACAATATTGAAGAGATATAGAGAGAGTGAACAGCCTTGTCTTGTTCCTGATTTTAGAAGAAACATGTTGAGTTTCTCTCCACTTTGTTGTTGGCTGATGGTTTGCTGTATATTGCTTTTATTATGATTAGGCATGTTCCTGTTATCCCTGATCTCTCCAAGACCTTTATAATGAAGGGGTGTTGGATTTTGTCAAAGGCTTTCTCAGCATCTAGGAGATGATTTTTCTTTTTCAATTTGTTTATATGGTGGATTACACTGATAACTTTTCACATGTTGAACCATCCCTGCATTCCTGGGATGAAGCCTACTTGATCATAGTGGATGATTTATGTGATGTGTTCTTGGATTCCATTTGACAGTATTTTACTGAGTATTTTTGCATTAATGTTCATGAGGGATATTGGTCTATAGTTCTATTTCTTAGTTGTATCTTTGTGTGGCTTAGGTACCAATGTTATTGAAGCCTTCTAAAAAGAGTTTGGCAATGACCCTTCTGCTTCTATTGTGTGGAAGAGTTTGAGAAGAATTGGCATTAGTTTTTCTTTGAATTTCTGGTAGAATTCTGCACTGAAACCATCTGGCCCTGGGTATTTTTTTGGTTGGGAGACTTTTGATGACTGCTTCTATTTCATTAGGGGTTATAGGTCTATTTAAATTGCTTACCTGTTCTTGATTTAATTTTGGTAAGTGATATCTATCCAGAAAATTGTCCATTTCCTTTAGATTTTCAAATTTTGTAGAGTACAGGTGTTCAAAGTATGACCTGATGATTCTCTGGACTTCCTCAGTGTCTGTTTTTATCCCCCTTTTCATTTCTGATTTTGTTAATTTGCATATTCACTCTCTGCTTTTTGGTAAGTTTGGATAAAGGTTTGTCTCTATCTTGTTGATTTTTTCAAAGAACCAACTCTTTGTTATGTTGATTCTTTGTATTGTTTTCCTAGTTTCTGCTTTATTGATTTTAGCCTTCAATTTGATTATTTCCTGGAGTCTACTCCCTCTAGGGTGAGTTTGCTTCTTTTTGTTCTAGAACTTTCAGGTATGCTGTTAATTCTCTAGTGTGACCATTCTCCAGTTTCTTCATGTGAGCACTTTGTGCTATGAACTTTATTCTTAGCACTGCTTTCAAAGTGTCCCATAAGTTTGGGCATGTTGTGTCCTCATTCTCATAGAATTCTAGGAAGCTTTTACTTTCTTTTTTTATTTCTTCATTGACCCAGGAATGGTGCAATTGTACATTGTTCAATTTCCATGAGTTTGTAGGGTTTCTGCTGCAATTTATGTTGTTGTTGAATTCTAACTTTAAAGCATGGTGATCTGATAAGATACAAGAGGTTATTCCAATTTTTTGTACCTGTTAAGGTTTGCTAAGTTGCCACAAATGTGGTTGATTTTAGAGAAGGTTCCATGTGGCGCTGAGAAGAAGGTATATTCTTAGGTATTTGGGTGGAATGTTCTATAGATATCTGTTAAACCCTATTGGGTCATAACTTCTATTATTTCCTTTGTTTCTTTGTTAAGTTTCTGTCCGGTGGTCCTGTCTGGTGGTGACAGTGAAATCTCCCACTATAAGTGTGTAAGGTTTTATGTGTGATTTGAGTTTTAGTAATGTTTCTTTTGGGAATGTGGGTGTCTTTGTATTTGGGGCATAGATATTCAGAATTGAGACTTCTTCTTGATGGATTTCTCCTGGGATGAATATGAAATGACCTCCTTCATCTCTTTTGATTGTTTTTAATTTAAAGTCTAATTTGTTAGGTATTAGAATTGCTACACCCGCTTGTTTCTTGGGTCCATTTGATTGGAAAATCTTTTCCCAACCCTTAACACTGAGGTACCATCTGTCTTTGAAGTTGAGGTGTGTTTCTTGCATGCAGCAGAATGATGGATATTGTCTTCGTATCCATTCTGTTAGCCCATGTCTTCTTATAGGTAAGATAAGACCATTAATACTGAGGGATATTAATGACCACTGATTGCTCATTCTTGTTTGTTTTGGATTTGTTGGTGGTGGTAGTATTATGTGTGGATTTCACCCCTTTTTCTTTTGGCTATTGGTAAAGTGGGATTATCTATGCCTATGTTTTCTGTAGTTAACTTCCTTGGGTTGAAGTTTTCCTTCCAGATCTTTCTGTAGGGCTGGATTGGTGGATATGTATTGTTTAAATCTGGTTTTGTCATGAAATATCTTGTTTACTCCATCTATATTAATTGAAAGTTTTGCTGGGTATAGTTGTCTGGGCTGGCATCCGTGGTCTCTTAGTGTTGGTAAACTATCTATCCAGGGCCTTAGGGCTTTCAGAGTTTCCATGGAGAAGTCAGGCGTAATTCTGATAGGTTTGCCTTTATATGCTATTTGACCTTTTTCCTTAGCTGCTCTTAATATTCTTTCTTTATTCTGTATGTTTGGGGTCTTGATTATTATGTGGTGAGGGGACTATTTGTGGTCCAGTCTATATGGTGTTCTGTAAGTGTCTTATACCTTCATTGGCATTTCTTTCTTTAGGTTGGGAAAGTTTTCTTCCATGATTTTGTGGGATGTTTTTTCTGCCCCTTTGAGATGGTTTTCTTCACCTTATTCTATACTTATTATTCTTAGGTTCGGTCTTTTCATGGTGTCCCATATTTCCTGGATATTTTGTGTTAGAGATTTGTTGGACTTAAGATTTTCTTTGGTCAGCATAGCAGGGTCCAGGAGCCAGAGAGACGCTTAGGAAACTCCAAGTGGAAGGAAGCAAAGAAAAGAATCCCAGGCTGCCACAGGCGAGACTGCAGCTCCAGGGGGAGGCAAGAGAAGGGGAAAAAGCAGGAGAAAAGGGGGATGGGTGTTCAAGTTGGTATAGCAGACCAGTGACAGCCTGCAGGAGCCAGAGAGGTGCCCGTGTGGAGGACAGAGCAGGCCAGGGCCCGGAGAGACAAGAGACAAATGGTTAGAACAGGTAGAGGGAAGCAACAGCTGAAGACCTGGACTCTAAAATTTGGAGTCAAACATGGTGGGTGGCAGAAGGCATCAGAAACAAATGATCCATACATATGGGAGAGTCAGACCAGCAGCTCGGTCAGAGCATCGAGTTACTTGAGGGAGGGAAGTTAAAAAAAATATTTTCTTTAGTCGACGAATCTATTTGTCCTAATGTATTTTCAACAACTGGGATTCTCTCTTCCATCTCTTGCATTCTGTTGGTTATGCTTGCATCTGTAGTTCCTGATCATTTACACAGCTTTTCTATTTCCAACATTATCTCAGTTTGTGTTTTCTTTATTGTCTCTATTTCAGTTTTCAGGTCTTGAACTGCTTCCTTCATCTGTTTGATTTTTTTTCTTGGCTTTCTTTAAGAGACTTGTTGATTTCTTGTATTTTTGGTTTGTTTTTTTCTTCCATTTCTTTAAGGGATTTTCTCATATCCTCTCTCAGGACCTCTAGCATTTTCATGAAGTTAATTTTGAGGTCATTCTCTTCTGCTTCATCTGCATTGGGATGTTCACATCTTGCTCATGTAGAGTCCCTAGACTATAGTGGTGTCATATAAGTCTTTCTTTTGTTGGATGTGTTCTTATACTGTCATCTACCCATCTCTTCTTCCAGTGGGTACAGGTGGAGTTTCTTCCTCTCCTGGTGGGTATGGGTTCAAGGCTCTCTCCTCTCCTTTCTCCCAGAAGGTGCAGGGTCAAGACAGGAATGGCAGCTGACACTGGATGCTTTGTTATGCCTCCAGATTCCTCTGGGGGATTCAGTGGCAGAAAGGGTGTGGTGGCCACAGGTCAGGGGACTCAAAGAGTAAAAGGTGGAATGGAGGGTGCCTGGCACTCATTTCTCTACCAGAGGGTGGAGGGGCAAGACAGTAATGGTGGCCGATGCTGGATACTTTGTCTACCTCTTTTTTTTTATTTCTATGTTAGCCACCATACACTGCTTATTGAGATTTTATAATTAGATAAGAATCATTTGCCCTTCTTTTTTCTAGAGTTCATTCTGATTACACTCTACTGAATAATAATAATAATAATACAAAATATAAGAACTCTCAAATATGCTCCCCTATGTTTTTAGTGGTTATTATTTCTGTAGATGCTATTTCCCTTAGAACCACTTAAAAATTTCATTTGGGTAACATGTTCAGACTGTTATTTACAAAATGTTGGGACTTACTATTTTTTCTGAGGTGGCTTGTTGAATTATCCAGTCAAAAAGATTAAAACAGAAATAAAAATATCAATCATTTTAAGTGTGACAGCATGGTACCAAGAGTGTGGAGGTACTGGAATGCGTCACTAATATTTAAATGACTCAGGAAATTGAAACTGCATTTACTTTATGGCCCAGAAATTCTGTTTCTGTGTATTACTTCATATTAATTGGGACTCCCCAGATCACAGAACCAACGGTACTTGGCATTTGCAAGGAATTGGTTTTAGGACTCAAATTCAAGGATGTTTATATAAAATATCACCATATTTCTGCTAAACAGATACATTATTAAATTGATTTCTAATGGATTATTGATAGTAAAATATACCTCCTGATCCTCATCATAGAAACTTTTATTCACAGTAGATGGTAGAGACCCACAACTGCCAAGGTTCAAAGAACAAGTTGCTGTGGAGTGCTTTGCACTAAATGGGACATCTACATCACAGCCCTTCCTTCACTGGCTCAAGGATTATTGTGGACAAGGGGGAGGAAAAAGTGAAGACCCAGAAGCAGCAGATTACTTCAAAAAGCAGTGTTTCCTGGACATAGCAAAGTAGTTGCACTTGTGAACTCAGAGATATTATGACAGCATATGTAAGATCTGTGCAAGCACAAACCAGACTAAATTGCAGCATGGAGAGGAGAGATGGCATAACCTCACCCCTTTCTGAGATGTTGGCAATTGATAGCTGCTGAGAGATGGAAAACCAGTTTCCTTTATGAGTGTAATTCCTGATGCGTGTACTATCCTCCAGTAAAGGCCACACATCCAAAAATACATGGGAGCACAAAAAGTGGACTACTTAGGTGTCTTAGTTACTGTTTTACTGCTGTGAAGAGACACCATAACCAAGGTAACTCTTATGAAAGAAATCATTCAATCGGGGCTTTGCTTACAGTTTTAGAGGGTTACTCTGTGTTCACCATGTCAAGAAACAGACAGGCATGGTGCTGCAGCAGTAGCAGAGAGATTTACACCCTGATCCTCAGGCAACAGGCAGAAATAAGGCAAGACTGGTTCTTTCAGGGACTTTTGAAACTTCAAGTCCATCTCGAGTGACATGCCTATTCCAGCAAGGCCACACCCCCTAATCCTTCCCAAACAGTTCCACTAAATGAGGAACAAGTGCTGATCAAACATATGAGCCCATGGAGGTCTTCTCATTCAAACTACCAGGCTGGGGTTATTTTGTTGTTTGTTTGTTATTGTTGGTGTTGTTGTTTTGTTCTGTGTTTAAAAGGGGACACAAAGTTTGGTAGGTTATGGAAAGAGAACAAGGATATGGGAGGAGATAGGGGAGGGAAGAATATGATCAACAACATTATATGGACATCTCAAAGAACTAATAAAAAGTACAGAATCTGTGTATCTCCTATTCATATCCCCATGTGCATTAATCTATATAGATTATTTGCAGTAAAGAAAACCTAGCAACACAAATTATTTATAGTTCTTGTATGGTTCGAGGGAAATACAAAGGAAGTTGATATGTGTTCAATGGAGACAAAATGATTTTCAAATGTTTTGCATTTGAGAGAGCTTGAATCAAAGGATACAGAGGCTTCAGAAAAGCAAGAGCAACCATGTATAGGTATAGAAATGTAAGAGATTTGGCTGACAGGATTATGGGAAACAAGTCATCTCACTTATGCTGTCTACAGTTACAGATCCAGAAAAAGCTGGTGCCACAACTCATTCTGAGGAACTAGCCATGTTCAAGGGCAGGGAAGATAAATTCACTCTCCCTCCTTTTTTCCACCTGGACCTCAGGAGACTCCTGAGTTGTCCCCATGGCTGAGGATCCTTTTTACAGGGTTTCAAACACTTATCTCACCCACACTAGACAAAACAGCTATGTGTATCCTTTAGACTGGTCACCATATAACATGTGTAAGAGAGTTTATTGCAGTCTTACATCTACTGGTAAAAAATGCAATCAATCAAGATGTTTATTCAAATGGGGATTGGATAAGATATGCTGTATTTTATGATAGAATAATATAATGTTAATAATAGAGAAGAAGTCCTGTTAATATCTACATGGAATCATGCCAAAATAAATTGAATAAAAAAAACAAATTTCAGGAAATAATTCCAGTGTACCATTATTACATATATAAACTTTAAAAATATACAAAGCAATAACTATATAACTGTGCTATTCAATATGTAAGTGTCTAATATGTATTTGAACTACATCCAATGTGACCAATAAATTAATGTCTTAATTTAAATTAAATTCTGAAATTAAGACACTCTGAAATAGCTTTTTCCATTAAACATGGCTTAATATTTTAGAGATACTATGTTTCACTGTATCTATTGTCATATATCATAGTTATTGTACTCTGGTGCATGAGGGCTTTTTAAATAAGCTACTAAAATTGTAAAACTTCACTGTGGCTTGCATTATGTTTCTATTGGACAGCATTGTTATAGATTGCTCTTTAAGAATGTGTGTGTGTGTGTGTGTGTGCGTGCGTGTGTGTGTGCTCACAAGCATATGCATGAATCATTGTTGTAGGAAGATGAAAGGATTCATTCTAAGTTCATTATATTGTTTGCTTCTTACCATAAAGAGAAGAAAAGATATTAATAAATTGGAAATTAGAATAAAAGACAATTCTATCTTTTGGCTGTAGTAGTTCAGTTGACTGAGTTCCTGCCTAGCATGCAAGAAATTCTAGGGCTGACCTCCAGCACCACAGAAAACTGGGTGTGACAGTGCATTCCTATAATCCCAACTCTGGAAAGGGGAACACGGGAGAGTCAGGAATTCAAGGTTATTCTCTGCTAGCAAGTTTTAATCACCATCATCATTATTATTGTGTGGTATGGGATGTGTGTGTGAGGGGGGGAGGGAGAGAGACTTGCATGTGAGTGGGTGTGTACACACCATAGTGCATGTGTGTAAGTCAAAGGACAAATTTGTGTAATTTGTGTGTGTAGTTCATTCTCTCCTTTTACCTTTATGTGGATCCCAAGTATCACTGTCAGGCAGTCAGGCTTGCATGGCAAGAGCTTTTCTCGCAAGTTTGAGGCCAGCCTGGGCTACATGAAACCCATCTCAAAGATACATACATATGGGGTCAGAGAGCTATGGTCGAATGTAATCAAGATGTTCCATCCTTTAGAGGAAGCCCAGATGCAGTGGAGATGAGGTCCTGACTTCATCTGGCCACCTGGCACTGCACCACACTGCAGCATGCTCCATGGAGCTGGTGGACCTACGCCAACAACTGGAACCACAGCAGCAAGCGGTCCCACACCCTCCACCCCTGGTACTGCTTCTGCTGACAAGGAAGCAGAAGCAGAGAAGGAGTCTGAGGAGTCCAGTGATGGCATGGCCTTTGATCTTTTTGATTAAACCTCCCTTGTTAGAATGCTGGGGGAAAAAATGCTGATCCTTTTCTAAAAAGGGAGTTCTACACTCTGTTTCATTTCCTGTTTCAAAAATGATGAAGCCACGGAGACAAGTGAAGCCCATACAGTAAAACCTGAAAAAGGGTAGATGTCAGTTTAGCCTACCTTCCTGTTTGATATTTTTATAGTGAAAAGGTTTTTATTAATTGTTGATTCTTAAGAGTAAGCATGCATGTATTTACCACAATCCGTTTTACGTTCGAGGCTTTGGCTGTTTTGTTGTCTTTGTATGTTTGTAGAGTTTTTTTGATGACTTCTCAAACCTGAAGGAGAGGGTGAATAATAAGCCTTGCTTAAAAACTCTTCCTTTGTTTTTACTGCGATTATTCTGCTCTTGCTCTCCAAGTGTCAATTAAGGGTTCACCTCCTAAAAGAAACATTATTTAGACACAAGGAACTCCTTTGGATGCTCTCAGCATATCCAGGGCACTCCCACTAATGTACAGAACACATTGCTTCTATCTCCCACCCCTAGTTGGAAAGAATCCAACCCATGTCTGTATCAGCAGAGCCTCCCACTCCACGGGCACATAACGATGCTTGGGCAGCAAGCAGCTCAAGCAAATCATATACTTCTGCTCATGGTATATCATACCATGACCAATGAAATGTCCCTGCTTGTTTAAATCTTCCCTTTTATCCCCACTTCCAATTTCTTGCCTCACAGGCAATCACTTTAATGTCTCTAAAGAGTATCTTCTCTCTGGTTTGCTTTCTCCTTTTGTGTTTATTGGTTTGGCTTGCTGTGGTTTGGGGTGTTTTTGTTTCTTTTGTTTTGAGATGGCCTCAAACTTCTGGGATCTAGCAATCTTCCAGCCTCACTTTCTTAAGTAGCTTGGCCTAGCTGCATTTCCCACCACGTCTAGTTTTCTGTGCTCTTATAAAATATATTCCCATTCCTCAACTAGAAGTTTCCATGTCTTAACTGGTATTACTGACATCTCTTTATCTTCATTGCATCCCATGTTGTTTTCTTAAGCTCTGTCTTTTTAAGGCTCACCATGTTTCTGTAGGTACACTTAATGTATTGTGTTTTGAATGCCATGCAGAACTTTGTGATATACATGTACCACGTTTGACCTCTCCTTCTCACAAATCCCCAGGCACACCCAGTTCCGCACCACAACCTTCTAGTGCCCTTCTAGGTCAGCAAGAACTACTTTGTGGTAGATAGGCAAGAAAAGAACTAAAGAACCATAGAGTTTGCATATACATATACCATAATGATGCCCATTTTCTCCATTATTCTCATCTCCTAAATGGCTATTGAATAATTACTTATAAGACTTATAAGACTCCTTGTGTGTTCCTTCTTCTCTAAAATGCCCACCCATACCCTCTGACTATTTCTCTGTTAGGTTTGCTCTTCTGAGTTCTCTTGTCTGTCCATTAGCTTGTTTGTTTGTTCCACTATTTGTGTGTGTAATATGTGTGATACATGTGCACACATGTTGGGGGGTGGGCATGTGCCTGTACCAACATGGAGACAAGAAGAGGACTGTTCTAACCATCTAGTCTTATAATACTGTAGTTTCCTTACTGCTATGATTTTTATCAAAAAGCTTTCTGTCTTATTTATGAAAAACAGATGATTTTTTATCTCCCTTAGGATGTTTTTTAGTAATGGTATAGAGCTGTTTTTGGAAGCACAGACTTCTTTCTGGAATAAATCTCATTTATTTTTTACTGCACTGTTGGTAATACACTATTGGATTTGGTTGACTAATATTTTTTAAGAGGAGATATCCTATGTTCAAAGGACAAAAGAAAATATATTGTTATGTCAATTCTCCCAAAATTATCTGTATATGCAATACATGCAATTCTAGGGAAACTCCCAAGAGTAGTATATTTTTTTAGAAATTGATTCTAATTCTAAAATACTTCTAAAATTTGTGGGAATACAAAATAACTAAAATAGGGAAGGCAATCTCAGGGATGTTGGAAGATTTCCAGAAGAAGCTGGAAGGTAAGATACAATATCCAAATAGAATACAGGGTTTGGTGTAGAGCTCAGTGTTTGAGCATGTGCTTAGCATTTGCAAAGCACTGGATTCAATACCAGACCCAAAAAAATACACTTACTATAAAACCATATAAATAAGGGGCACTGGCGCAAAGATGAAAAACCTTGACCAAATGAGTAGAATAAAGCTCCCTGACGTAGACCTGTATTCACTTGATTTGCAGGAAAGGAGGGAAGTGCCACTGAGATTCAATAGCAGTACAGTAATCCTGTCAATGAATGCCACTGGGCCAGTGGGATACCCATTTGAGGAAAATAAACTTTAACCTCTATCTCACACGTGTTAAAAATGATAAAGATGAATTCTACAAGAGAAGAGACATTAGTAAACCAGGAATGGTCATGCATGCCTTTAACCCCAGCAGGAAACAGAGGCAGATGAATCTCAGTTAATTCAAGGCCAGCGTAATCCACATGGTGAATTCCAGGCCAGTAAGAGCTACAGACTGTGACCCTGTCTCAAAAAGGAAATTTTTAGGAGAAGAAATATTCCCAAACGTATTTTTCTATCATCACCATGATTCTGATACCAAAATTATATGAGTACACTACAACAAAAGAAAATTTCAGGTCACAAAATACAGAAAACCAAATTAAAGAGCATAGCAAGAGGCTCACACTATGACTGCAATCATCTCTTTACATGGAAGGATGCCTCAACATGCAAAAATCAGTTGATGGCAGACACCCTAACAGTAGGTTTCTGATCCCAAGAGCTCAATGGGCAGAGTGAAAGCATCTGGCAAATTTGGTAGACTTTAATGTAAAAAAAAATCTCTCACCAAATTAGTTAAAGAAGGAATGTCCCCCAGTATAATAAAGGCCACATAGGACAAGTTCACACCTAACAACATCCTGAAGAGTGAAAAGTTAAAAACTCCTCTGACACTAGAGGAAAAGACCAATCCCACTCTCACCAACTCACACATGAAAAACTAATGTTATACCTGTCTCTGAAGAAATTATCTTACATACAGAAAAAATCCTGAAGCTTACCTGAAAAAAAAGTTAGCACAAATAAATCAGTTCAGTAAAGTAGCAGTACGCAAAGTCAACATAGAAATCTGTTGTGAAAAAAAAACAATTTTTAAAAAAAGTTAGTTGTGTTTTTATTCACTTAAGGCTAAGTATCCAAAAACAAAGAAAACAATCCTACTAGTACAAGAGCATCAAAAAATAAAATACTCAATAATAAATTTAACCAGGGAGATGAAAGGTGTGTGTGCTCAAAACTGCAAAACTTAGACTAAAGGCATAGCTTAGCAGTGAACATTTGTCTGGCTTCACTGAAGAGGCCTGGATTAAATCCCCAGCTCTATAAAGAAAAACTAAACTATAAAATTCTGTCAAACAGAATTTAACAAAACAGAAATAAACGGGAAGGCATCCCACATTATTTGTGGTTGGGAATAATTAATATTATCAAAAACGTTTATACAACCCAAAGCAATCTGCAGATCCAACGTAAGTCCTATCAAAATATCAATGCCACCTTTCACAAAAAAAAGTGTGAGAGGAGGGATCCTAGAACGCATATGGAACCATAAAAGATCCTGAGTGCCAAAGCAATCTTGAGCAAGTAGAAAACACCTGGAGGAATTATGCTATCTGATCTCAAAATATAATTCAAAGCTACAATAATGAAACTAGTAGAGCACTGGCATAAAAAAGACAGAATACAGAGCCAATAGCCAATATAAGTACTTATGGCCACGTTAGTGTTTTTAAAAGGGCCAAGCACAAATAATAGGAAATAGTGTTATGAGAAAGAAGCTCCTGTGCATAATTGAGCTGTGCCTTTAGTTTCCACAAGCCTCAGAAGGCATAAAACCATGCCTTAAGTCAAGCTCTGTCTATTAAGTTCCTCATTGAAGACACAGATTTAAATTTGATTTCTTAATATTCATCTAAACCATAGATTTGTTTTCTCAAATGTGATCCTAAAACTACCAATGACAAAATCAAGCAAAGACCAATGAGATTGTGGGCTCAACAAAACTTCTACTCAACAAAAGAAACAACCAAAGGACTAAAATGACAGCCCACAGAATGACGGAAAGACAATGCTAATTCTACATTTGATACTGGGGTTGTATACCAAACACATAAGGAACTCAATACATGAAAACAAATAACCCATTTGAAAAATGGGCAAAGTACCTATATACCTTTCTTAAAATAAGACTTGCAAATGGCCAACAGATATGGGGAAAAGGTTCAGTATCGTTAATAAGCAGAGAAATGCAAATCTAAAATATCATCCAAGATAAAAATGATAAATTAGACTTCATTGTAATTTAGAACTTATGTTCCTCCAAAGACATGATTAAGAGAGTGAAATAGAGCTGGAGAATTGGGTCAGCAGTTAAGAGTATATACTGTTCTTGAAGGGGCCTGAGTTCAGTTCCCAGTACACACTTCAGGCAACTCACAATTGCCTATATTCATATCCAGAGGAATATGATCCCCTCTTATGGACTTTCTGGTTACTGCACTTATTTGTGCATGCCTGCACTAAGACAAACACATAAACTATGGATGGATGGATGGATGGATGGATGGATGGATGGATAGATGGGTGGATGGATGTACGGATGGGTGGATGATAGTTTTTTGTATCTTGGAACAGGGTCTTACTCTTAGCCCAAATTCACAGCAATCTTCCTGCCTCAGTCCCCCAAGCGCTGGAACTGCAGGCACAAACAACTCACAGAACAAATGGATTATTTTAAATACTCATACAGGTCAATAAGAAAAAAAGACAGGCAACTCGATTTTTCAAACTTATGCAGGTTTGAAGAGCATTTTGTAAAATAAAAAAAAAAGAACACCCAAGCAGTTCATGGGCATGTTAGAGATGTTAAGCACAGTAGTCATCCCTGATCTTGAGAGAGATGTAGCAATGAATCACAATGAACCATGACTATACCTGCATCAGGCTGGAAAGGCTAAAACCAAAATAACTGACAACTCCAAATGAGATTTTATGGAGTAAGTGCCATGGCTCTCCCATTCCACCCCCCAAAAAAAATATGTCCTGAAGTCTTAGTCCCCTACCTGTGACGCTAATACAAGGTAGTGAAAACCTCTAGTGGGTATGGACTAATGGAAGGAAATGAGGTCATTTCAGCTGCGCCCTTGAAGAGAATCCTGGGACCCCAGGCCCTTCCTGTCTCTGGTTCCTGTCTACCATGAGGTGAAAAATCCTGTTCTGCCACTTGCTCCCACTGTGATGACCATAAGCCCAAAGCAATAGGGTAAAATGGCCAGAGATTGGAGCCTTCAAAACCACATGCTGAAACAAACTATTTCTTCTGTTTTGTTTTGTTATTTTTTTTTTGAGACAGGGTCTCATTACGTAGCTCTAGCTCTCCTAGAACTCACTTTGTGAACCAGACTAGCCTTGAACTCAGAGATACACTTGTCTCTGGCTCCCAAGTGCTGGGGTTAAAGATCTGCATCACTATGCTCTGCTTATTTCTTCTTCTAAAGGTTGATTTTCTCAGGTATTCTGTCACAGTAACAGAACACTGACCAACACAGTCCCATGTATATTTACTAGGAGATGGTACCACGGAATGATTAGTGTTAGAACTGTTCTATGTTCTGCTCCGGGATTATAGGCATATATGTGCATATAAAAAGTCTTCTAGTTGTGCACCTAATATTATGTACTCCACTGTAAGTTATACTTCAACTAGGAAGTAAACAATAAACAAAAGCATTATCTAGAATTTTTCTTCTGTGTTCATAGGTGAGGGTGATTATAATTTTCTTTTTTGCATTAATTTGCCTTTTGGGGGAGTCAAAATTACCAAGGCTTCAAAAACACAAGATGAGCAGCTTGCATCTATCTATACGTGTCTTTTTGAATGGTGGGAGAACCTGTAGAACCATTGTAAGTAGCAATTCAATAATGACTGAGTGCGTAATGAGTAACACAAATTTCTGAAGTATGCAGGTCCAATCTCAGCAAGGCCATAGACATCTGAACCTTTCACATCACACTGGAAATCATGTCAGTCTGGCATCAACAGAACAAGCTTAACATCCTAGATCTGCTTTGCTTTGGAAAAGAGAGTGTAAGAGAGAAAAACTGTTCTGGATGTGGCTAGCAATAACAGGTAATAGACGTTAACAAAGGGTTATGGATCATGTTCTGAAAAGGGCTGAGGTGGCCTTTAATCCCAGCACTCGGGAGACAGAGGCAGGTGGATCTCTGTGAGTTCAAGGCCGGGCTGGACCGACAGCCTCCAAAACAATACAGAGAAACCCTGTCTCGTAAAAACCAAAAAAAGAAAAAAAAGAAAAAGAAAAGAAAAGGGCTGAGGTGAAAATAAATAAGGATTCACTTGTTTTCGACTCTTAGCCTAAAAGGGAATATTAAATAAGTTCTGTTCAATTTCAATTCTCTTTAGTTGTGGCACATTTACTGTGCTCTTCATTGTCTTTAATTAAAAAAAGATGAAATAATGTCAAAATACTGGTGCTGAGTCCTGAAATGATAATATAGATGCCCTCCTTCAATGCTTTTGCTACAAGTCTCCAAGTCCCAACATAAATAAAGTGTGGTGTTTAAATACAACTGAAACGTGTGAACAAAGCACCATGCTTTATAAGTTTTTAGCTCCTCTCAAGCATAAGACTTTGAGTGGCAAACTTCCAAAGAAAGTTCAGCAGAATTGGCAAGGCATGCTAGAGTGGTGCCAGGACCCTTCACATTGCATTTAATCACAAGAACACCACAACGAAGGAAACGTTATCCCTATTTAATTATAAAGAACTTAGAGTGAGAGGCTAAGTAGCATGTGAACAATCACATGGCTGGGAAACTCATTCCAGGATGTGACTCAAGGTCTTTCCTCCTTGAAGGCCCACCCACTTTCCACTTACACCAAAAAGATGGCACTGGCTCCCACTTAATTTGAAAATGAATTGGTGAAAGATGCAAAGTGTCCCAGAGTAATTAGAGCCATACAACATTGGCTGCGAGGGGCACATCTGTATGTCATCCAAACATCTTGTGGTTTTTGAAGAATTATCTCTTTTCCCAGGATGAGCAAATACCAGGCCCATGACATGCTATGCATCTTCCAGAAGACATCAACATTTCCCCTTGTTTCTTCATTTCTCTAACTGCCAGACATAATGAAAACAGATATGGCTTACCAGGACTGGCTTCTCTGTTTCCAACAGAGTCTATTAAAGCTTAATTGACAACCATAAGATGATTAAAAATTAAAGAATGATAAAAGTTAAATGTTTTCAATACATTCAGAGAAACCACAGGTACATGTAAATCATAGAGATAAGCGGGGAATGGACAGCTGTTTAATGGAAACTTCCATCCCACGATAAATCAAGTGAACTAAACATGGACACTTCCTAACACAGCAGCAATTTGAGGCTACTTCAGTTGTGCTCACACTAGCATTGCCCGGGGATGGCCGGTCCAAAGGAAGTCAAACTTGTGGCTGGAGAATTATGCAAGTATCATCATGTCATGGCCTTAGGAGCATCACAGAGGGGTTTCTGAGGAGGACGACATAAGAACTCAATCCTGGGAGCTCTTAGTCTGATCAACACACAAATCACTTAGCAATCATTATCATAATTACTGCTAAATTATTGTTGCACTGGGGGATAGAGGGAAGGTCTATTTTTGCACTCTGGTTTCACCGAAGCTTCCAAGATGACTATTTCAATTTTCAGAATAAATAATTTCCTTTCCCACGATCATCTCAGAGAAGCCAAGCCTTCCCTTGTGACTTTTAATTCTAGTTCTCTAATCAAAATTTTGAGTGGCCTTGGGCAAGGCATGGAAGTGCTCAACGCCTTAACTCCTTCAGTTGCTAAATAGCAATAATGATACCTGCTCTCCACAGGCAGGAAGACTGATTGCTTAATATTGCTAAGCATTTTTAAAAAGCAATAGCTGGTGTGGGGGGGGTTGCCATCTTAAGGGACAGTGACTGCAAGCATCGTCACTGAGTCTCTCCTTTACCTCTTTCAGGATCTTTTCCATTTTACTCTGCTTTTTAAATTTCCTCAATTCCTTCCCAATTCAGAGTTTACCCATTCCTGAAACCAGGGTGAGGTTGACTGACCTACCTTGAATTCATCCATTTAACACCAACATATCCTCATGTCACAAGAAAGGATAAGAAGCCAGGTCTACCTTGGTGTCAAGGACTTACCAGGGGATAATACAATGCCTAGCATATGGAAAAAAGCATCAATAGCTATTACATTTATTTGTTCACTGAACGTATTTAGAATATAGGAAAATTTATTTAATCACTCCGTGTTTCTGTTTTTCATTTGTGAAATAAATCAGTATCCCTTAAGTGTAAGATTTTAGGGTCATGACTAAGGCATGAGCATCTTCACATGGACGTTGAACTCTTTTGTCCTTTAGTTCTACCACTTACCTACCAAGATCACTCTGGTGGCCAACTTTATATGTCAGCTTCAGCCCAGAGCAATAGTTGGTGCCAGCTTCCCACAACTTCCCTCAAAACAAACTTCTCCGAATCTGCATCTAAAGCCTTCTTTCTGTTGCGGAATTCCCCTCCTTCCCCCATTCTACTGCGCACCTGGACAGCAAAGTGCCTGCAGCATAAAAAGTACATCTCCAGAAAGTGCCATGGGTAGACTCTCAAGGATGCAAAGCTTAATAGCACAGTACAGAACACTGCTCACAGAATATTGTTGCTTTTATACTTCAAAGATGCAAATGTTTACATGTATAAAATTTTTCATATTTTCATCAAAGAACAAAAGATAGCATAAGTTACATTCTAGTGTAGCTGTTGAGTCCGTTATCTTCATGGGAACTGTTTCAGCTTCCTTATCAGTAGTTATAAGAAGGCACTCTGAAAAAAATCAACTTAGGGAGCTGGAGAAACGGCTCTGTGGTCGCGAATGCTTGCTACTCTTCCAAAGGACCCAAATTCAGTTCCCAACAGTCACAATCACCTAAAATGCCAACTCCAGGGGATCTGATGCCCACCTCTGGCTTACACAGACACCTGTACATATGACACACACACACACACACACACACACACACACACACATACCTTTTTAAAAAGCAACTTAGAGGAGAAAGCATTCATTTTAGCTCATAACTCCATGACTCCATGTTACATTTCTTCATTGCAGAGAAAATACAATGACAGGAGCATGCGATAGCCGGTCATAGCCAAGAGCAGAGAGAGAAAGCAATGAATGCTTGTCCTAACTCCCTTACTCCACTCTGACCTAGTCTACGACTGAACTCAGGAAATATGTGGCCTGTCTCATCTCAATTAACATAATAAAGATAATCCCCATGGATAAGCCCATAGGATAACCTGGTCTAGAAAACCTCTCATTGAGATTATTTCCGGTTAGTTCTAGATCATATCAAGTTTACAGTAAATATTAACTAGCACAAGGATGGGGGCACACTGGAAGCTTGAAAGCTAGAGGAATGGCTTTGAAAATGCCTTGCTTGGTAACTTTTACTATGGAAAGTGTAATTGTCTTACATAAAACTCTCAAAAAACTTAAATCCTTAAGACTAACTAAAACAGAGTGAAAATAACTTGAGTGTGTGCATACATGCTAGTTGTGGTGTTAAACACCTTTAATTACAACACCAGAGAAGCAGAGGTAGGCAAACCTCTGTGAGTTTGAGGTTAGCCCAGTCTACATTGAAGTTCCAGGCAGAGTTACCTAGAATTACCCTTTGAGACCCTGTTTCAAAAACAGCAACAACAACAAAATCTCCTTCTTGGGAAATGGCCCTAGAGCACTGTGCCTTCTAGGCAAGTACTCTGCCCCTCCCAGACCTTATGATGAGTTTTTTTTAATATAGTTTAGTTGAAATAAAATTACATCACTTTCCCCCCTCCCTTTTCTCCCTCCAACTCTCCCAGCTACTCTTCCTCCAACCTCTCCCATGTACCTCTACTCTCAAGTTGATAGCTTCTTTTTCTTTGATTATTATGATTACATACATGTATATATGTATGTGTGTATATGTATTAATGTGTATATATATGTGTGCGTGTGTGCATACATGTATGTATGTGTACAAACAACCTAATGAATCCATTTTTATTATTTGTGTGTCTATAGTTTCAAAGCTGACCACTCTGCATTGGACAACCAATAAGGAGGCTCATGCCTTGGGTAGGATAATTCTCCTCCTAGTAATCATCTACAGAGTTTTTTGTTTTGTTTTGTTTTGTTCTGGTTTGTTTTGAGTTTTGTTCTGTTCTTGTTTCCTGGAGATAGGGTCACTCGACATATAGTCTTGACTGTCCTGGAACTCACAGAGATACACCTGCCTCTATCTTCTGAGTGCTGGAATTAAAGGCACATGCCACCATGCCCGGTTAGTTGCCTGCATTGGGGGTAGGGGAGGAGATCTGGTGGTGGGACCTTGTGAAATTTCCTCTCTCTACATTACCATTTCTACTGATAGAGGGTCTCACTCTGCTATTCAGGCTGGCCTTGTATTCATCTGCCTCACAGTCTTGAGTAGCTGGGATTTCAGGTCGTTCCAGTCTTATTCATATATTCATTTTGTAAGAACAACCACAAAAAAGCAACACAGAAGTCATGAAACAAAAGACTAGTGTGACGATTCTTCCATAATGAGAACGTTCAACAAAGTGAAGCTGGATGAAAAGTGGAGGTGTCTGTGACACCTGCTCTGTCCCCCAGTTTAAAAGGGAAGGATCTAATTTTTAAGTCACATTTTAAACCTATCAAAAAATTTAAAATCCAAGAAAAAATTACCTTTTACCAGAAAATTAGCTAATGCCTTTTAAAATTGTTTTTAGATTATTTTATTTTTTACATATGTAAGTGTTTTGCCTGCATGTATGTATGAGTACCACATGTATGCCTGGTGCCACAGAGGTCAGAAGAGGTCATCAGATCCTCCGGATCAGATGGTTGTGAACCACCATGTGGATGCTGGGAACTGAACTCAGGTCCTCTGCAGGAGCAATAAGTACTCTGAAGTTCTAAGCCACCTCTCTGAACCCTACCTAATGTTTTTAAACATATGAAAATGGAAGTTGAACTATACCTTAGTGATGTAGCACATACCTATTGTTCTCAAAGTCCTGAGTTCAATCCCCAGCACTACATATACAAAAATAAGAAAATATATTGGCATCAGACTATTTATAGACAAATGACATGGATTAGTGGGTAGAGCACTGGCTGCCAAGGCTGATGAGCTGTGGGATAGCCCTTCTGTAAGCTGTGCATATGTGTTATTCTCATTGGTCAATAACAAAGCAGACTGGCCTATAGCAAGGTAGGATAAAGTAAGGTGGGACAATCAAACTAAAGACTTGGATGAAGAAGGGCTGAGTTGAGAGACACCATTGAGCAAGCCCAAGAAAGCAAGATGTTAGAGGACAGGTAAGCCACGAGCCACATGACAATGCACAGATTAATAGAAAAGGGTTAAATACGAGAGCTAGTTAGTAATAAGCCTGAGCTATTGGCTGAGCATTTTGTAATTAATATAAGCTTCTGTGTGTTTACTTCGGACTGGTGATTAGGGAGGGAAAACTCCACTTCTCTTTACACTGACGACCTGAGTTCGGTCCCCGGAAACCACAGAGTGAAGGAGAGAACCAAGCACTGCTGTCCTCTAACCCTGTTCGTGTACCATCACACATGCACCCACCTCACGCACAGAAAATAAGAACAAAAATTTTAAATGTAATAAAAAGGATTATTCACTGCACTATAATCTGTAACTGCAAAATAATGGAAACAATCTGAATACCCATATACCATGGCACATCCACACAGCGGTGCATTATGGAACTATAAAAAATGGGAAGAAATGGCCACCAAAGAGCTGATACAAGCAAGAGGATCTGAGCTTGGGTCCCAAAAAAAAAAAAACTCACATAAAATACACAGTGAATAATACCAGTATCCAGGAGGCAGAGATAAGAGCATCCCTGGGGCTTTCAGGCCAGATGGTTCAGCCAAAGTGGTGAGTTAAAGGATAAGTAAGAAGCCTGGTATCAAAATGTAGGTGGGGAAGAGATTAAGGATGTCACCTCTGACCTCCACAAGCACCTGCAAGCATGTGTCTGTGTACCTGTACACAAACATGTAATTGCATATATGAACACACATGCACACACAAATAAAAATTTAGAACAACAAAAAACTACAAACTAATTGGAATTAGTAAGGCACCAAATTCATGATATGTAAAGATGTCCTGATGTCTCACTTCAAAAAGAAGAGGAGAGAAGAAAATAGACTTGCTTCTGTTTATTTGTCCAAAAATAAACTCGGGGAGGATGAACCAGAGACTCCTGAAGTGGTTGACATCAGTTAACAATAGGCAAAGTAGAGAATAGAGGAAATAAAAATAACTACTGAGGAGGGGGAATTCCATCTCCCTTAGAACAGCTTCTCAAGTAGTGCTGAAGCTTGATATTTTTGTTGTGAGCCTAGCCTTTAGCAGCTGGGCCATCCAGCCCTGTATGACATTCTTGAGTATTAAAATAAATAAAATTAATAACTATATATGGTGTTTTGGTTTCACTTCTTGTTGCTATGACAAAAACCCCTAACGAGTCAACCTAAGGGAGAAAGTTCATTTGGTTTGCAATTCAAAGTTATGTTCCTTCAGGTGGAGAAGCTACAGGGTCAGCAGCTTGAGAGAACTGATCACATTACACCCACAGCTAAAGGCAGAGAAAAACGAGTCAATGTATGTGCAGGACTGCTCAACTTTCCTCTCCTCAACAGTCCGGTATCCTAGGGAATGGTGGGCAGGTCTTTCCACCTGGATTAATCTACTCAAGACAATCCCCAGAAAACTTTCTCAGAATCGAACCTTAATCTAAAAATCTCTCACAGGTGTGCCAGGAGGCCAGCCTCCTAGACACAAGTTGAAAAAAAGAATCATGCATTCCAATCCCACTTATCTCCCCAAAACCCCTTGCATTTGTCCGTGCAACCTCCCACCCCCCCCAAAAAAAAGCAAATTTAAAAGAAAAAACAAAAAAGAAACAAGAGAGAGAGAGAGAGAACATTGTCATGTAAGCTGAAGCTTGGCTCCTTGAGTCACATAGTTTACCCTTTAGTCCATTCATCTTTATTTGCAAGTGATCATTGTCACATGTAATTGATCTGACTCCCAGGCCTCTAGCTTCTGCTACACCACCAATAATGGACTCTCACTGGGGCTTCTCATAGATATCCTATTGTCCTGTGTCATGGAGATCCTGCCGTTTTGGATCTGTAGGTTCGCCCCATTCACTTGTTCCAACAGCTCATAGATGAGGTGGATGTCGGTATGGGACAATTCCTGACCCTGGTTCTGGGCCTGGGTGGTAGCTGGATTGGTCAGTTGACCAGCGTTTCCTCATCCTCACTGCCCAGGCAAGCTCTCCAGCACTGCCTCGGCCAACTCACCCAATGCAGCCTGCAGCAAGGAGTGGGACCAGTTCTCCTGCTCTCAGGTCCTCAGATCTGGTTCACCCACACTCAACACCACCAAGGCCAACACTACTGTTTTGCCCAGGCAAGGTGCAGGGCCCCCTCTCCAGATTGCTGTACGGGGAATACAAGGGGGAGTGGGGTCAACTCTCCTCTGCTCTCGCACCCTCAGGACTGGCTCACCTGTACCCCCAACAACAGGGTCTCCTCTAGTGTGGTCTCTTGTGTGCTGAAGGACCTCTTGTGTGCTGCAGCTGGCAAAAGTCAAGGCTAGCTCTCCCATTCTTGTGACCCCCGGGGCCGGCTCTCTCACCTGCTACAGGTAGTAATGGGTGAGAGGAGAGAGCATCTTCCTCTCACTCAAAATACCTAATGGCAGATGGGGGCGGGGTCAGTTCTCCTGCTCTCACTATCTCGGTTTCGGCTCACCTTGTTCCACTACCATAGGGTCAGCTCTAGTGTGCTGCCCAGCTGAGGTACATTCCAGTGGTAAGGGGTGGGGCCATTCTTCATGAGAGGGAACAGTTCTTCCCTGAGGGGTGGGAGCAGCTCTCTTGTTGCACTATCCTATGGAGGGGCGGGGCCAGCAATCCCAGGGCCAGTGAAGGGAGGGGCTAGCTCAACACAGCATAGTTCCAATGATCTCCTGTGCCACACAGGCCACAGACCCCAACTGCAGCAGGATCATGGACTCAGACATGGCCCCCAGCAATAGTTCAGTCTCAGACATCACCACGGCCCTGGTAGCAGCATGGCCCTCAGACTCTAGCATGGTCTCAGGTGGCTTACCAATCCCTGGGCATCTGTAGACCCTCTGTAGTAGCAAGAGCCATGGACCTCATTTCAAACCCCAGCTGCTACAGGGCCACAGACTCATACATGCCCCTAGTCAGTGGCCTGGACCTGGACATCTTCATGACCCCAGGTCAATACCAGCTATACAGATCAGAATGGTCTCAGGTGGCTGACCATACACCAGTCATATGTATAGCCCTCAGTGTAACAGGAACTGCAGAGACCAACCCAGATTCTCAATACCAGACATGGCCCTCAGCAGCAGCCCTGGTCTGGAGGGCACCACGGCCCCAGATGATGGTGTAGGCCACCCTGGAGACAGCATGTCCCTGAACATCCTCATGGCCACAGACTCATACATGCCCCTAGTCAGTGGCCTGGACCTGGACATCTTCATGACCCCAGGTCAATACCAGCTATACAGATCAGAATGGTCTCAGGTGGCTGACCATACACCAGTCATATGTATAGCCCTCAGTGTAACAGGAACTGCAGAGACCAACCCAGATTCTCAGTACCAGACATGGCCCTCAGCAGCAGCCCTGGTCTGGAGGGCACCACGGCCCCAGATGATGGTGTAGGCCACCCTGGAGACAGCATGTCCCTGAACATCCTCATGGCCACAGGGCATCTGCATGTCCCTGGTGGCAACATGGACCACGAACATCAATAAGATCATGGACCCAGACATGGTCCTAGGCTATAGCCCAGGCCTGAGGTCACCATGTTCCCAGGTGGAAGCACAGACCACTCATATCCACATGGACCCCACTGCAGCATAGGCCTTAGACACCATCCTGGTCCCAGACGGCATCCCAGACATTACACAGACATTAACACAGACCTAGCTGCAGCAGGGTCACAGACCCAGACGTGGTCCTAATCAGCAGCCCAGGCCAGGATGCCACTGTGGCCCCAGGTGCCAGTGCAAGCTGCTTAGATTGGCATGGCCCCTGTGGCTTTATGACCTTCAGATACCAATATGGCCTCAGGTGGCAGCCAAGACTACAGGCCTATGCATGGCCCTCTCTGGTGACAAAAGCCTCAATGAGCAATATAAACCCTCAAATGCTTTAGAGCCTCAAATAAGACTTGGTCCTTGATAGCAGCCTAGGTCCAGACATCATCACCTTGGACTTGGGTGGTAGCAGGACATTCACAGGAGCCTGTTCCTCACCACCCTCAGCTCTTCATATCTGCTTCTCTCCCAAGCCCATGAACACTGCTGCCCTTCTATCTTCTATTTCCCCATCCTGTATTCACTCACCATAATGGCGACCTATAGAGGCTATATAGGGAAAACAATATATTTATCAGAGAGAGAGAGAGTCACACTGGCCAGGAGTCAGAAGCGTGGCTGGCTTCCAGGAGAAAAAAAGGGAAGGGCCTTTTCCTTTCGCTTCCTTTTATCTCTACCTTGACCACGCCCTGTTGGGCTGATAGCTCACTCCTACAATTCCCCTTTTAGTCTAAATAGAAGATAAAAACACATACAACATATATACGTAGAGGGTGATAATTAAGTTATAATCTACTTATCCTAAACTAAACATATCCATTCCACCTAAATTCTAAACTTATCTGAAAGGGATGCCTAAGTCTGAACAGTGACCAACTTCCCGGTGCAGTTGGGTCACAGGTGGGACTGGTTGAACACACACACAAACACACACACACACACACACACACACACACAGCTGTAAGGCATGGCTCTAAGCTATTGCTTTTCTTCTCCCTCATACCCTAGAAACCTTGTGGAGAGCTTGGTATGATAGCGCCCCCCACCGCCAGGCACCAGAGGCAACAGACAGGCTCCTGGTTGATTGTGCCCCACCTGTGTCCTCTACTGGCTCAGGCCTGGAAACTGCTGAGCAGCTCCTGGTTGTTCTGAAAATTATTTATACTAACCATCACAAATGGAAAATAAAACATTTTTCAATGTCTTGATCTTTGGCCAGGAGCAACACTATAAAAATTCCAGCTTTACTTGGAAATTTTAGAAAGATTTTCAATGGGTTTTGTAATCTGCTTATCTCTACCACCATGAAAATACTGATAAGAAATAGGTTTGCTTCCAAAATCCCATTAGAATAAAGATTTATTTAAAAAACTATATTTGGGTATGTGCAGCAAGATAATACGTAACTAAGACCTGAGTCTTTTAAACATGTGCTCTCCTAAATGACATCTGAGAACACGCTGTTTTGCTCACTCTAGAACGGGCCTGTGTTAGCTTCATTTTTGTTGCTGTGATTAAAACACCACCAAATAAGGTAACTTACAGAGGAAAGAGTTCATTTGGGCTTACAGTTTCAGAAATATAAGGGTCCATCAAAGACACATGACAAGTGGCAAGTGGCAGGCCTTATGGCAAGAGCAGGAAGCTGGGACATCAATCTTCAACCCCAAGGACAGAGCAGAGGAACCGGAAGCGGTCAGACTATGGACTCTCAGAGCCCACCCCCACCCCCGGTGCTGTACTTTCTCCAGCAAGACCGGAGCAGTACCATCAGATGAGAACTTAAGTGTTCAAATGTCAGAGTCTACAGGGGACAATTCCCATTCAAAGAACCACAGAGCCTAAATCTTACTTTCATAGTAAATACAAAGTCATGACTCCCCGTCCCCATGTTTTAGTGTAGTATGAAGTCCTTCATGACAGTCCTTCAGGGGACACTCACCTTGCCCACAAAAAAAGGGAAGTAGCCATGAGGTGCATTTGTTCAATAACTAGGACACTAAAGATAAACTCATCAAAGGACATGGAGTAGTTAGACGTTTGCCTACCCAGATCATTATTCGTTCTAGTAACTCTGTTGCCTATCTATGAAACATTAATCTTCCTAATTGCAATATTTTATATGAGATTTTTATTCAACTTAATTAGAAAGAAACCAACTTCCAACTCCAGAACTAGATGGTGATTTTTTTCATTAGAAAAAAAAAATCATATTGTTAGCCAGGCGGTAGTGGCACCTGCCTTTAATCCCAGCACTTGAGAGGTAGAGGCAGGTGGATCTCTGTGAGTTTGAGGCCAGCCTGGTCTTCAAAGTAAGTTCCAGGACAGCTAGGACTGTTACACAGAGAAACCAAATCCTGAATTAAGACCATATTATTTCTAAATGGCACATGTACATGCTTGAACAAAATCTCACTCAGGAAATCATAAAATTGAACCCTGACATAGGAAGATCGCACTGAGACGAACTGATCCCTGGTGAGTGACTCCCACACTTACCCACACAGCAGAATCGCTTTATGACAAAGTTCAACTTACTGCACTAAAATAAGAAAACGATCGGAGTGGGGATTGGGAGGGGGGCTGGGGAGCCTGATGGGGGAGGAGGGGAAGAAGAGGGAGCTAGGACTGACATGTGAAGCAAGCTTGTTTCTAATTTAAATTTAAAAAAGAAAAAGAAAATGACCATCTCTTATGATACCAAAAGGGGAGTCTAGTGGCTGGAGACATTTTTCAGTGGTTTATAGCACTTACTGTTCTTCCAGAAGACCCAGGTTCAATTCCCAGCAGCCATATGGTAGTTCACAACGATAACTTCAGTTCCAGGAGATTTGACACCCTCTTCTGGCCTGAGCACCAGGCACACAAGCCATACAAAGACATACATGCAGGCAAAACCCATGTGTGTAAAATAAGTTTTTTAAAAAAGGAAAAATAATGAGATTGGTAATTTACATACAAAAATGGGAACCTGTATTTATAAAGTAGTCTGGTAGTGATAAATGCTTCAAGATTGTCTTGGTTCCTAAACATGCTGTTTGTGAGCTATCATAAATCAGAAGTGAGGGGAGCTCCTTGGTTCCTTTTTATTATTTTTATTTTTTATTTAAATTAGAAACAAGCTGCTTCACATGTCAATCCTCAGCTCTCTCTCCCTTCCCTCCTTCCCTGCTCCCCAGCAACCCACCCAAACCCCCACCATATCCCCCTCCCCTCCCCAGGGAAGGTGAGGCCCTCCATGGGGGATCTCCAAAGTCTGTCATCATCCCAAACAGGGTCTAGGACCTCCCCCATGTATCCAGGCTGAGAGAGCATCCCTCCATGTGGGATGGGCTCCCTAAGTCCATTTGTACACCAGGGATAAATACTGATCTACTACCTGAGGCTTTGGTTCCTTTTTAAGGCCATGAATTAAGGAAAATAATTTACATAGAACAGTGATACAAGTAATTTTTGTCATGTATGAACCCAGACTACATGTGTCTACCTCTCCAGTTTCATGTATTGCAAAGGATAAAGCAATGATTGAAACTCACCAGAAAGCAGCAAAATGAACTTGGGATCCTGACCTGAGAGAGGGCTTCTTATACATACAAGGCTCAGGGTGTTTTTGTCAAAGACCAAGGCTTCCCTGATGTCATTTCCATCAGTGGAGGTGAAATGGCCAAGCTATTTTAAGGAGACCGTAGATTTTGTTGCTACCAATCTGCTGCCAACACAGTAAATAGTACCACAGCCTCAGATCTTTACTCACAAAATGGGTACAGTTATGCATTCCTGATCAGAATCTTCCATTCTGTACATGCCAGAAACAAATTGTTATAAATGAGTAGCTGTATTTTCTACTTTTACCTTGATCCATTCTGATGTTGAGAACATCACTTGAATGAGATCATATTAAACAAGAAGATCAATTTGAAATTTAAACAGAGGGGTTGGGGGGGTGATGACTAACATGAAAACTAAATGGAATCAAAAGTAGATTATACCCTTATCAATAAAGCTATAATCACTATCCAACTTAAAGACTAACTCAGTTACTGATCAATATGTTAGAAACACTACACACACACACACACACATAGAGAGAGAGAGAGAGAGAGAGAGAGAGAGAGAGAGAGAGAGAGAGAGAGAGAGAGAGAGAGAGATACAGGAACCCAGGACACCCAGCATAGCATTTGTAAATTTGTTACTTCATTAAACGTTTCTTTGACCATTTACTTACTTAACAATAAAACTAGCTGATGAATGTTATGAAATTATACCCAGAGAATGAGTTAAACATTTGTTCAAATTTATTAATACCTTAAACATATTAACAATACATTAATGGCATGAATTTTATTAATACAATTGAATTAATGATTCCATGAAAGACACTAGAAATAAAATAATGATTAAAAACTTACAATGATTCTCCTTCATTAGATTTTACCATGTAAGGGCAGAAATTTCTGAACTCTTTAGTTCTTTGAAGAAATGTCACACTCATTCTAATTTATCATCCTATTAATAAAACAAGTTGTACCATTTTTATTTGATATTTATTCTAATAAATGAATATCTAAAGTCAATAGTATGATTTTATAGTTGATGATATTGACTGTTAATACATCAAATTGGAAACTATTATGCATGAAAAGTTGGCAGCTGTTGGGTCTTAGAATAAGCAGGAACTCCAGCTAGAAACAGGAGAAGACATATTCTGCGGGATGTGATGTGCAGTATGGGAAACCCAGTGCCACATAAATTTGGTGAAATTTAAGAAACTAGACTTTTGAAATATTTACTACAGGAAACTGAACCCGTCCCCCACTTAACATAGTCTCACTTTACCAGGAGTTTAACTGAGATACTAGCTGTTCTCTCTTCACACTTGTTAATTCAATGTCATTATTCCTTCTTTGTGTATTTTTCCCACAGTGGAGGGGGTAAACAAGAAGACTGAAGGGCAATTGGGAAAACCAAATCAAGTCAACAAAGAAGAAATACTGTGCCAGGTGTTGGTGGCGCACCCCTCTAATCCCAACACTTGGGAGGCAGAGGCAGGCGGATCTCTGTGTGTTCAAGGCCAGCCTGGTCTACAGAGTGAGTTCCAGGACAGGCTCCAAAAACAATACAGGGAAACCCTGCCTCTAAAAACCAAAAAATAAATAAATAAAAATAAGTGAAAGTTACGCATTCAATACATACCAGTCTAATGTGTATCAAACACATCTTTAGTCATCATTCAGTAACAGGAAATTGCGAATGTTTCAAATATTTTTAAAGCATTCACTGTATCATATTTAAGTTAGTAAACCCAGTGTGTGGAGTTTTTCTTCATATTGACGAGTGTGTGAGACACTGCATTCAGCTCAGCTCGCCTTACTTGGTCCCACTGAGCTACGGGAAGTAGGATTTTTCTAGACCAACGGTGTGGATACCAACAGGACAGAGGCCAAGACTGGCTTGACTTTTAAGTGGTTTATTTGGATGCTCCTTATATTGCGTTAGTATTACATGTCAGAAATGTTGACTCTCTCATCAGAGCAGAGAAGCCCCAAGTGCTGGATCTTAACCAAGAGGGTTAGCATATGTATGAATGACTTATGTCATCCACCAGTTTGATGACAAGGAGCCTTCACTATGAATAACGTCTAAAATTTTTCTACCATATATTAACTATTTACAGGTTCAGAAAATTAATTTGGATTGTTCCATGGAAAATTCCATTTCTTGCTTCTTAATCCCCAAAGGCACACATTAGACACAGACATTCAACCACAAGAACAGCAACCCAAAATGTACCAGTAAAAATATCAGAGCAGTAAAAATAACAGACCTTGTGCTCTTTCCCGGTACATCATTTGGGGCTGCTAGAGAGGCATAGTGTTTTACCGCCCTACAGGCAATTATATGCTCTATTGACAACATGTAAATGTCTAGGTCCAAAATTCCCCTGTGCAAGTTCAATAAAAGTGAATTTCTTAAAAACTTACAAAGTAGCAATTTGCAAGAA